>NC_135598.1:15905544-16248044 GCF_965152235.1 Eretmochelys imbricata
CTTTAGTTGCAATTAAAAACCAGGTGTGCACGGCTTGGGAACTTAGAGAGACACCCCTAAACTGCTAAGCAAATCAAATGACAATGTACCTCCACCCACTCTAATCTCCAAAATCAGCACTGCCCTGCTCTGCCATCTCCCCTCACCAGGAAATTAGTCTGGAACACCACAGAGAAGCTGTATTTATAGGGCTTAGCTCCACCTCCTCGAAAGCAAACTCAGTGTGACATGTACTTGGCATGCTCGGTACTGTCCACAGGTCCTTAAACAGCAGAAAGCAGGGAAGTTGCTGGCCTGGTTTCATGAAACTTCCGGGACCTTTTATTGGATAGTTTTGCAAAACTTTTTGGAGTTTCCTGAAACTATTTCTCCCATTGCTGAAAAGGGAGGGAACTGTAATTTCTATGCCTGTCTAAGTGAGCTGTAGCTCACGAAAGCTCATGCTCAAATAAATTGGTTAGTCTCTAAGGTGCCACAAGTACTCCTTTTCTTTTTGCGAATACAGACTAACACGGCTGTTACTCTGAAACCTCCCTTTGCAGTGTTGTTCTAACTAACTGGAAGCCTGTGGTATGAAAACAACAACCAGTCTGCACTGAAAGTGATTTGTGACCAGTTGCTTCTAGGACAGCTGGAAAAGGACTAAAGTGAAAAGCATGCAACAGCTAGAAAACATGCCTCCCATCCGAGCCCAATGGGACCCAAATCTCAGCTGCTGGGAGTCCTGTTTTGAAATCCACAGCCTGTGACATCTGGGTGGGTTCTAAACCTGCTAAAGTGATCAACCCTTCGTTCCGCATAATAAATAGGGCCTGTATGGGGAGCTCGCTTCAGTCCTCTCATTCCAGCATGCAGCTTAATATTCTGGCACTCACTTCTCCACCAGCCTGCTTGACTATAAAGAGTCTCAGGACTCGCACAATGGTTCATTTAGCCAGGCTTTTCAAAGGAACCTCCCTCTCTCTCTAAACAGGAATAAACAAAGGACATAAAACAGGAAGCAAAATTAAGAGAAGCAGAGAAAGGAAAAAAAGCAAACCAAACCTCAAACATCTGATGGAGGGAAGGAGAGAGACAGACACTACAGACCATATGAAACGCAGTCTTACTCCTCCAAACAATGCCAGCTGCCTGCCTCAAAAGATGTAGGATGTTTTACATAAGAAACAGTGTCAGGGAAAAACAGAAGGGGAGAGCGCTTCTTTCACAGAGGAGCAGCTCCAAGGCACCCCTTGGCATTAATGCCAGATAAATTTAGAACAAATAAAAGACAACAATACGTCCACGCACAACAGGTAACAGGCAGCCTGTGGCGTCCCCAGCCCAGGGTCAAGAAGTCAAGCTCTCTGGCTGCAAGCACCAGATGATTTTATGACCAGTGATGACATGATACAATAACAACAAGCAGGGCTTAGATGCCTCATTGATGGGTGTATGGGATGGACAGACAGATGCAGATGTGCAGACGCGCTCATGTTCTAGATCAGTGTTTCCCAAACTTGGGACGCTGATTGTTCAGGGAAAACCCCTGGCAGGCCGGGCCGGTTTGTTTACCTGCCGCGTCCGCAGGTTCGGCCGATCGTGGCTCCCACTGGTCGCGGTTCGCCGCTGCAGGCCAATGGGGGCTGCGGGAAGCAGTGCGGGCCGAGGGACATACCGGCTGCTGCTTCCTGCAGCCCCCATTGGCCTGGAGCAGCGAACCGCGGCCAGTGGGAGCCGCGATTGGCTGAACCTGCAGACATGACAGGTAAACAAACCAGCCTGGCCCGCCAGGGGCTTTCCCTGCACAAGCGGTGTCCCAAATTTGGGAAACACTGATCTAGATTATAGGCTGCATCTCTGGAAGCACCGGCTGGGATTTTTTTCCCTCTTTGCAAATTTGGCAAGGTGCAGGATGCTGCACAACCCAAAATCTGATGGATCCTACATCCACCCTACCCTGGGCCACCCAGCACAGAACCTCATTCCCTGGGCTTGAGACCAGGCGCTCTAGCCAGTGGCTGCCGTGTGCTGTGCAGTTACTTCGGGACTTGCCTGAGGTCACACAGCAGGGCAGTGGCAGAGGTGGGAATTGGACCTGGGTCCCCTGGGCCAGGCTGCCTGCCAGGGCAAAGCACCCACACAGAAGTTACAGCCCTGAGAAACAGTGCGCTAGACCGCAAGGAAATGCTCCCCGGAAGGGAAAGGCGTGATCTCCTCTGCAGCCTGCCCCAGGAGAGGGGTCCCCAGAGGCTCCCCAGAAATATCCCAAAAATCTGCCTGGTGCTCTCAGCAAAGGAGTCGGGTAAGGGAAAAACAAAACCAAGCAGATGGGATCAATGGAACCAACACCTGAAAGAGGCTGCAGCTGAGGGAGACACAAAGCCGATAATTAGGGCTTGCGGAAAAATTAATGCGCAAAGCAGCAAGTGCAGGTGTCCCTCCTCAAAAGCATTTCAGCAAGATGGGATATGGTGAGCAGCGACCCAGCCGACTGGGACAAACAGCCCCTGCAATAGGGGTCTGGAGGAACCATTTGCTCGACTCTTGAGCTGCAACTTAAGGAGAAATGTAAAATCTCTCCCCTCTCTGGCATTCTAGACTAGTGCAGCTACAGCTGCCCCTCCGGGGCTGCCCCCAGAAGCCAAGCACTAATCCTGTGCCAGCCCTAGACATCCATACACCAAGCAGGGAACACTCCGGTGGGCTCAGGGAAATGGCCCAGGGGAACGAATACTGCACAGAGTCATGGGTCAGTGATCAGAACTGGCAGTGAAGTGTAGGTGCAGACTCCTGGCCGAGCACCCCCCAGGGGAAGCAGTGCACATCGCAAGGGGAAGGAGTGCAGGCTGTGTGCAAAAGCAAGAGTGCATCCTGCCCTACAGCAGTGCACAGGGAAACGGGAGAAACTGGTTCCTTAGCAGAGCTCAGCGCAACTGACAACAACATGCTGCTTTGTCCAGCACTGTTCCCAGTTCCTGTGGACTCAGGCAGGCCTGGCGCGGACTTGGGCTCTTGTGGGACCATCACACCCATTGCACCCCCTTGAGCTCCCCTTCCTTTGGGGGTCCACAGGGTCTGTAGGTATCTAGGCCCAGGCCAGGGAAAGAGAGACTGGAAACCAGGTTCTGAGCTGCATCCCTGATGTAACTGGCCCCTTTTCATCACAGCTAAAAGGACAGTGGGATCGACATGGGGGGTTTGGATTTTTCCTTCCTAACTCCCTCCTTCTATTTGTACGGATGTGTCAGGAGATTCAGAGCCCTTCCCCCATCCTCCGAAGGCCTGTCACAGAGTCACCAGCAGTGGCCCTGCCTCTGCAATGCTGGGTTCCCGCTGCATTCGGCATGCCTGCAGCACTGTAAATCTGTGTCCAGAGGCATGTACAGAGGTGAATGACAGTGCTGTTTACAGGGAATAAAGAACACACACAGACTGCAAGCCAGGTTAATGGAAATCATGAGGGAAGGAGAGAGAGTGTTAATCTGCTGTGTGACCCATTGCACCCATGGGCTGTGCCATGCCCTCCAGCATCACAGGAGACCCTGTGCCCCCACCTCACCCATTTCCGTGTGCCCCTCATCCAAGGCTCAAAGTTCCTCATTCAAGGCTCAAAGGGAACACAGAATGGGCAGCATTGCCAACCTCAAGTGGTCAAAAATCGTGAGTCAGGCTCACCAACAATCATGAGACTGGCTTTAAAATCCCGAGATTCTGTAACAACAATAGAGGTGGGCTCTGTTTATTTGCCTTCTGCTCTTTGAGCCTTTACAGGGCACTGGGGTCACATTTGGAAGCTTTCTCCATAGCCATCAGGGCGAGAAACTTACTTTTTCTTTAAGCATTAAGCTAAAATCCACCCAGACCCACCTGACTCCAGAAGCTGGGGCTTTAAGGAAAACAATCATTATCATGCGACTCAGGAGAGTTGGCAACACTGGTGGGGGGAGGTGGGGGCAGGGGGCATGTGCCAGGTCAGCATAGTACAAGGAAATGCAGCTGCTGATTGTTCCCTTCTCTGCCTCCAGCTCCCTGGGGCCTTTCCCGCCATCCTTCCCTCTAGGGCAGTGACCTCAGGGACGCAGGAGCCCTGGGATCAGCATTGCCCGGAAAAGCCCCAGGCGTGTGAATTCACTGTGTCACTCTAGCACCATATAGTCACTCCCGCGGTGTTTTACTCTGCACAGAGCTGCAGGAGACACAGTAAAGAGCCATTTGCGGCTCGCGAGCCTCAGTCCGAGTATCACTGCTCTGGCGGCTCCATCGCCCGTGAAGCTGCTTTGGAACCCCAGGCTGAGGGGGAGGGTTCAGCGGCTCTTCCATTCTTGCCCCATTTAATCCTCCCTCTCTGGCCTAGCGTCGGGCTGCTCTGTGTCTCTTCTCACTGCTCTCGCTGCATCTGATCCAGGGGGTCTTTGCAGAACTACACGAGGCCCAGGATTGCAACAAGGTGCCTCCGCAGCGCTCCCACCTCCAGCCAGAGCGCTGAGCTCCTCTCCCCAGCGCTCTAGCTGTTCGAACAGCTGGCCAGACTTCAAGACCCAACGCTGCTGAATCCGGGCAGCTTGGTGACTCCAGAGCTCCGGGGTGCAAATCTCTCATGGATCACACCCTGTGCATCGTCTCCTTCGCTTCCACCCTCAGTGTGCTAATTATAAGGCCCCTGTTACTTCTCTGTGACCCAGGCTGGTTCCTTAGCTCCCTGGGAGGTAGACAGACCTGCCTCATGACAATCAAGGTCTCCAGCTGGTAGTAAATCAGCCGCCTGACAAAATATTTTTATAGCCCATGGCTGTGGTATGTTGAAGGGGCCTGGCTGCAAGGAGTCCTGGTAAATAATGCCATCTTTGAGCGGGTTCCGAGAGCCCCATCAATCCCTCTGGAAAAGAACGCACAGGTCAGCTCCTCGGGGCGTTACACGGGTCAGCAAACAGCACAGCCGGGGGTGTGGCTCACACTGGGCTGGCGGGAGTTGAGCTGAGGCTGGCAGAGGGAGACACCCCAGGCTTCCTTTTCTCCAAGGCAAAGTTGTGTGAACCAGAATTTTCTGAGTGCCAGGTTTGTTCCCTCAGACAGTCCCCAGCCAGGACCACAGCCAAGTGACATGGCCAGCGAGCGGATGAGTTATTACCCACTTTAATTCCAAGCTCAAGTCATTAAACTCATAAGGGCAGAGATCCTACAAACCCAGAAGAGCAGTTTGTATTTCTTCCTTTACTCACCTCTCCGACAGGGGCTGGCCAGACAGCAGGACGGGGAGTTAAACTACCATTTCAGGAGAGGAGCTTCCTTGCAAATGGACAAAGTTAATTCTGTTTGCAGGAGCTCACTGTTCGGAGAGTAACTTAGCACCACCTTCCCACAGACTGGTGTGTGCTGAGGAATTGCTCATCGGCCACAGGAGCTGTTTAGCAAGCACTTCACAGGAGGGGAGCCCCTGTGCAGTGTCTAGGATGGGTGATTTGTTCTCTGAACAGTGCTTGGGGAGAACAGGCTCAGGTGCTCCTGGAGTTCCCGCTTCCTTCCTTGTCCTGCTGAAGGAGCAGAAGGTGCATCAGCCTTGGTACTCGGCATGCTACTGAGCACAGGAAAAGCAGTGGAATGATGGGGGCCTAAAGCCCAGCTCAGCAGCAGGGCACCTGGGAAAGAAGCAGGAAGACAGAAATAATCCCTGGGATATTTCACACCATAGAAGTTCAGCAGGACCCTGGAGACACTGTGAAGATCTGACGATACGAACCAGCCCAACAGAACTTTCCAGCACTGGTCGCAGCAAAGGTGCTTGGTGAGGTGCCTGCTATGAGGTAAAGGTGGCAGACCCAGCCCCTATCTGCCATGGTGACTGGCACCTGTGTTAGACGGATGGGTGCACAGAATCATAGAATCATAGAATATCAGGGTTGGAAGGGACCTCAGGAGGTCATCTAGTCCAACCGCCTACTCAGAGCAGGACCAACCCCAACTAAATCCTCCCAGACAGGGCTTTGTCAAGCCTGATCTTAAAAACCTCTAAGGAAGGAGATTCCACCACCTCCCTAGGCATGGATTAGATGAGGTAGGATCCAGATATCAAACTCACCCACCTTGGTTCTGGATCATCCAAACCAAGGGGCCACAAAGACTGGGTGCCTAGCAGAGGTCAGTGAACAGTGTCCTGGAAACTCTGAAGTGGTCGTTTAAGGGCTGCCTTTTGGAAGTGGTGTCCTTCATGCAGAGAGCAGGTCACCTTGTGTTTATCATTTTACTGCTTTTCCACTTCATGTCTTTTTATATATTTCCTCTGACACTTTTGCAACTTAACAGAGATGCTTTGTGTCAGCAAGGACCCACCCCACCTGGCCAGTGATAGCAGAAGCAAATTTTATGAGTTTGATGAGGCAAATCCAGGCTGACACCCTGCCTAGCAGGACTGACTTCGTGAGGAGAAGAAGCTGGACTGGGATAATGAGAAGGAACCAAAACCAGCTCTCAGGAGGTGAGATTCGCTCTGTGCCGACAGTTGCCCCTTAAACAGTGCCTAGGTTTTGTACAGGCTCCTCTCCCCACGGCTGAAGTTCACCCAGTTACGCTGAGGTCAATGTGGCTGCCCTGCTGATGCAGAACAGAACGTGGCCCGGGGTCTTTACTCAACACATTTCTAAACTAATAGTTACTGAGGGAAAATGCACAAATACTTCCCAGTAAATTGCTCTTTTTATCAAATGTTCCCTTTTCAACTTGCCTATGAGTTTCAGACCATGTGACCAAGGCAAACTGAGGACGTTTCTCGGCCGGTAGCAGCTCCAGCTTGGAAGCTTGCAGCCACAGAATTCTTGCTGGGCAAGTTCCCATTTTCCTTTTGGCAAAACATTTTGGAGCAGGTACAAACCAACCCTAAACCAAGCCCACCAAGGGCCATATTCTGCTCTTGGTCACTCTGGGTTTGCCTTGGTCTGTTCCGACAGGATTCCGTCTGTGGAATGGCTCTGGATTTAAACCATGTAAATGAAATCAGAATCTAGCCTGGAGTCTTATATTGCAAAATGTCCAGCCCTAGTTCTAGCAGCGTAGAAAGCCTGCAGGCTCAATCTCCCCATTGTCCCCTCTCCAGGCACCCACACTTATGGGGACACATTCCTGGATGTTTCTAGACAATATTGTCCAGCAAGTACACTCAGATAGTGGGACGGGGAGGCTAAAGAAGCACACCACTCACTGCATTATGTCCTTATCGATTCTGCTGCATCATTAGCTAGGAAGTGGCTGCAGTTGGGCACTGTTGGGTAATGCAACCCTTTAATCTCCCAGTGTAGGTGTTGTGATGAGCTGCAGCCCAGATCTCATCTCTGGGAGCACTTTGAAAACAGTTGTGATTTAGGGTGAGAAATCCAGGCTCTTTGCTTCCATTACTTCAGCATTGCCCATGCATCATCTTCATTGCTGGAAGGGTCTAGTCCATTAACCATGTGTGATTGATGCTTCTCTCTGGACTGTCTGTCAATTCTGGATTATGGTGTCTGCTGAGGAGACATGTCAACCTCTCTCGAGTCTCATCTGTTGGTGAACTGGGAAATTTGCCATGTTGCACTTAGACTCACTCCAGATTGATTGTTTCAAGCACCCAGGCTGCTGCGATGCAGCCTAAGAGCTTGGGAGCCACTTCAGCCTGGGAGAGATCATGAAAATCACCCCAGTGCAGTGGGCCAGCACCATGGGGTCTGACATGGAGCATAAGCGTTGCCTAGACCTTGTGCTGGCCCCCTCACAAGGCTGAACTCACCCACAGCAAGTATCCTTCTGTCGTATCAGTAAGGCTGGAGGCTGGGGTCAACCTTTCCCAGAGACCGTGATTTGGCAGTGCCCGGAACACAGAGGCCCTCCCGGGCTGGAGCAGAGGCCTGGGTGCTGGAGATCGGAAGAACAGACCGGGGTCAGACCTCACCAATTCACCCTGCACTCCTGCATCTCAGCCACCTTGGATGGGGCAGAGGAGCTGGGAATTGTTCCCAGCAGTGCCCAAGACATTTCACAATGGGGGGCAGGCAAGGTGTGGGGTTTCCATCCCCAAAGGTGAAATCCATCCCAGTGCAGGGGCCTGTGTGCCACTTACACTCCACACATGCCTCGTGTTGAGGGGCCTAGGCCTAGGGCAGGATTTTACCCTAACCACCTAATTATTCATGATTACAGTGTGTACAAAAAATCTCTCCCCATCCCCTCCCCAACTCCTCCCCGCTTCTAACACAAGCCTTGCATCAGCGTGTCTATCCCTCTGTTCCTGGCTTCAGGATCCCTCCTGCAGGAAAGGGATATGTCATCTCAGTTGGGGAATTAGGGCCAATTAGTGTGAGCAGAGGAAAGGGCGAGACGCTGACTATAGGAGAGAGGTGAAGGGAGAAATCTTTACAAATTAGTATCTCATAACTATTAATATCCAGACAGCAATTAAGAAAACCTGAAAGGTAAATGGATTTCTCACTCCTCATTATGTTTCATTATCTTCTATTACTGAGCATCAATATTGATCTTTGGGATTTGCAGAGCCTCAGGGCTGTGAATGAATGATTGGTGTGCATTGTGTATATGGAAATAGGCCTTCCCCGCAGCAGTGTGCTTCTCCTTGCCAGCCAGGAGCCGAGTTACAGCCACTTCCCATGAACCCGAGGTTATTGCCCCAGGAGCAGGGCCTGGGTGAGGCGCCAGCTGCATCCTGCAGGTTCTAGTCTCTCCTGATGAGAACCTCCGGCTCTGAGAGGGCAGAGTGAGCACACCCTTCATGCTGGCAGGAAAATAGCACCCAACAGCACACACTGCCTCCCGGCACGGGAAGAAGAACTGAGGCGTGCTGAGCTTTGCTTGAACTGTTACACCGTGCTACCTGCCTCACCAGATTTGCCGGCCTCCTGTGGTGCCCATCTCCAGTCCAGAGGCAGACACAGTAGAGGTCAGTAGATCAGTCAAGGCACTTGGAATCCTGTGGGCTGCGTGGGGCCTTTTCCTCTCTGCCCATGGTTCAAGGCCCCTGACAACATCTGCTGCCCTTCAATAGACATAAATATCCATGCTAGATGAGCCAACCTGAGAAGATCATCCGGGCACTCAATCATTAATGTCTCCAAAGAGATGTAATTGTCCTTGGCCAGGGGATCTAAGCTGTCCCCGATGCATGATCCTCTCCAGATGTTTCTCCCACAGCTTCGGCAGCCATGTGTCTGAGGTGTTACTGCGCTCCTCCCTTGGCACGAGACCCCACGGGCTGTAGTTCACCCAGGGTGCAGAGAGCTAGTACTAACCCTTTGAACACTTTAAGTTCCAGGCCTTGTCACTTGGCTGGATTTCACACACAGAGCATTGGGACAGAGGCAGACGAGAACGAGTTTCCCATCCTGCAGTTATAAGTAGTGTAAAAATGTTCAGTTCTGCAAAGGGCTGATGTGAGAAGCTGACAGCACAGGGCTGCCTTGGTTCCTGCTTCACACAGAGCTGTGCGCACTGCCCCCTTCACGCTGATAATGCGGCTTCCCAGGCTGAGAAGGATATTGGGATGCTGATTAGCAAAGGCTGCTAAGTTATCTTGCACGCTGAGAAAAGCGCATTTGTGTGTGTGCTGGATTTATTCACAATGGCGCTATTGTCTGCAGCCAATAAGCCGAGGCTGCTGCAGCTAATCAGCATGCAGAAATCAGCATTCCTTCTTCACCCCTAGCGTCAGCTGGGAAGCGGGACAAGCTGCCAAATGGGCTTCCCAAACTACATGCCTGCCCGCAGCAGGGTTTGGGGGACTTTGCCCCATGCACTCATACAAGGGTTTCTTGGACTTGCATTCCAGAGAGTGACTGCTAAGATAGCAAGCTGACCAGTGCCTTCAGAACAACACAGGGAGGGTGATGTCTGTGCTGTGACAGTGCCTTGGAAAGACAGCTCTCACCTGCTTCTTTTTTATACCCATTTCAGTCTGGTGCTTTGAGTCTCTACGGGGGATGAACAAGGACCCAGAAGGTTAGGAAAGCACCAGTGTGGGTTTCCCATTTGACTGGGAAACTGGCAAGCTCATGAAAACAGCCCTTCCCTGTGTCCCTGTCCTGGCAAGTGCAGAGACACAGTAAAATTCAAAGAAATGGACCAAAGCTTCCAAACCTCCTGGAACCGCCAAGAAATGTATCGCTCCGTTTGAGTGTTGGGTTAAGGTTCCGCAGGTTTATATTGCGACTACTTCAGTTTGCGCATCTCTGTTTATGGCAGATTTCCATGGCCCCCTACATCTTCCCAAGGGAATCTTGCCAAGCCCTCGGTGCTTTTGACAAGGGTTCCAAGGTGGCTCAGAGCAGGCGCCGTACATCTAACTATCCCACTAAGCTACGAGAAAATTTCATGTGTGAAACTAGGTTAAACTGATTTGCTTAGAAACCCACAAGAGCAGGGTGACCAGACAGCAAGTGTGAGAAATCGAGACGGGGGTGGAGGGCAATAGGAGCTTACCTAAGAAAAAGACCCAAAAATCAGGACTGTCCCTATAAAATGGGGACATCTGGTCACCCTGCACAAGAGTGAGTTTCATGGGCACTTGCAAACCTTTCAGTGCATCAGGGCTGAGTGTCAAATGAGGCTGGGCTAGTCTGGAGTTTGTATCCAAAGCAGAGAGCTGCTGGGGGAGATTTTCCAAAGCAGGTGCCTAACGCCCCCTTGAAAGTCAGTGGAAATTGGGCACCTAACTGCCATTTGTGCCTTTGACCACCAGTTTCAGCATTAGCTAGATGCATCCGATCCACTTACATATACGTAAACAGAAGGCCTTTTCCAGCTGCACCTTCTCTGCTTTCCACAAACATTTAAGCCCCACGTTCTCAAAATCTCCCTCTTTCACTAGAGGCTGGCTCCTGAGGGGTTGCAAGTGTAGCTCAGAATGCAGCAAAATTATCCTGTATGTTGCAGAAAACCTGCGCATGAAAGATGTGATGCTGTGACCCATTAAGAAAGAGATTTTTAAATCCATTGGGACTGAGCTGGTAAATAAAAGGTCGTAAGGGCAATTATAAGGGATCCCCCAAGACAAGAAAGAGGCTTGTCTGAGACACGCTGTCTGATAAGGACTATAACAGGGTTTAAAAGAGAACCGGATAAATTCATGGAGGTTAAGTCCATTAATGACTATTAGCCAGGATGGGTAAGAAATGGTGTCCCTAGCCTCTGTTTGTCAGAGGATGGAGATGGATGGCAGGAGAGAGATCACTAGATCATTACCTGTTAGGTTCACTCCCTCTGGGGTACCTGGCATTGGCCACTGTTGGTAGGTGGGATGCTGGGCTGGATGGACCTTTGGTCTGACCCAGTATGGCCATTCTTATGTTTTTAAGGAGAAAGAAGTCACCCAGAATTACAGCTATCACCCTACTGTTTATCAGGAAAGGCTTGAGTCAGAAATTATGTTTACTTCTCCTTGTATTAAAGTCCCATTATGAACAATGCACAACTGCTTTTGAGTAATAAGCAAGGCAGAGAAGCCACAGAGAAAGAGTTAAACTGCTAGATTAAACATTGGAGACATAATTAAGTTGGATGTAATGTGGAAATTGAAACAATTATTGGATTATGAAAACACAATGCATGAGTCACCAGGAGAGATACTCCAGGAAAACTGGAATAAATGGCAGGGGCTCCATCGCTTTGGCAAATTACTGGAGTCTTCCGGAGGATACTGCGATATCCAACGTTCCGCCCTTGAACTTCACGAAGGGGCTTTCTCTACTAATCACTCCTTTTAGTTCCCATTTTCCAATACAATACTTTAATTATAGTTTAAACTAAAATACACAAGGAAGCACTTCCTGGCAGTGGCTGCCGGCGCTGGGCTGGTTATGGAAACCAAGAAAACTGCCAGCGCCAGGCGGCCACAGATCTGCTGATCTAGTGTTAAACTCCGGTCCTGGTGGTGAAGTGAGGCCGTGTCCCCGGTGCACGGACACTGGCCTGAGTGTCACCACGTGAGGTAGGCAGGTTTTCTTTAGAGTCGAATTGGGTAAACTGGAGGTGGTTGTTAATCTCTGCAGTTGCCTTCAGGTCACTCCGGTAATGAGGCTGCTATTGAAGCGTAAGGATACATCTGAAACTGTTATGTGCCTGCTTGGCTCATTCGCTCCCTAGGCAGTAAAAATGCCTGCACCCTCACAGCAAGATGTGTGAAATGTTGTGTTTTGGTTTTGCAAACAAAGACGTTCCAGCTTTCAACAACCGGCTCCTGGAGGGCCTTAAGTCTGTGCACGTGCTGCATGGCCTAGCACATTGAAATGAGTCTTCAGCCAAAACCAATGGGGCAAAAATTAAACATCTCACAGCCTCCCCTGGCCACCAGACTCCCACCTGTGGTCTGGGGAGGAGACTACACGACCTCGAGATTCGGGATGCCCCATACTGATGATTCTAGGGTTTTCCACTCACGGGTTGAGTGTCTCTTTATTCCTTCCACACTGCAGCCTGGTTTGGGTCATGACACACTCCCCCGCACCCTCTCTTCCCAGCCCCCCACTCCTGATGCTTCTCAGGCACAAAATGGCCGACGGGTGGTGGGAGCAGCAAGTAGCCTCCTCTCTGAGCCAGTGCGACAGCGAGTGCAGTGGGCGTTTTCCTGACTTTGTCACAGCATAGCTCCACTTCCTCTCCCCCTCTCCTGGCTGGTGTAAAACAGTGAAAAGCAACCCCACATGGTAGATCAGCTGCTGACCAAATGGAACCCCATGGCCAACATGGCCTGGGATTTCTGAGGAGGATCATAGTTAAGGAAGAATAATTCCGCTTTAATATAATCTGATCTCATCAGGGGTCTTCTAAAGGAATCAGCATGAGGACAACTGAAAAGTAAGAGCCTTCATACAAGGCTCGGTCCATTAGAGAGTGACAGTATGATACACAACTTATTTCTGATGTACAAAACATCACACTGCTTCTTGATGTAATTCAGATCCCTTCCATGCAACATTTGGCTGATGCTCAGGCCAGCATGGGATATTCACACTCGGGAATCAATCTCTGCAGAGACTTTAGCATTAAAAACAAAAGGGGGGGGAGTGACTGTTCCCCCACATTCATTTGAATAATCCTGCCATTAATTCAGCTCCAGAGCCATCTCACTGTCTTTTCTTTAGAAAAGAATGTACAATATTGGCAAAGTAAAAATGTACATTACTGAACCCAAACCATCTCAGTGGCAGTGAGTGAGCACAGTGTGTCTGAGGGCCGAGCCCCGGGGCACAGCTATCAGCCCAGGCTCGGGGTGAGCCCAGGCACGTTCGCCCATATTTGCCAGCCAGACCATCTTGTGCTGTGGTTTCATCCGATCTCACAAGCAATACAGGATGCCGATGGGCCAGAGCAAGGGTAGGAGGCCTCCGTGGAACACATATGGCAAGAGGTACAGGAGGTGAGGTTGGTGGTTCTGTAGGGGTCACTTTTCTCTTTGAAGGAGGCTTGAACTGATGCCTCAACATGATGTTGGGGCTCCTGTGTGGCCGAAGGTGCTAACTGTCAGGCAAGGCATAAACCTGGGGTCCTGATCAATTGTGCTAATTAAGGGTCCCTTGGCACTTCTGTAAATGCAGGGTCATTAGCTTCAATGTCCTGGTTGAATCCTGTCTTAGGTGATTATAGTCTTCTGCCCAAGATCCCACCCAGTTTCCTCCTTCACTTTCTGCTCTAACCAGTGGTGCAGTCCTGCTGGGCACAGTCAATGAGCAGATATGTTGCACCCCAGAGGTGGCTGCATTTCACTGAAGAGAGAGGTGAAGTGATCCCTGTGTATCAACTTGTTAAGTGTGTGACGCCATCAGGGACCCTTTGAAACAAAAGGCACCATGTCAATGTAAGACTGTTATTCATTAATAAACAATCATTATTTGTCAGAGGCAGTTGCCAGCTGGTTGCCACTTTGCTGTCTCTGATTCCTGAGAATCTGGAGAGTGGGTTGAGGGCTTGATTTTCAGAGGCAAGTGCCGAGCACCCCCATCTCCCATTGACACTGAATGGAGCTGTAGGTGCGACCTGACTCCACCCGCTGTGGTTTCCCTTGAAAGCTACAATTTGGGAATCCCCCCAGAAAGCTGGTTATAAGGCTGGGTGGCTCACTTCCCTCACTCCTGGGTCTCTGGTTTGGAAGCAGTGCCAGCTAGGGATCAACTGCTAATCCACACACCACTGGCTGCAGGTATCTTGAGTCGTTCAGAGATAAGGCATCCCCACGCCAAGAACTGCCAAAGGAGCAGTTATCAGCTTCTTTGCCGGCAGTCTGTTCAGAGCCAGGGGTGTAGGAGCCGGAGACTGAATTCCATTTCACCCCTAAAGATCCCACTAAATCACCAGGGTCAGATGGCAGGGGCAGTATGCATGCGTGAGCGGCCATGCATGTATGTAGAAAGCTTGACCTGCCCGATCCCAGGCTGTTCCTGCCACATGGATTAAACCAGGATTTTGGTTCCTGGGCTGCTAATCTGGCACCTTTTACCTGCAAGACGTTCACTTAAAAATTAGATGTGAACAGTCCATGCTTTGGCCACTTTGCTCTGATTTCTACAAGAAAAGCAAAAAATCCCCTTTAAGCACAGCCTGATCATTTGCACTCCCTTTTCATTACAGTATTTTAATATTGCCTTGGGCGAGTGATATTATAACCATGAATTCTGTGGAAAGCCAGTGAAACACTATTCATGGTAAAGGTGAATTATGTATCATATGTCCGTGGTCTATTGGGCTGATTTGTCTGGGTTACAAATTTTATTATCTGATTTGCTTGCGCATAAATTTCCTCATAAGACTTGCTGATGAGATTCTGCAGTTTCTTAGTTTTATTTGCTGCAAGAGCTGAGGTGTTCACATTGGACTATCAGCTTGGCTGGTCTATGCAGGAAAGGTGCTGGTGATGAGTGGAGAGACATCTGTGTATATAACCAGTGTCCGCATCCTATACTTCATGAGCTATGCTAGCAGTCATGTTAGCCCCCCAAATTGAATTCTGCAGATGGGAGTAAAGTCACTCCTGTGCAGAGAGCTTACCACTTAAATGACCTGAACAATTCTCCCCTCTGCAGAAGGGGCAGCAAAATTGCCAGCCCCAACGATTCAGGCCGAAAAAAGTTGTGAGTGGTTTTAAAATCATGAGATTAAAACAAATAAATCCTTAAATGTTGGGTTCTTTTTCTTTGCATCCTCGTTTCTGAGCCTTTACACTGCACTTGGGTTATATTTTCAAACTTTTCTCCACAATCATGAGGGCCAGAAACATACTTTAAGAATAAATCTATAAAGCAGGGATTGTCACATCATCACATGCCTTTTCCTATCCAGAGACTTGCTATAAAACTGTGGGAACTGGCAACACTGAACACAAGGGCTAATTTTTCAAAAGTGCCCTCTAATTTTGGGTGCCTCAAATTTAAAATGTCAGACTTGAGCCATCTTCAGCTTGATTTCCAAAGGTGCTGAGGATACAGTGGCTCCCACTAACTTCCCCTCACATTGTAGGTGTGTAGCACTTTTGAACAGCTGGCCCCAGGTATCTCAAGTTGAACATCCAAACTTAGGGACCACTTCTAAAAATGTGGCTCTTAACCACTGCCTCAACTCCCCATCGGTCAAAGAGGAATAGTCACGCTTAACTGCCTCACCTGAGTGCTGGGAGAACTAATGGTTAATGTTTGGAAAGTGCTCTGAACATGTAAGTGCTAAGCATTATGATTAAGGGGGTAATTTTTCCTTCTTCCTTGAGAGACTGTTTGTGATTTGACCAAACATTGCCTGAATTAGGAGAATGGAAATAGTACATTGTAAATCTCAATGGAAAATAATGGCTGATTTAGCTGGCACATTCCTGCTGTCACTGAATCACAATGCAGATGTCAGCCCAGCATGTGCTGCTCCCTCCTCTCTCGCTACGGAATCAGAACCTTCTTGTGTGTCTATGGGTGAAATCTTGACCCCCGCTGAGGTCAGTGGGAGTTTTGCCGTTGACTTCAATGGGGCCAACCTTTCACCCTATGCATCCAAGATGTGGCTTCTTCAATCCCAGATCCCAGTCAATGCTGCACTCCAAGAATGGTACAGACTGAGCCCCTTGCTGCCCCTCCAGGTCTCACATGAATGAAACCCTAATTTCTCCAAGCAGAGTATCATTATATTAACATCTGCCCCTGTTTGAGGACAGCATTTAAAACACAGCTTTAAAAATTTCTCAGGACCCTATCATACTGGAAATATTGTCTCAGATTAGTTTTTACAGTCCCTTGTAGCCTTTGGAAAGGAGATGTCGTAAAGACACTGATTCAACAATGTAGACTGATTAAAGGAAGTTTTTCCCCCCCTCTTGCGGCTATGTTACCTATTTTTAACAGTGCTGGAAGCTTGTTGAAAGAAATAATAAATATAATGAGTTCTTTGACGTCAGAGTGAAGTGCAGTTAATGAATAAGCACATTCCACAGTAGTTATGTGTTGTATTTGAAGGGCCCCAAATGCTTGATAATTTCTTGTATGGCAACATTTTTTGGCTTATGTCTAAATGTGAATACAAACCTCCGGAATGGCTTAGAGCTGCCACATACCCATACCTAAATACGGCCACAAAAGCTTTGCATTTTCAGTATGCTTGCTGAATTATCCAATATGAATGCTGGAGATGAGAACACATTCCTAATGAGTGCCCTGATATGATGTTAAGGCTCTTTAAAAACTGTTGACAAGACAGATCCAACATGTTCAGTTCAGCTAAGAACCCAAAGAAATTGATACATTTCCCAGGTTCTTCAGTCTGGAAACCCCCATGACATCTATTCTAGTTCTTAGACCATGCCCATCACCTTAGTATGAGATCCAAATCAGGCTCTGTTGTGAAATTTCCACCAGTCCCAGGTTTCATAAAGGTTGGAAAATAATCTCTTTCATGATATCCCAGGATTTCTGCTTATGGCTGAAGCTAGAAAATGCAGGGGCGTTAAATCTAGGACAGCCAGCACTGGGGAAAGGTTCTTGGATTCTTCCAAGCCCCTTGTCATACAGGTTCTGGTTCTGTTTGACCTTGGAACAGAAGTCTTACCCAGGCCTTACGTTTTCCAGATCTCGCAGCCCAACCTGGCGAGAGCAAGCCCTGACACTAAAACAAGCGAAGGCTCTCTGCATGTACCGTGCATGCCCAGCAGCGCTGGCGGGTATGTGTCACCCAAGATGCTGTCCGGGGACTGGGGGGTGTCTCAGTGTGGGGAGGTGCCCTTTACACCCAGGGCTGGGGAGGCACTCCCTTCTGCTCTCTGAGTCATTGCCACATGGTTTATATGTTAATATCCCTTGGGGAAAAGGGCAGGAATAAAGAGACTCGGTGACATTTTGTTCCAGGGCTAGGAGAGAATTGCATATACTATTAAAAGACACAAAAGCTCTCGCCGGGACTCCCTGGGATCATACTTCGCGTGCCATTTCAACACCTCGCCGGGGCCCCTCCCCCACTCATTCACTGGAAATGTCACTTCTTGGGGTGTGGGCGGGGAAATCAGAATGTTAATTGTTTATGCCTTTGTGGTTTCCAGGCTCTCCCAGAGCACCAGGCTCCCTGCATTGTTGGAGGGATGGCAGAGAGGGCCAATGCATGGCACCCTGCAGCACTGGGATGAGAGAGAGAGAGAGGGGCAGAATGAGAATTTTGCCACCCTAACGTAAGGGCCCTGGGTCTCGAGGGAGCCATGAGGTCCTGGGAAGCCCATGTGTGCATGTAGGATTCCCAGCCAAAGATCTGAGTCAGCGGATGTGCTTATGCTAACCCTTTCCTGGCCTGGATTGACTTTACAACCTGAAAATATGGCCCCTTGGAGCCAGTACACAAGCAGAACCTGTCTCTTCGATCGGGAATAACAGTGGTATGCTGGCCTGGGGGATGGCATCGCAGGGGGTCGGCCTTCCTTTTGGCCTCTCCTCTGGCCCCGCTGAGGCCTGAAGATAAGGTGATGGGCTCAGACCTGAACTCAAAGCACGGGTAACACCTGTTCGGATTAGAGCCCCGGGATGGGGCAGGAACAGCAACACTGGGCTTATAACATCACAGTTCTCACCATCTAGCCTGGTCACATGAGGCCAGGTGAACTGCATCTGCCATGCCATTGGCAGCTGCGCCCTGGGAACCATAGCCAGCGTCTCGCCCTCTTCCATGGAACATTGGGGTAGCTTGAAAATGTGACCCCCCAAAGTCTCAGAAACCAGAAGGCCCTTAAGAAGAACCCAACATTTATTCTTTCTAGACATCTCAGGAGTTTCTGAGGCCTGGCTCATGATTCCGGAACAGTTGAGGTCAGCAACGCCTAATCGGCGAGTCCCAGGCAGTACGAATGAACCTAAACGAGTTAGGGTTGTTAATAATGAACAATATGCTAGAGTTAGTCTCCCCTCACCTTCCTTAATAAAGATCTCAATTCAGAATGCCCTCTCTGGTCCTGGCATTTCCTATCTGAGCTGATTGAACAGTTGTGCCAGGGTAGGTGGGGCGGAATCTGGCCTTCCACACAGCGGTACCTAATCACCCTCGGCTGCATGACTGTCTTTCCAGTAACTTTGCTGATCAGAGGCAAATCATTGCTGCATGCAAGAATGGCAGGAACCTTAATAAAAGCTCCATTATGATTCCAAATTGTTTTTAAAGTGTTAATTAATGGGCACCTTCCAAGACACGTCAGTGACAATTTCCTGTCAGCGCAATTCCATCATTATTAATTAATCTGGGATTTAGTGTAATAGCACTGACCATAATGAGCCTAAATTATTAATATGAACTATATGAAGCCTTTATTAATCATTAATAGCATCTTCCTGGTGTATTACTTTAATAAAGCTCCTTAATCTGTAAAATTAACTAGCAGGAAGGCCGAGAGGAAAGGGAATAGAACCGAGGCGCAAATATAAACAAACCAAAGGAATTAGCAAATTGTTTTCTTCTCTCTTAGTTTACTTTCAAGTGAGCAAAGTGCAGAAGGATCATTAGAGTCTTCCTGTACAGCTAGATTTCACCACGGAGTCAGGGTCATGCTGCATAGACAGGCTGGGCTGCAGAGAGACTGGTGATGCTCGTTGCGCATAACACCTACCTGAATATAAAACAGCCTTTCACTTCTTGATATTGAACTGGAACTTACATCAAAGGCCCTTCAAATGGACCATCTAAAGGGAGATTTGACCATGGCTCACCACACTTACTGTGTGTTAAACTGATTTACAAAATGCCCTGGTTAAGAGGAGGAATCTAGCCGGTCAGTGCGGGATTTCGAATGATAAGGAGACCCAGTGCACCTGCTCAGCTCCAGGCTTGTTAGCCAGGTTTCCTGGGGGAGACTTGCTAAATGTGTTGCCACCGTTTGAGAAGCAAGGGGACCGTGGGCATCTCTCTCCAGGCATTCACCCGGGAGCACAGCTATGCTGGAACAAGCTGCATGCCTTCTGATGTCCTCTGGACCACACATCATAGTCCAGAAAGGTGGGACTGGATAGTCTAAGGTGCTCACTCTTGCGGGAATGTCTGAGATGCTCTGGACACGACACTCTGACATAGCTCTTATTGTTGCTTCGGCTGGCTCTGAATGTGCTAAGCGTCCGTCTAAGCCCTCTGATGGTGGCCACCCCTGGCTGTTAGAACAATTCACTTGTGAATTACAGATTGCCACGGTTACGCCTCTGTGAATGGTTTATTTCTCTTACACTAAGAACTCTGGGGGAACATCTTTCCTCACTGACCGCTGGCTCCATCTCCCAGCAATTCAAAGATTTGGTTCAACGGTGGATGTGCTCCTCAATGCCTTGCACAGGGGTTCTGCTGGGAGAGTCTGCAGTTAGCTCTGCCCTTTGCTAACTCACTGGATGATTTGATTTCCTCAGGGTGGGGGCATTATCTTGTCTTGTACAAACTGGCTACTTAGTGTAGCAGACATCCAGGCAGGGCTCCTGCAACGGGTAAATAGACTGGAAATGTCGAATTTCCACAACAGTTCAGAGAATCAGTACAGAGAGGCAGGAAAACAAACTCATGCCATGCAAGGCAGTTGTCTATCGTGGAACTTGGACATGCCTCCTGCTCAGCTGCCCACCTCCTCAGGAGTGAGAAACGGATCATTACAGACATCCTTTGTCTCTAACAAAAATTTCCACAAATTACAGGAGAGAATTGTCTCTGACCAGCCCTGCCCTGCTTATTCTGATGGCGTTTCTCCTCTGAAATCAGTGACCTCCTCTCTCACATTCTGCGTTCTGACACTGATGCCTGCAAGCATCCAAAGTGCTAATGAGGAAACGGTGATTATGGAGAGGGAAAAAGTCAGTGATGGATGTGACTGGGGCCTTGTCAGATCTTCAGCACAGGCAGCTTCTCCCACAGAGCAAGGACATTTCAGGAGTTAGTCAGACAGAGATTACTTCAGAGCCTTGCCCATCTCTGGTGGCTCCTTCCACCTCACGGAAACTCAAAATGCTTTACCAACGTTATCCAACCAACCCTTGCAGCCCATTCATGTGAGGCAGGTCATTTTCTTCACCCAGTCTGAACCTTTGCTGCCCGGCTTCTGGATTGCC
The DNA here is from genome assembly GCF_965152235.1 of Eretmochelys imbricata. Taxonomy (NCBI): domain Eukaryota; kingdom Metazoa; phylum Chordata; order Testudines; family Cheloniidae; genus Eretmochelys; species Eretmochelys imbricata. The sequence continues at coordinate 15,926,082 of NC_135598.1, forward strand.
ACTCACTGGCTACAGACACTCAGCCCTCGGAGGTTTGTGCTTCTTTTTACGATGGACAGTTGCAAGGGGTGACTGACCCTAGCCCAGGCTGTGGGTGCCAGGGCGTGCAGGGACTTACTGGAATGGGTTCCTAACCCTGCACTGGCTATGGGTGCTGTCTTGTTCTAGGAAGCAGGCTAGCTGCCACAGGTAGAGCGTACTGTTTCCTGTATCCAGGCTGATGGCTCTTTAAGCAGAGTGCAGTAAATCTGTCGCATCTGTTGCCTGGGAAATTGGTGAGACAAACAGCTTAATGAGAATGATTGAAGAGGAGATGGGATGTTGACATGACCAAGTGTCATGCTGGCAGCTGCACAGGACTCAAAAGTAGGTACGAAATGTAGCACAGCTTCCAGCCCTCATGGTTCAATGTGTCAGGTGAGGTCAAGAGAGTTTTCCCTTTCCCTTCACTCGAACTGCACTCTGTGCCTTTGTAAGAGGTTTGCTTTCCTTCAAAGCACTGGCTGCTGGTAATTGCTGGAGGCAGGATATGAGGCTACAGAGTCCAGTGGGGCTCTGGTTTGCAGCGTAGTAAGAAATGGGATATCAGGACCACTGGCCTGCTCTGGTATGACAGGAAATAGGATATGCTACCACATTGCAAATAATTCCTAAGTTCATAAATAGCAAAGACCCTGGTTCCTTTTTCCCCCAATCTCCTCTGCAAATCTGTTCCCAGTAGGATGGATTTTCTCTGCCAACCTGTGGGGCTGCAGAGGCAGAACGCATGACACATAAAGCCCATTATTTATTAATCTCATTACTATTCACAGAGTGCTTGGATTTAATAGCAATGGCCACCTGAATTATGTCTCCTGTAAACTTCAGATGAGGAAAAAGAAATCCTATCTACAGGGGAACATAAGGCTTGTGAAAAGGCTGCAAATATGATGCCCAACTCGTACCCAGGAGAAAGCTGGTTGCATGCCAAGATTTTTAGCTGGCACTAGTGAAGCAGTGCCCAGCTTGCAGTGTGGGGACTGACTGCGACTCTGTGATTAAACAGATTGTTTATGGACATTTGCTTCCTTGGGGAAAGCCGCTGGTGATAGGTACGTGCCCAGGGTGCCTAACTGGGATGATGTATTACACTAATTCATCAGTCTAACCACCAGTCACTCTTGGTGATGTAGTAGACTAGGGTGATGGAGCATTATCAGAGTATTTCTCCAATGACGGAGCCATGCAGGGACTATGTGGCCCAGGGATGGAGTCGGCGTAATTCAAACCTGACAAACATTCCCAGCCTGAAGGCACTCCCAGTACCAGACAAAAATACAATCTGTCACTTTGCTTCCCTGACTTAGGGAAGGTGCTTCACTGGCCAAAATATCTTTTTCTGTCTTTATCCCCAGGCAGCATGCTAATCGCCACAGCCCATCCAAAGTCTGTTTCTACTGGTCCTGGCTTGACAAAAGCCCAGCTTGACAAAGCCCTGGCTGGGATGATTTAGTTGGGGTTGGTCCTGCTTTGAGCAGGAGGTTGGACTAGATGACCTCCTGAGGTCTCTTCCAGCCCTAATCTTCTATGATTCTATGGTCCTTCCCCTTAGCACACATAGTAATTCCTGCTTTCCTCAAGTTTAGCCTTTCCGTTCTGTTTCCTTTGGAAAGAGGCCGGAGGAGCCCTGATATACTCATGTGCTAAAGATACTTCTCAGAGTCAGGCATGAAGGGACCTGACAGTGTTGGGGAATTTCTAACAGGACAGAAAGAAGCCAACATGGCCCTGTGGACAGAGCAGTAGGCTGGGGGTCAGGAGACCTGGGTTCTGCTTCTGGCTCTGATACTAACTAGCTGCCTGACCGTAGACAAGTCACTTCTCTTCTCTGTTTCCTCTCCTAGCCTTTGTCAATTCAGAATTGAAGCTCTTCATGCCAGGGACTGTCTTTCGCTGTGTGTTTGTATAGCACCCAGCACAATGGAGCCCTGATGTTGGCTGGGTTGTCCAGGTACTACCCTAATACAAATAATAAAGCTAGAAAATTTCATTGTAATTTTAAATCCACTTTTCTTTTGTGAGCCTCTCTGCCCTCCTCCCACCTCTCTGTCTCCCATTGCCCTAATCTGCTGGAGGGAGGTAAATTCTTCTGCAGACTTGGCTGCTCCAACTACTAAACTGGAGCCACTGCAAAAGATGGACCTGTTTTTCTTGGGAAGTATTTTCTGTTCTTTGGAGCAGTTCTTAGGAGCCCTTCTCTCCTAGAAAATTTCCCATAAGAGTCAACACTTGCTAGGGGATGGGGAAGGATGGGCCAGGGCTGAGTCATTTCAGTTCTGGAACAAAAAAACAAAACAAACCTCACACCCTCTCCAGCCATCGAAACAAAGGAACAAAGAAGGCACCACAGATGGGAACCCTAATGTGCAGAGGAATACATAGCAGCAAGGAGCAGCTGAGTCAAAGAGGAGAGATCTTCTCTCAGAGCTGGCTTCTTAGGGAAAGAATTCAGCATAAAGAGGGGCTGAAATAGATCCCAATGCATCTAATCATACATTTTAGGTAAATAGAATTTTGCCAAAATATATTCAACTGATCTCTAAGATCGCGGAGATATGTATTCATTCCAAGAGAAATTTAATTTGAAGGCCAAATTGTGAAAATGCAGGAGAAAGCAGGGTGCTCTCCTATCTTTGATAAAGTAGATTACCCAAAAGTGCAAACAGGTTTTAAGCGTACAAAAAGCAGGGGCTGTGTTTTGTAGTTGCAGTTACTTAATTTTTATCCTTCTCATTTTTTTCTAATCTTTTTTTCTGTGTTTCTTGTCACTGTGAGGAGTTAATGTGAAGAAGTCAGAGCACTTAAGTTTGTAGCATTTGAAAGCACTGGGGCCTAGCATTACTCTGATATTTAGTACCATGCATGCAAATAAACATGCAGTCTGGTGTGTTTCAAAATGGGAGAAAAAAGGCAGCCGATATTCACATATATGGAAAACGTCTGTACATTTTATAAGCTGTCTTTGGAACTGAACCAAGCAATTAACATTAGGCAGTTTCCATTCACTCTTCTTGCGTTGGTGGATGTTAGCAATGCTTATTTTAACATCTTTTAATACAAGTTATCACGCAATTGGAAGCCACTTTCTGTGATTTTTTTAATTTTGTTTAATAAATATTTGCTTTAAACATATTTAACAAGATCCTTTTCCAAGATGGTCAGTCTGTGTTTAAACTGGCTGCTAGAAATGAATGTAAAAACGCCACCTGAGCATTCTACACACCAACAGAAACCCCAGGGCATCCCACTAGGGATTCCAGGAGCCTCCAGAGGACTCGAGGGGACTGGAGGAGTGGGCAGTCTAGCAGTCCTGTCCACCAGCTTGGGAAGAGGACAGTCAGCCAGTCCCAACTCCACCTTAGCTACAGTACAGGCAGGCTCTCCTAGTGCTCTGCCACACAAACTCAAGAAATAATGAAAAGAAACAAAAATGGCCTGGACTGGTACGACCGGATCCTCTACACCCCAATAGCTGAAGGGTCTCAACCCTCCCTTTGCCTTCTGGGGACCACAAGCCCTGCCTGCCCTGTTGCAACCTTCCACTACCACTTGTGAAAACATTCACCCTCTTGCTTACAGCTGGGTCCTTACTTATCTCTTCCAGCTGGGAATTCGAGCCAATCACTAGCTGCTGCTTATCTGGATCAGCTGGTTCCCTACACCTGCCTGGCCTCCTGGGCTTCTGCCTGGGCCAGAGCTTGCTGCTCCCTGGCTCTGCAGGCCCTTACAGGGGCAGACTGCCCTGTTAGCGGGCAAGGAAGCAGGATGGCCAGAGTGCCCTCACATTCCCCAGGGGTATCAGGGGGGCAGAAAGGAAGTTTCCATAATTATAGCAATGCCCTTTCCAGGCCTCCCCCCGCCACTCAATGTGAAAGATTTCACACACAGAGGCCCTGAGGTCCTAGGTCTCTGCCAATCAGGCTCTGCTTTGACAGGTTTGCTAGAGGGAAGAATTCCTGGCAGGTCTCTCACGCCAGGTGAGTCAGCATCACATGCGTTAGTAAGTCTCTTTCCACAGACATATCAGATGCCACCCACTTCCCGTGTGACTTGGCATTAAACAGCCGGCACTGGGAACAGCGGCAGTCAGGCTGCTCTGTTCAGCTTGAAGAGCAATAGAGGACTGTCCGGGTCAGCAGCAGACTCCGGCTGGTTTACAGACCCCATGACAAGCATGTGAATGCGCTCGAAGGCTCCCAACAAATCACAGCCCCAGTGTTGCCGAGCTTGTCAGCACAGCTTGTGCTAAGTCCCACTGAGGCCCTTGCTTCATTCCTGCCCTTCCCCTGCCAAGCACATCACCTCTCTGACCTCGCTGGGTGCCGGCGCTGTGGCCTAGTTGGGCTGACGGGCTGAGCCCCCACAGCCTGAGTCAGAGTCTGGCCAGCCCCGAGGGCAGGAGCCTCTGCTTGGGCCATGGGGGCCGGGCACTGGCCCCTGGGAATTTTACCTCAATCAGTGCCACTCAGTGGCTTACTCAGTGGCTGTTGTTTGAACTTGATTGAAATGTGAACCCCAGGATGATCAGGGACAGGGAGGGATAGGAAGCTTTTGCCAAGCTTCTGCTTTGCCTTGGGGTCTGATTTTCTTCCAGTGGAGGAAGTGAAGTCAAAAAGGCAAGACACCTGAGAAACAACCAACAAGCCAACCCCCTTTTCCATTTCTGAGAATACACAGCCCCATTGTTCCACCTTTGCAGAGAAAGAATAAAAGTTGGTTCCCAAATTGGATATGGTTTTTACCTTTGGCCATGTTCTCTGGACCAGGACCAAGTGAAACATCTCATAGTTTGTATGTACGCAATACACAAATATCCACACTCTACTTCACATAATGCCCACTGCCACCCAAAGACAGGCACAGATACACAATAGCCCTCTGCACTGATACACACCCCTGTGTGCAGAAACGATGCATAGTCAGATGCTAACCCTTCCCTCAGCTTTGATTTGAGTGCACGCGTCTGTCACTACCGCCCTGTCCATCTCCTGGTTTGTGTTTCATTGACATTTCTACTGCATCTTTTACAGCCTGGGTCCCCAAGCATATTATTCATCAGTGAGCTGAATACCTGCAGAGAGAGTTTGCGTGTGCCATTTCAGCAGCCACTGGGCCATCAGTAACATCCCATGCGGAGCAATGAATATTTTCCATTAGTGTCTTTCAATCTGTGGGGAGGAAAGGGAGGGCGGACACAACAGTGGAGTTATTTGCAAGAAGAGTGTGACACACAGAAGCGCTGGCAAGGGGCTGCTTTTTATCCCATAGCCTTGTCCACCTGACATGGGCATAGTGACAACTTGTTATATCCTCTCACCTGGCAAGGGCTGGTATCCACTGACTTCAGCAGCAGCAGGTACATTATCACTAAACCTTCTGGGCCACACTTTATACTAAGGTTGTAAAGGGCTAATAAATTATCAACCGATGTTTTAATGAATAGCTCATCAGAGTCCAACGGGCAGCTTATATCGGCAATGCCTTCTAGCAATGTGCTTATAACCATCTCTAACACACACTACTCCGGTTTGTAACATGCTTTCAACACACCTTAACAATCCATTCACCCTTTGGAAATGGAACCTCGATACAAGGTGTGATTGTGCTTTTAAAAGTTTCCTGCAGTTTTTATCAGCCACGGGATGCTTAGCAGGCAGGTGCAGGGAAGGCACAGCAGCCTCGGAAGCACCTTGAGCTTGTGAATTGGCCCACAGTGAACGTCTACCTCCACACGCCAAACCCCTACTCCTTTGCTGAGAAGCTGAGAGGGAAGCAGCCACACCCATCGCTTTATGACGCCCGCAAAACCAATGTGAGAGCGCCCCCTGCTGGCTCTGCAGGAACATACCACTATATTTCCTAGGCCTTTCCTTCCCACCCCTAATGAAGTGAGCTGTAGCTCACGAAAGCTCATGCTCAAATAAATTGGTTAGTCTCTAAGGTGCCACAAGGACTCCTTTTCTTTTTTCTAAAATTTTCAGTTGCTGTTCTGGACCCAGCTAATCCCAGTGCAGCTCCATTGTTAGAAGATGTAGTGTATATACGGCACCGCCAGCAACAGAAGGGGAAATGGATAGTGTAGACACAGCCCTGGAAATGGGCCATCCTTGCTGACAACTTTTTGCTACAGAGGCAGCAACAAAAACTGAAACCAATGGGAGAAATTCATAGTTCTTCAAAACGAGAACAATTCATGCTGTTCTCTGCCTGCGTCAGACGCACAGCAGTGTTTCTGAAGGACTTTAACAAGAATCTTATACCGAATTACAGCTAAGCTCTGAAAAAATCCCAACAATGCCATAATTTCACAATGACATTTCAGTGCAGCAAAAGAACAGGTCTCAGAGAAAGCCCAGCTGTGCAGTATCCAAAGCAGACATTTCTCTGTATGCCAAAGTTCTCATTTGGGTACCGCTGCCAGGTGGATTGGGGTACAACTTACTGGATAATTTCCTGCCACCATTACATCAGACTCTGCAGACACTTGGCTCTAGCTTGGTACCTTAATATGGAACTTGTCCCGTTCTCAGTGTAACACATTAACATATTAGCGGTCAGTATATCTATCTAATCAGAGGATCACAGGAATCAGAGATGGAAAAAACCTTGGGCTTGATTCTCATGTACACTAAGGCCTGTTTACAGTACTCTGGCATTAAATTACATTTATGCCGATTCTAAAGCACCCATTACTCTGAAAAGGAGCCATAGTGTAAATGCAAATATGTCCTCTGTAAGGTCACATCTAACCTGTTCCCTTTGCCACTATAGAATGGTGTCCTTTTGGCTTCCATGGATATGAGGGCAGACATCTACAGTTCAGATGTATCTGCACAGCGGAGCCACCTGCTGCCGCTAGATGATGATGCAATGCAGAACAAGTGCAAGCTAATCAGACAGCACAAAGTAACCTTTCTGCACTGCGCTGCACGCTTTTGGAAACATGTTATTGACTCTAAGGGAGAATATTTCTTCCCAGTTCATTAGCACAGCAAAGTATTAGAAGAGGTCAAAGTGCAAGAACCACAGAGTGTGGACTCTCTGAATTATTTCCCTGTGATTTGTTTGCATTATCTCTTTAGTTCATAACAGAACAGACTGCTTAGCAATTTCTGAGTGTTACACACATCAATAAGGTGTCTGAGTGGAAATGCATCTACAGCATAAGTGAGAGCAGCCCTCTCTCTGGCTCCCTCTCATATGGGCTCCCTGATAAGGTTTAATTACTGTATTGACCTTGGTCTTTGTCTGAAGAGGGAACATAAGTATGAGCTGCTGTGTAATTGCTGTCAGAAGTGGCTTAACTCATTTCGTGTGTAACAGGAGGAACCTCCTTCAGCCAAGTGGGCTGTAAGGAAATTAAAATCATCAGTCTTTATAGTCAACCTTAGAGCCTGTTGGGGGGATAATTAACGGACGGAGCTGACATCATTAAGCCAGCATATACTCCTCTGCATCAGTGGTCAGTATTAGCTATAAGAGTGCCATCATGAATAATGCTGGAGCACTCAAGCAAGGAGGAGATGGCTAAAGGCTATGGAAATCATAAGGTGTGAAATGCATCGGGTACATTTTGCAGTGTGACAGCCTGGTTCTATCTGGACATACCCAAATTACTGACTTTATTTCTGTGACCCCTGTCACCTTCGGATCTGAGTGCCTCACAAACAGGAATTAATGTATCCTCATATCCTCCTGGGGGTAAGGAAGTGTCATTCTCACCTCTTTACTGATAGGCATGGAGGCAAAGAGAGATTAGGTGATGAACCCAGGATCACACATGCAGTCTGTGGCATTGCCAGAGACAGAACCCAGATCTCCTGAAGACTGGAAAATTGAGCTGCCCACTGCAGGAGTAAAGCTGGTCTTTGCAGGAGACGGAGCTTTCTCGGTGGCTCGTGTGAGACTGTGGAAGGAACACCTGCAGGATCTCAGAACCATCACAAACCTCCGACCCTTCTGCTCTTGGTGTGAGGCACATTTCTCTGACCTGTCTTTTCTAATATAATCACGCCTCATACGAGACACAGAATGCATTTAAAAACACAGCCCCAGACAGTTTCTTCCTGGGGCGAGGAAGGAGAAAGAAAGAATCACACCTGACAAATGCCAGCGATAGGCAATCCCGTCAGATACTACGGTGAGGAGGGTGACGTAGAATCTCCAGAGTCCCTGCCCAACGTCCTATCCACAAACCAACCTTGCTGTCATTCTAAAGAGTCTGTTCAGTATCAGAGCATCAGGGGGGATGTACCTGGGCACAGCTGGTACAGTCAGCACCATATAAACCTTCTGCCTGTACCTATTTGGAATACGTAGCAGGCAGCAGAGCAGGTGCATTCTATCTGGACATAGCGGGTACGTTTGGCAGCAAATCCCCTGGTCTTAGAACATCTAGCAGGCAGCACCACTGGTGCATTGCTCCAGCCAGGCACATGTGGAACGTCCACCCACAATCTCGCGGTTGAAGGAGCATGCTCACAGGCATGCAGTCATTTATTCATCTGAGAGGCCAAGTATTGGATCTGATGATCAGAAATAACCTGGTGAATGTTTTTATGGAACAGTTGGGAACTGAGCTAAATTGGAGAGAATTCTGGCACAGATTAGGTGATCCCCAAAATAATTACTGAGTACACTGAACAGAGCAGTGTTTACCTATGTATCGCTGTGTCTACCTGTATATTTGTCTATGAGATTGCCAGAGTCACGCCAACACTGCTCTTTGCTTCCTCTGTTTCGTTCCTAACTTATTATGCAGCTTCCCAAGCTGGGTTCTGACCACTCACACCAGGCCATCGCAGAACTTAATGTTGGGTTTTTCTAATGAACAGTCACGTGACATTTATATTAAAAATGTCAGATTCTCGTCCTTTCTCTAGCAGTGGGACAGCTCACCAGGAAAGGATTTGCATTTTAGGGCTTCATGCCTTTCTCACAGCTTGTTTCGTGCTCATGTTGGGTGCCAAGGAGTCTTTCTGTGTCACTGCAGTTTTGACCAATGGTTTAGCCTTTACTTCTGGCAGTCAGTGCTGTCCACCCACAGAGAATAGTGTCTACTAGGACCGGAGATGCAACTTCCGCTATCGTCTGCAGGCATGGAGGGGTACTGCAGAACCGCCCGTGAGCTGTGAGGCGTGTGCTTGCTGCAGGGAGCCTGATATTCAGCTGACTCTCTCTGGGGTTGGCCCCCATAGGGCTCACAGCCTCCTGACTTTGCCTAGCAGTCAGTCTGCCCTACCGATGTGGGCTAGCACAGAACCATGCAGACAGACGGTCTCCAAAGTGACTGAATGAGTATCAGCCCCACACAAGAATGGCTTCTTCCGAGGTGGGGGAGCAGAGAGCGATGACCTGGCTGGCTCCGAAGTGAGAGCTGCTCAGCACTATTGCTGGGAGTCTCCTGCTTCAGCAGCTTCCATAAATCTAACCATAATTGTCTCATGGTCCATTAAGGGGAGCAAAAGGTGCAGCTGGTATCCTAATGGCTCGGAGGCCTGTCAGACACACTCCCACCCAGCCCATGTTCCAGGGGCTCCAGTCCTGGGTACCCAACATCAATAAACTGCACAAGGACAAACACCAAAGAACCCTCCTCACACCCCACTTGCACACGCCGTAGCGCAGTGTCGCCATCAGCAGCGCTCAGCAATCACAAGTCAGGCCCCAGAACTCAGGAGACCAGCTTAAAGCCCAGGAGATACTGGAAACAAACACACTCAGTTTGTGCTATTTTGATTTGCTGTCTAGTGTCTGAGCCTTTAGGGTTCACTTCATTCACAGTTTCAAGCTTTGTTCCACAATTCAGAGGGCTAGAAACACACCTTTGTTCTTTAACTGAAAGCCAAGGTTCTTACCTGCACTTGGGAATCCAGGAGCTGGTGATTTAAGAAAAACAACAAATATCTCAGGACTCCTGATGAAATCATGAGCGTTGGCCACGTAGTAACATTAGGTTGCAGAGTAGCAGCCGTGTTAGTCTGTATTCGCAAAAAGAAAAGGAGGACTTGTGGCACCTTAGAGACTAACCAATTTATTTGAGGATAAGTTTTCGTGAGCTACAGCTCACTTCCTCAGATGCATTCAGTGGAAAATACAGTGAGGAGATTTATATACACAGAGAACATGAAAAAATGGGTGTTATCATACACACTGTAAGGAGAGCGATCACTTAAGATGAGCTATTACCAGCAGGAGAGCGGGGGGGGAGGGGGGAACGTTTTGTAGTGATAAAGGTGGGCCATTTCCAGCAGTTAACAGGAATGTCTGAGGAACAGTATTGCGGGGGGGGGGGAATAAACATGGGGAAATAGTAACATTAGGAGCCATCCGCCCATGCCAGGTGTGATGGAGGGAGTGTTTCCCGCCACACACAAATTGGGCAAGAGCACTGTAATAGTAACACCTGTGGTCTACATAGCCTTTCCCATCAGTAGATCTCCAAGCACTTTACAACAGAGGTCAGTATCATTAACCTCAATTTACAGATGAGAAAAATGAGGACAAGGGCAGGGAAGTAACTTGCCCAAGCTCACTCAAACAAGGCTAGAACCTGGGTCCCATTCAGGGCTCTACTAGGCCACACTGGAATCTAAGCATCACTGCCCCTGAGCTCCTAGGACACGAATGTAGCACCGTTTCCTCCAGCTCCTCCCGGTCTGTGTGAGACATTCACTTCCTCTCCTGCACTGAGATATATTTCATACTGAATGATGCTGGTGGGTCCTGCAACTTCAGCAGCTCTCTCTTCCAATACGTCTCAGTCCCCCTACATGTTGTCAGAGCCTTTTAATGTCCTGGTATGGACAGCAGGATACCCCTGGTTGCCCCCTGCCCTTCCAAGATGTAGCCATTTCATAGCTAATTTGTGAAGCATTTTAGGATCCTTTTCATTGCCGGGTGCCTGTGAGGACAGAGTGTGTGTACTCCTCCCCAGCAAGATGTGTTCCAGGCCACAGGTGGATTCCACACTAAAAGCTGCCAGTGCAGCTGGGCCATGATAACCTGTCCTGCTACGACAGCTCTCCAGCTTCGCAGTCCCACGCACTGGGGACTGCCTTATGTTCATGCGTTGCTGCAGATCTCTGGAGAATTATCCCCAGAAGAATTCACAGCCAGGGTGCCCTACCAAAGAGGGCTTTAAATTTCTCAGCTCGGCTGGAGTCCTCTTGGTTAGATCCCACTGTTTCTCAGCGCATCCTCTTGCTTTGCTGTCACTCTCTGATCCAGAGAACGCATGTGTGTCAGGTTCGGGGTGCATCATGGAAGTGCATCCACCCTGCGATTTCTAGGGCTTAGTGATGCTGCTGACTCCAGAAGACAGGAACTGACTAGCTGCCTTAGACCCTTTATTCATTTGTTAGGGATCTTGTTCCAAACTGTGGACTTTCCTTTCTGACTTGGCAGAATGCCCAGAGAAATATAATAACCTGCCACTTCCACAGCTTTCTAGCTGCTGGCGACAGAGGAAGGCAGGGAGGGGACATGGAGAGAAGCCAAAGTGGTGGCTGTAATAAACATCCTTCACTCTGGTTATTTGTAAGAGTGTGTTGGGGGGTTTGCGGATGTAGCATTTAATCCGCAGCAATGAGAGAGGTCCAGACTTGGGGAGGCCTTTCTGCAACCCCCCTGTGTGAGAACCCCCAGTTCCTGGAGTTGTATTTTACCCGTTCCCCACATCGTGCTGTCTGTGCAGCCCTTAGTTACTGGCTTTCTTTGCTTAAACGCACAGTGCTCTCGGTGCGGTAGCTGTCCCCATTCAAGTGCTCTGTCACTTTGGTAATAGACAAGCAATAGTTAGCACTGATGTAGCACTTCCCATTTCCAAAGCACCCTACCGACATGGGCCAATCAGTCCTCTGGGGGAGGTGGGGAGGAAGCTGGGTGCATAGGGCTCAAACCCTTCCAGGCAGGGCTTTTGCCCCACACTGGTGAAGATGTTTTACTCCAGAGGCAGAACCATAAAACAGCCGATTTCCTCTGAATGAGGGAGGCAGGGATAGGAACCTAGCTGGTAAATAGGCCAAGCCAATCTGAGGAAATTAAAGTGCCCCCTAGGCTGAGTATGTGCAGGGGACTGGAGGATAGGTATTTAGTTTCACAGGTATAACATTCACAGCCCTGAAAAGCTGAGGTGAGAAGAGAGAGAATGAACCTGCCAGGCTGTTTAGGCCTCTGGCTTGATTTCCCTCTGTCTCTGCCCTTCTAGGGAGGTGAGAAGACGCAGTCCAGCATCCCATCGTTCACAAATGACATCACCTCAGCCCTCCGTCCCTTTCACACTTTAGGCCTTGACCTCAGGCTCCTGGTGTCTGTCTGAGCCTCAGTTTCCCCCCTTCTCACCTATCCAACCTTAGGCTTCTGTTCCAGCTATCCACAATGAACTGGGTTTGGGAGAGTGGGTTTGTGTGTGTGTGTGGGGGGGTGTGTGTGTGAGAAAACCTGGATTTGTGCTGGAAGTGGCCCAACTTGATTATCATACACATTGTAAGGAGAGTGATCACTTTAGATAAGCTATTGCCAGCAGGAGAGTGGGGTGGGGGGAGGTATTTTTTCATGCTTTGTGTGTATAAAAGATCTTCTACACTTTCCACAGTATGCATCCGATGAAGTGAGCTGTAGCTCACGAAAACTTATGCTCAAATAAACTGGTTAGTCTCTAAGGTGCCACAGTACTCCTTTTCTTTTTACAATGAACTAAGTCTGTTTGAAGTACTGGATCAGGTCAGGCAAGCAATGAAAGATACAGAAAATGACTTACAGAATATTACTGGATCTATTACATGGCTGCAAATTGTAAAAAGCTGGATGTAGACTTGCCCATTCCCAACGCATGTGGGATGGAGAGACAGAAACCAAAGTACCAACATGTTCTACAGCCCACTCCCAATGGCGGATTAGCCACTGGGCCAATGGGGCCCGTGCCCAGGTGCCCCGGCCAATAGGGGGCCCTGGAAAAATGAGCGCCCCCACATCTCAACCTTGCTCTGCCTGCCTGGCGCTCCTGCTGGGGAGTGAGAGAAGCCGCTGTGCCCCAATCCCATTTCTCTGGCAGAAGGGCCAGGGAGTGGGGTGGGGGTGGGGACTGCAGGCGGAAGGGGTGGGGAGGGACCCCCACTTGCTCTGCCCCAGGACCCCACAAAACCATGATCCGCCTCTGCCCACTCCAGCCAAAGCATATTAAATAGGCTATTGGGAGTGACCCTCTCTTGCACGAGGATGGGCTGGATGACCTAACAGGTCTTTCCCCATCCCTGACTTCTTTGAGTCCAGGATAGATGACAAAGCAGCACCCCTTTGTTATTTTAGTGGAGGATTCAGTGAAAATATGGCATTTTGCTGTGTGTTATGCAAACTCCAGAGTTTCACCCTTTGAGCTGATTTTCTGGTACTGACTTCACATTCCTAGCACATACTTTGCTGCTGCCTTTTTACTGTTTGAACAGAAGATTCCTGGCCTGACATTTGATACTTGGAAACAGACTGCAGCCTCAAAACAGACAGGGAGGTGGTAGGGAGGAAGCCATCAGAGGGCCAGGCAAATATTTAGGAAACCACCTGGCTCTTTGGGACCAGAGCCAATTAACCATGTGAATGAAAGAAGGAATTTTAATAAAATCTGAACAAGCAGGTGCTGGGAAATATGCAGAAACTCCCCAGTGGATTCTAGTAGCATCTAGGCACTAATTAGAACTGTGGCTAAACTGTTCTCAGCACTGGTAAATGCCCTCTCTCCAGTTTTCCCACACGTTTCATCTTTGGCGTTGCCAGGGTTGTATGCAAATTAAGAAAATATTATTTTGTCTTTGTTGTACCCTCTATCTGAGAAGAACAGATCTTGTCTCCATGTTGGCTCAAGTCAGTGAGAAGAATTTCTCAGGTTTCAGAGTAACAGCCGTGTTGGTCTGTATTCGCAAAAAGAAAAGGAGTACTTGTGGCACCTTAGAGACTAACCAATTTATTTGAGCATGAGCTTTCATGAGCTACAGCTCACTTCATCGGATGCATCCGATGAAGTGAGCTGTAGCTCACGAAAGCTCACGCTCAAATAAATTGGTTAGTCTCTAAGGTGCCACAAGTACTCCTTTTCTTTTTAAGAATTTCTCATTCTCACTAATAATGGCCTCCCCAGGCTCCAGTTAGGACTGGAGTCAGCCTGTTGTAGAAGGCCCGGCACATAGACACATAGGAAAAGACTTGCCCCAAAGAGCTTACAGAAGCTAATGGAAGACAAGGTGCAACAGGAGGGTGGAACAAATTACGGGGGTGAACAAGTCTCTGGAAGAGCCAAGACTGTTTGGAACTGGAAGTGCCCCTGTCTCTCAGTGAATATCACTGGTCTTTCTCATCTAAACGAGTGACGGGGAAAATAGGGACTATGACCTTGTGCGGGATCCCACAGGCTCTCCTGTGCTAGTCTGGGCCAGTCCTGCCCTCCAGTGAATGCCAATGAATACTGCTGGACGCGGTGTTAGTGACTTGGTAACAGGCGGCACTCCTCCCTCTGACTGGGCCATTGCCAGGACCACACCAGGATGTTAGGGGCCATGCTCTGCTGGAGCTGCTATCATTCGGATGAGATGGCGATTTTTAAGCCACTGGGGTGTTGATCCCCACGTCCTTGCTGTTTTCAGCTCAGGTTACTGCCTTCTGCGGACCTACACTTTTATTCATTTTGCAGTTTCCACTGGAGATGGTGGTTTTAATCTGTTCCCTCTTTGTGGCCATTGTGCAGTGTTTCTGCATGCTGTTAAAGAGATGCCTGGTTTCACCTCAGAGGTGGCTGCATTTCAGTGGTGGGCATTGTGACCCTTACATATAAGCTTGCGAAAAACGTTAGCACCATCAGCTCCATGTAAATAGCTACAATTACTATCCCTGTTACTATCCAGAAGTACCCGTCCGAGGCATTTGCAGTGGGAACCAACTCACTCTCTGAGTGGGGCCTGTGCAAAGGCAGGAGCAGCAGCAATCCCCATGAGTGGTGGCTGTGTCAGGGGAAGGAGTGGGCAGAGCACCAGGCACAGCAAGCAGTGGGGTTGGTGCTGACTGGGAAGCAGGGAGGGTTAGGAGGAGATGAGGGGTAGGAGGTATTTGCAGTACGTTGCTTAGTGTATCTCTGGGAAGTGTCCAGATACCATGGTGAGGGGCATGGGGTAAGGAAAGAGAATTTGGTGAGAGACGAATGTGCCCATAGCATCTCAAAGAGTGCTCCTGGCACCTTGGTGCCTAACTTATCCCCTGGGCCTTCTCCTCAGCCCTCTGTTGCTCCATTCCTAGTCAGAACACTGCCTGGCGCTAGCCACTGTGAATACCCTCCCCTCCCTGCAACCGCGTCTCCCTCAGAGAGCTGGACTGGTTCCAGGCTCCTCTGGCGACAGAAGAGGGGGGCTCTGCACAGGTGGGGAGGGGAACCAAAGACCTGTGCTGACAACAGCTCATGGCCCAGACGGATTGCGTGTAACTGATGATACAACAGCCCAGAAAGGGGCAAGGGGCCTCCTGCTCCTTGCAGCACCCGCCACGCGAATGTGGCTCCATGAGCTGACCCCTCCAAGCAGCAGAGCCTTTGCTCACGTTGTATCCAGACCATTCCCCCAGGATCCAAGCACCAGGCGCCTGGCTGCAATGGCAGTTCTGTTCCTTGTCTTCTTCCAGGGAAGCTCAGCTCCGTATTCAGCTCAGCAATAACCCTCTCCTTCCTCCATCCTGTGGGCTCCTGCTGGAGCATTGCCTAGAGCGAAAGCCAGACTGGCTGGGGCAAAGACCTCCGTAGCCCCAGGCCGAGTAGCAGTGAAATGATTCTGTCACAGAGGGTGTGTGGTGGAGCTACGATCCAGAGCGGTGTGAGGAGAAATGACCCTTCCCAGCTCTGCACATTCCATCCACGTCCTATAGCCCAAGCTTGGCCGCGAGCGAGCACCTCCTTCCTACTCTCCCTGCCACTGCCAGTCCCGACTCTCCAGAGCACATGGGTGAAAGTGTCATTCAATGGCCATGACACTTGCTCTCTTAGCCGAGGGGACAGTCTCAGGGCAGAGGCTGGCTGAGCTGTAGGGTCAGGAATTAGAGAGAGGAACCGAAAAACGCCCCAAGAGCCAGACCCAGAAGAGCAGAGCCTGGAAGAGTTACTGCCTTTGCCCTTGTTTGCATAATGAAAAGAGCCAGCTGCTCATTTTTTATCTGCAAACGGCTCTTCTGAAACTATCAGAGGGAAGCGGGGAGTAAATGAACACAACCGGGGAGAGATTTTTCAAAGGCATCTGCCTCCTCTTACAGGCAGCGGGTGTCTGAAGGTGCCATCAGCATAATTTCCATTAACTCGCAGAAAACAGCTAAATTTATTCACTGGGCTGCAGCGTCATGGCAGAACAGTTTGCCTTCTCCCCTCATCCACCCTGCGCCTAGATTTCCTGTCTTACTTTTGTCAGCTCGCTGGGAGCAACAGTGATAAAAACATCACTAGTCTTGCACACCTGCAACCTGCACATCCGTGCAAAGCCCTCTGAGCACCAGGGGAAAGCCCACATAAACCAAGCCTGGTACAAAGCATGTTGGTGGCTGCACTGGATGCTGTGGGTTGGAGCAAGTTGTTCCCTGGGGGTGCACTGGATGGGGCAGGGCAGGGCGGTCCATGCCACCACTTACTGCTACACGGAGCTCAGGCCTGAGGATGCAGGAAGCAAGCAGAAGTGAAAGGAATTGGAAATCAGACTGGAAAACAGGTTAGAGAATGGGATGGAGAATGAGAAAGAGAAGAGGGGCTATGAAAAGAGCCAGTGGGGACAGACAGGCTTCCACCATGCTCTGCTTCTTATCAGTCTGCTTCAGCTGCTAGCATGGCCTCCTCTGAGCGAGAGGGCCTGGCTACAGGTCCCATGTCAGGGCTGGGGCCCAACATTAACCCTGCTGACTGTCTGCCCATTGGCATTGTCTGTCTCCGTGAAAGAGCGTTTCTAGAGAGACATGGGAACACAGCCCCAGTGTCTTGGCCAGAACTGCCTTTGTTAGTGAAACAGGGTCCCACCTCTGAGGTTTGAGATCCAGACACACCTGAGCACAGAACGGGTCCTACAGCTTGCCTGCCAGAACTCAGGCTATTACTCTGGGATTCCAGGAAAGAAAATTCTTGGTTGTTTTATCCTCTTGTGAGACATTTAACCCCTGGGGAGGCAGTAGGGACTGGAAGCAGAACTGTTCCAGCTGGGTGTGAGGCTGTGGGATCAAGCTGCTGGCAGGATTATCTGAGCTTTGCCATGAGCCTTTGCTCAGCAGCAGAGCAGGGTCCGATGTGCTGAAATACTCCACCGCCACTGACTGCTCCCAGGGTTCAGCAACATTTATCTCCCTGGCTCAAAGTGCAGGGATTCAGTGGAGCAAGGACAGGTCATGGCACAATTTCTCTCAAGCCTGAATGTAACCAGCCCTGACACAACCAGTTACGGATGAGGGGGCTAGGACCATGGGGGGAAATGTCATGTGTGCTCAGAGCTCAGCATCTCATCTGCCTGTCACAGTCTAGCCCAGCTGTTACGGACGCAGTGCTCCCATCAGGCAGTTCCTTTCTCAGGCCTTTGCAGGCAATGATAGTTTGTTCTCGGCTCAGCTGTGCATTGGCAAGTCCTTAAGCAACATGCGGGGCCGACTGTCAAGCCAGCTTTAGACACAGGGTGAGAAATGTTGGACAGAGTGAAGGCAAAATGGTACCAGACTGATGGAGCTTAAGGAGGCTCTGGAGGCCGGTGATATGCTAGTGTGTAAACCAGCTGGAACTCCTGAAGGCAAGTCTCTTGTCTAGGGTGACCAGATAGCAAGTGTGAAAAATCAGCACAAAGCTTGGGGGGTAATAAGCTGCTATATAAGACAAAACCCCAAATATTGGGACTGTCCCTATAAAACTGGGACATCTGGTCACCCAGCATATAATCCCCACATGTGGGTAAAGTGACACACCTATCAGAGCGCACCTGTTCCCAGCCCCCTGCAGCAGCACCCCTGGGGGACAGAGGGCATCAGGTCTGTGCTACAGAAATGCAGGAGAAACATGTGCTTGTCGATACTTTGGGGAAGGCAGCAGAATGGGATGGAGCCTGATAGAAGTGACTCAAAGGAGTGCAATGGATGAAGGCAAAGGGAAGCACCCAGGGCTATAATGTCGTCTGGGAGTTTACCAAACAGCATGTGGAAGCCACTTCTCCTGAGTCACCTGCATGCCAGTGACCAGCATCTCTCCCTGAACTGGTACTAGCTGTAATTTCAGTTAAGGATGCATTGTCCTTTCACCATATTAACATGCATCTCAGGTTGTGCCCGTCTTATCCTGTGTGATCAAAATGTCCAGCCATGAGCCAAGGTGGGAGACTGGGACAGGGGCCTCCACCCTGTGAGACTATCCAGGTGGAGAAACTCCAGGATGCTCCAGGCTTGCAGCAAAGGAGAACATTAACTTGCCTGCCTGTTTGTCGGCATCACTCTCTTTCAAGTGAGCATTGCTCTGAAATCTCCTCCAAGCCTAGAAGTGCCCTGTGAGGCAACCAGGAGACTCCAGAAGGGGTCTGTATCCCAACCAATGATTTTCTGCCCTGTAGTGAAGGACGAAATGAGAAAGCGATGACTCAGTTTTGTCTCTGATGCTGGTGTGCCATTGTGGAGACTATTAAATATTTCACTCTGGTCTTAAGAAAGTGGAATTTAAAAGAGAGAAAGCAATTAACCATGTCCCTTCCATCAGGGATTTCATAGCTTTGCAGTGTCACTGGGCAATGAAAAACGTGAACATTACTCAAAACCAAGCCCTGGCGTAACTGCTGGCTCACACACTCCAGCTGAATGAAAGGGGCAGGGGCAGGGAATGATTCTAGGCCCACGCAGGCTGCTTCTTTCCACCACAGACTCATAGACTGCCCATTTGCAAATGGGTTTAAGAGTTTCAGCTCCACTCCAGATGCACAGGCCCCTCTCACTTGCGTGAAAGGAGAACCTGCTGCGGGTGGCAGCATTTGGGCTCATATCATCTATGCGCTGCAGCCGCTGGAGAGCAGCAGTCATGCGCACACACGTATGTAAACCATTCGGATGGTCCATCCAGCAGAACCCCATGGGGACGCAGAGACACTAGTCGGTACATGACTAGCTCCATGGATACAGGTTTCAGAGTAGCAGCCGTGTTAGTCTGTGTCTGCAAAAAGAAAAGGAGGACTTGTGGCACCTTAGAGACTAACCAATTTATTTGGGCATCAGCTTTCGAGAGCTACAGCTCACTTCGTCGGATACATGCCATGGATACAGTGATCCAGTGCAACTGTGGCAGGACTTAGTTCTGTAACAAGCCCATGGTCACCTAGGATTTCATATTCGTCATTACACTGTGTGCTGTGGCCCTTCAGAACGTCACAGCAAAAGATCATAGACCTGCTCCAGAAACACAGGCCTCTGCACCCTGAACTAAAGGATACTTTCCATCAGAGGGCACTAGTACTGGGTCTTTGCCACGCAGCTGTACGGTTGCCAGGTGTCCAGTTTTCAACTGGAACGCCTGGTCGAAAAGGGACCCTGGTGGCACCGGTCAGCACCACCGACCAGGCTGTTAAAAGTCCGGTCAGTGGTGCTGCAGGGCTAAGGCAGGCTAGTCCCTACCTGTCCTGGCACCTCGCTGCGCCCTGGAAGCAGCCAGCAGGTCTGGCTCCTAGGCAGGGGGGGCCACGGGGCTCCGTGTGCTGCCCCTGCCCCGAGCACCGGCTCTGCACTCCCATTGGCTGCGGTTCCCAGGCAATGGGAGCTGGGAGGCAGTGCCTGAAGGTGAGAGCAGCGTGCAGAGCCACCTGGCCCCCCTGCCTAGGAGCTGGATCTACCGGCCGCTTCCGGAGAACAGCATAGACCCAGGACAGGCAGGGAGCCTGCCTTAGCCCCGCTGCATCACTGACCAGGAGCAGCCAGAGGTAAGCCCATGCCCCCACCCTGAGCCCCCACAAACCAGGAGCCCCCTCCTGCATCCCAAACCCTTCATCCTCAGCCCCGTCCCAGAACCTGCACCACGAGTGCAGAGTCTGTATCCCCTCCTGCACCCTAACCCCCTGTCTCAACCCACAGCCCCCTCCTGCATTCCGAATCCCTTGGCCCCACCCCCCCAGCCTGAAGCCCCCTCCTGCACCTCAAACCCCTCATCCCTGGCCCCACTCCAGAGCCCGCACCCCCAGTCAGAACCCTCACCCCCTTCTGCACCCCAGCCCCCTGCCACAGCCCAGTGAAAGTGAGTAAGGGTGGGGGAGAGCGAGCCACAGAGGGAGGGGGAATGTAGTGAGTGGGGGCAGGACCTTGGGGAAGGGGCAGGGCTGGGGTGTTCAGTTTTGTGCGATTAGAAAGTTGGCAACCCTACTCAGCTGAACACTTCTGATTCCATCCCGTGGAGTGGTGCACTCGCACATCAGACAAGCCATGGCATTAGGAACACGGCTGGAGAGCAGAGATTAGCAGCATTGCATTTCTTAGGCCTCTTCCACACTGAGAATTAGCCCTCGTTTCAGCCACTAGTGCGTACCCCAAGTGTAGACACAGAAAGCTGCGATATGTACGGATGAGATGCAGCTTACCTGTCTCAAACTGAGGCAAATTGTGGATTTTGTGCATTGGTACCATTAGCATGATTTGCCCCTCCATCCATGCATGCACTGCACAGACATCTGTGCAAACCCCATACCCACATCCAGCCAACCAACACATCCTCAGGCACCTGGCTCCTTTATGGGGAAATCATTCTGGTATGTTATCAATGCAGACCAGTACAAAATGAATGGCAGAACACACATGGCATGAGGAGGGGGTGTTGTGGGTGGGACTGCGATGCGTCAGCAGAGCTGTGATGGGACAGAAGGGGGCCCTGTATCTGGGAAGCCCGCATAGCAGTTGTGGGCACTATTTCCTGCTCTAGCCATGCCATTAACTCCTCACTTTCATGAGCAATGAGCGACCCAGGTAAGACAAGAAATGCCCAGCTGAGCGTGTCCATCTGGAGAAGAGCGAACGAGCCATTCGTGCTCACAGGAGGGGCAAAGCGGCTTCTGGAATTTGGCTGCTTCATGTTTTCAGTGAGCCATTTCTGTCTAATCTGTATGTCTCTGTATCTACATCCTGTTGCTATGAAGTGCTCAAAAACCCTTCCTAACAAATGAGGTGACACTGCAGTTCAGAGGCAGGTCTTGAGTTCCGGTGTGAATCACTCATCTTTTCCATGTGCAGCATTTATTCTGACCCCAGCTGATTCCTACAACTGTCACTTAATTAATCACTTTACTTCATTTAATCAATCAGGCCATTGTAATGAATGGAAATGTATGTATGCAAACAGCCCTCTCAGGAAGGGCTTTGATGGAATTTGCTGTCTGCAGCAATGCTCTGGAAAGCTTGTCCCATTTATACAAATTAATAAATACAAATGCTGATGACTTCACGGCCTGAATATTAATGCAGGTAATTAACATGTTTATTCTGGCAGGTGGCAACACACCAGCCCCTAGGTTCATAAACAGAACCCGCCCCTCTGAGCCTGTGGACTCTGCCCCTGCTACATTCAAACATCTTCGGTCCTCAATCTGTCTCCCCAAGAAGGCAGGGAGGAGAAGAAGGGAAGCTGGGTGTCATGTGCGCGTTACAGTGAGATGCAAGATCCAGCCGTGATTCTCCTTTTTATTTGCCAGAGACAAGCAGCTCACTAACACACGGCGCTCTAAGCCTGGATGTAGCTCATGAGATTCCAGGGATTTGCACCAAGTATCAGTTATGCCAGTTCCTTCTGGATTTTTTTTGTCTGGGTACATAGGGGCATGAGAATTGCTAGGCTGGATCAGAGCAGGGGTCTGTCTAATCCCATCTCCTGCAATGACGCTTCAGAGAAAGGAGTATGAAATGCCCAAGTGGTCAATTATGAAGTTTCTTGCCTGCAGTGGAAGAGTCTTCCTAACCTTGTTAGTGCTATTCTTTATTATTTGTATTATGGTAGCACCTACCGGTCCTTATTGAGACCGGGGCCCCCATTGTGCCTGGTGCTGCACAGAGGAAGTGACAGCCCCTGTTACAATTTCCTTGGTGTTTATCATATTTCACTTTCTGACTCCCCGGCAGACAAAGGCATAGGTGCTGACTCTGTGGGTGCTCTAGGGCTCGAGGGGGGTGCTCAACATCCAGAGGGCTGGATTCATCTTTTGTGGGCCCCAGTGCCCCGACTGCGGCCAAGCCCCCACTCCACCTGTGCGCTGGCCTGAGGCCCCATCCCCGCTCCGCCTCTTGCCCCCGAGGCCCCGCCCACCACTCGTACTGGGGGGGATAGGGGCAGAGAGGAGCGCCCACAGGCAAAAACAAAAGTCAGCACCTGTGTACAAATGGTCCATGTCATGGCTCAGGAGAGAACAGGGACCTCCAGAGCCACAGGGAACAGCAACACGCTGGTGAGTGGGGGCTGTTTTAACACAGAGATTGTAACACCCTTCTGCACCCCACATACTCTGGGGCATGAAAAACGGCTTCTTGTGCACTTCTCCAGTGCGAGAGGCAGACAGTGACCCCCAAGGAGATATCTATGCCCCAGATGAAGCGTCTCAAGACCACACTGGCACCCTTACTGGGGGTGGCCACATGGCAAAATTCAAGACCATTTGCTGGGCATCTGATTCTGATTCCTACGAGGGTCTAGAGATGGCAGGGGTCCTGGCGGGGGAAGGATTTTTCCTTCCAAGGGCCAATCTGTCTTAGGGGAGAACAGCAGCATTGGAGAGGAAGGGTGGCTTAGTGCTTTGGCTGCTAGCCGGATTCAGTTTCCTGCCACCTCAGCCTCCGGGGTGGGCTTGGACAAATCACGGCCTTTCTGTGCCTCAGTTCCTCATCTGTTAGAGGGGGCCACCAGCTTTGCCCTGCCAAAGGGGGCTGTGAGGGGCTCAGCTTCTATGTTCGAGAAAGCCACATGAGCAGACAGTGGGAGCGGCTGCTAGAGACGTGTTTAAGGAAGGAGAGAGGGCTAGAGAACACCCTGGTTGGGCCAACCCTGCTGCAGTGGCCAGGCTGTCCCCTGCCAGAGCCCTGGGAGGCTCCTTTCCAAATGTCACTGCACTCCCAGTCAGGAGGCTGCCCGTGTCTTTCTGGCTCACAAGGAAGGAATCTGTTTGTTGCCCCAGTGACAGGCAAGGTCACAGCCAGTGACCGCAGTCCCCATTTGTATTCACAGAGCGCTTCCGCATTGCCTGCCACCGCTGGATGGGCAGCCAAAGGGCCTGTGGCAAATACTAAACATCAGCTGAAAATCTGGCTCCTGAGGAGATTTTCTTTGGATGACGCCCAACTCCACATCTTCCCCCTCAGCTGCTCTCATTCCCATGGCTTTGGTAGGGCTGGTGACACGGAAGCCCCTG
The DNA here is from genome assembly GCF_965152235.1 of Eretmochelys imbricata. Classification (NCBI taxonomy): domain Eukaryota; kingdom Metazoa; phylum Chordata; order Testudines; family Cheloniidae; genus Eretmochelys; species Eretmochelys imbricata. Next base: position 15,949,517 of record NC_135598.1, read on the forward strand.
CTGTAGAGATGTTTGCAATGAATCCGTGGTCTGTACACACTGGAGAAACCTCACCCAAATGCCGTCCAACCCCAGGGAAGCCAAGACTAGCCCAATGGGCCTCTGCTTCAAAGCACTAGCCTCTAACGCTTGGACTAAAGGAAATCGCCCTCAGTGAATTGCTGGATTTCATTGCCGTATTGCCAACCACAAATGGTCAAAAATCGTGAGTCAGGCTCAACAAAAACCATGAGACTGGCTTTAAAATCCTGAGATTCTGTAACAACAATAGAGGTGGGCTCTGTTTATTTGCCTTCTGCTCTTTGAGCCTTTATGGGGCACTGGGGTCAGAAACTTACTTTTCCTTTAAGCATGAAGCTGAAATCCTCCCAGGCCCACCTGACTCCAGGAGCTGGGGCTTTAAGGAAAACAATAATTATCATGCGACTCATGGCAAAATCATGGGAGTTGGCGACACCATCTTGGCACTTCTTCCTGTATTAACTTTCTTGTCTGATTCCCCTTGTTGCTTTTGCTCCGAAATGGCATGTACCCACAAGGCGGGTGCTGCTTATGCACGTGCCCAGGGGACAAGGGAAGCACAAGAGTCCACGATAATGACTGCAAAGACTCTGAATTCCAGTGCCACCCAGCCTTCCCCACGCTATGGAGAGCACAGAAGGAAAGCGAGGCCAGGCCTGGGCTGCAGTTACTTTTCTCCAAGTTCTCCTGAGGGATGCTGCAGTGCATGCTGCCCAGAGCTGCTTGTGGGTCTGCAAACGGAGAGCAGCTCTTCTGATGGGTTTGCTGCAAAGATTCATCTTAAAGCTCCTGCATCTCATCAGGGGCGAGGCCCTTCCCCTTCATTTACTGCGCTCTCAGGCAGGAGTCTGAGCACAGAAATATTGTCGGTATTTTTAATAACGAAGTTTAACTTCAGCTGGGTGAACCAGTTTGGATAAAATAAGAAACCACCTGATCCTCCTTCCAAAACTGAAACTGAAGTGAATTCTAGAGCTGTCCTGGTGCTGGAGAAAGTTGGGCTAACCCCCAACACTGAGGGAAATTAACCCTTGGAACAACTCACCAAAGCTTGTGGTGGATTCTCTGTCACGGGCAATTTTGAAGTCAAGATTGGATGTTTTTCTCAAAGTTATGCTCTGTTTCAAACAGGAATTAACCCAGAGATATTCTCTGGTCTGTGTTATCCAGGCGATCAGACAAGATGATCAAAGTGCTTCCTTTTGCCTTTATAATCTATGAATATTTACAAGGCTGTCCTTAGGATTTATGGGGCCATACACAGTATTATTAAACTGGTGCCCCTATGCCTGACCGCAGCCCGAGCTCGCAGCCCGAGCTCGCAGCCCGGTATGGGGGGGCAGGGAGAGCCGAGGCAGCAAAGGATAACAAGACACCAGGCCTGCCTCACGGTGGCGGAGAGTCACAGTTCCCCGGAGAGACCCCTGTACCCTCTCCCTCATGCAGAATGGACATGCAGAAGGTACCTAATTAAAAGCACTCAATTTGGGAATAAAAAATGTCAGTCACAGGTTTTTTGATATGCCCTGAAGTTTGTCAGACATTTCTTTGCAAAAACTTTGTAGCAAGGGTAAGTCAGCTGTCTTGCTTAATACAACATTAAATATTATGGAATACATGATGCAGCTCTTCTCTGTTTTACATTTTCTTAATCAGTATTTCTGAGCTGATTTTATATTTTAAATGTACTCTTAAGCCTTCATAAAGTAATCATTCCAGATTACTACATATTTAACTCACTGAAACAAAGACATTATTTTAAATTAATCAGTCACAGAGGTTTAGTGTGTTCATAACAATGTTCATTACTTTTAGAAAAAGGGCACACTAATTTACTTTGTGTGATCTCCATAACAATAGACATGTTTATGAAATTTCACCAACTTTAAAAAATATGTTTCCAAAGATTTTAGGCATAACAAAGGTTTTTATATCTTACTAAGGTACTGATTTTGCTGGAGGGTTTTCTTAAAACTAAAAAGAAAAGGAGTACTTGTGGCACCTTAGAGACTAACCAATTTATTTGAGCATGAGCTTTCGTGAGCTACAGCTCACTTCATCAGATGCATACCGTGGAAACTGCAGCAGACTTTATATATACACAGAGAATATGAAACAATACCTCCTCCCACCCCACTGTCCTGCTGGTAATAGCTTATCTAAAGTAATCATCAGGTTAGGCCATTTCCAGCACAAATCCAGGTTTTCTCACCCTCCACCCCCCCACACAAATTCACTCTCCTGCTGGTGATAGCCCATCCAAAGTGACAACTCTTTACACAGTAAGAAAAGGAGTACTTGTGGCACCTTAGAGACTAACCAATTTATTTGAGCATGAGCTTTCGTGAGCTACAGCTCACTTCATCAGATGCATACCGTTTCCACGGTATGCATCTGATGAAGTGAGCTGTAGCTCACGAAAGCTCATGCTCAAATAAATTGGTTAGTCTCTAAGGTGCCACAAGTACTCCTTTTCTTTTTGCGAATACAGACTAACACGGCTGTTACTCTGAAACCTGTCTTTACACAATGTGCATGATAATCAAGTTAGGCCATTTCCTGCACAAATCCAGGTTCTCTCACTCCCTCACCCCCCTCCAAAAACCCACCCCCATACACACACAAACTCACTCTCCTGCTGGTAATAGCTCATCCAAACTGACCACTCTCCAAGTTTAAATCCAAGTTAAACCAGAACATCTGGGGGGGGGGGGTAGCAAAAACAAGAGGAAATAGGCTACCTTGCATAATGACTTAGCCACTCCCAGTCTCTATTTAAGCCTAAATTAATAGTATCCAATTTGCAAATGAATTCCAATTCAGCAGTTTCTCGCTGGAGTCTGGATTTGAAGTTTTTTTGTTTTAAGATAGCGACCTTCATGTCTGTGATTGCGTGACCAGAGAGATTGAAGTGTTCTCCGACTGGTTTATGAATGTTATAATTCTTGACATCTGATTTGTGTCCATTTATTCTTTTACGTAGAGACTGTCCAGTTTGACCAATGTACATGGCAGAGGGGCATTGCTGGCACATGATGGCATAAATCACATTGGTGGATGTGCAGGTGAACGAGCCTCTGATAGTGTGGCTGATGTTATTAGGCCCTGTGATGGTGTCCCCTGAATAGATATGTGGGCACAATTGGCAACGGGCTTTGTTGCAAGGATAAGTTCCTGGGTTAGTGGTTCTGTTGTGTGGTATGTGGTTGTTGGTGAGTATTTGCTTCAGGTTGCGGGGCTGTCTGTAGGCAAGGACTGGCCTGTCTCCCAAGATTTGTGAGAGTGTTGGGTCATCCTTTAGGATAGGTTGTAGATCCTTAATAATGCGTTGGAGGGGTTTTAGTTGGGGGCTGAAGGTGACGGCTAGTGGCGTTCTGTTATTTTCTTTGTTAGGCCTGTCCTGTAGTAGGTAACTTCTGGGAACTCTTCTGGCTCTATCAATCTGTTTCTTTACTTCCGCAGGTGGGTATTGTAGTTGTAAGAAAGCTTGATAGAGATCTTGTAGGTGTTTGTCTCTGTCTGAGGGGTTGGAGCAAATGCGGTTGTATCGCAGAGCTTGGCTGTAGACGATGGATCGTGTGGTGTGGTCAGGGTGAAAGCTGGAGGCATGCAGGTAGGAATAGCGGTCAGTAGGTTTCCGGTATAGGGTGGTGTTTATGTGACCATTGTTTATTAGCACTGTAGTGTCCAGGAAGTGGATCTCTTGTGTGGACTGGACCAGGCTGAGGTTGGTGGTGGGATGGAAATTGTTGAAATCATGGTGGAATTCCTTTTCCATGGGTCCAGATGATGAAGATGTCATCAATATAGAGCAAGTAGAGTAGGGGCTTTAGGGGACGAGAGCTGAGGAAGCGTTGTTCTAAATCAGCCATAAAAATGTTGGCATACTGTGGGGCCATGCGGGTACCCATAGCAGTGCCGCTGATCTGAAGGTATACATTGTCCCCAAATGTGAAATAGTTATGGGTAAGGACAAAGTCACAAAGTTCAGCCAGCAGGTTAGCCGTGACATTATCGGGGATAGTGTTCCTGACGGCTTGTAGTCCATCTTTGTGTGGAATGTTGGTGTAGAGGGCTTCTACATCCATAGTGGCCAGGATGGTGTTATCAGGAAGATCACCGATGGATTGAAGTTTCCTCAGGAAGTCAGTGGTGTCTTGAAGGTAGCTGGGAGTGCTGGTAGCGTAGGGCCTGAGGAGGGAGTCTACATAGCCAGACAATCCTGCTGTCAGGGTGCCAATGCCTGAAATGATGGGGCGCCCAGGAGTTCCAGGTTTATGGATCTTGGGTAGTAGATAGAATATCCCAGGTCGGGGTTCCAGGGGTGTGTCTGTGCGGATTTGATCTTGTGCTTTTTCAGGAAGTTTCTTGAGCAAATGCTGTAGTTGCTTTTGGTAACTCTCAGTGGGATCATAGGGTAATGGCTTGTAGTCCATCTTTGTGTGGAATGTTGGTGTAGAGGGCTTCTATTGTTTCATGGTCTCTGTGTATATAATGTCTTCTGCAGTTTCCACGGTCTGCACCCGATGAAGTGAGCTGTAGCTCACGAAAGCTCATGCTCAAATAAATTGGTTAGTCTCTAAGGTGCCACAAGTACTCCTTTTCTTTTTGCGAATACAGACTAACACGGCTGTTACTCTGAAACCTGTCCCTTTAAGGTTCTCTTCAATGGGGGTGGGAGGGGGGAAGAGGGGGTGAAGGGAGAAAGGGATGGACCGAAAGGACAGGAAGACTTTGGAAGCAAGTTTTTTTTAACTGTAGTATTAAAATGTGTATTTTAGATAAGGGTGGTCTTTTGAAGGATTTATTTAAAAAACTATATGATCCAAGCATTTAAGGCTAAAGATGATTGTGCATCTAAAAATCTGTGCAAGGATTTTTTAGAGATGTGATTTTATAATCTTCACCAACACACTAATGAAATATTTTTAAAGCAAATTTTAAACTAAGGTCCTGTAGACTGACATGTTCTGAGTAAATATTATAGTAATGCACAACTGTTTTTGTCAGTAAATGCAGAAACTGACAGTATATACCTGGGGTTTGGCAAATGCCTGTTAAATGGCTTCATTACCCCTTGAATGACTCTTTAACAGTTTCAATGTTCTGCTAATAGGTCTCGCAGGCTGGAAGGCTTTTTCATTTTTAACTACTAGATCCCCTCCCGAGGAAGACTTACCAGGCCGCAGCAGCCAGCTGTGAGAGCCTGTAGGAAGGGTAAAAACAGGGATAGGAAAGCCAGGAGAGGGGACACTAAGACCCAGTGAAAAGAAAAGGAGTACTTGTGGCACCTTAGATACTAACCAATTTATCTGAGCATAAGCTTTCGTGAGCTACAGCTCACTTCATCGGATGCATACTGTGGAAAGTGTAGAAGATCTTTCTATACACACAAAGCATGAAAAAATACCTCCCCCCTGGAATAAGACCCAGTGGTGCCCCAAGTGTAGCTGTGTATGTTGCTTGTGCTTAAGGACGGCCCTGAATATTTATGTTCATGGCCCTACTGGTGTTGGATACAAAAGTACTAAGTCTTTGTCCTTGGGCTGGTATTTTCTCTGACCCAGCTGGACATCTCTTGAGATTCCCCAGCCTGAGGTGCAGATAAGTTTGTAGAGAACCAAAACTTTTGGGTGCTTATCCAAACTGATTTCAGAGTAGCAGCCGGGTTAGTCTGTATTCACAAAAAGAAAAGGAGTACTTGTGGCACCTTAGAGACTAACCAATTTATTTGAGCATAAGCTTTCGTGAGCTACAGCTCACTTCATTGGATGCATCCAAACCTGCAACCCTTCCCAATTAAAGAGCCCTTGGCATGGGATGCTTATGGAAAAGCTGATACAGTCTGACTACCCTCAGAAAAATGTCCGCTATAATGGCTACAGATTCCCATGGAATTTCTTTAGCAGACAGACTGCAGAGCTATTGCGTGGCTCGAGTGAAAGTAGAAACCAATATCTTTGAAACACATCCCAAGGAAACCACTTAGTCTGTTCCTTATTCCCATAAGCAAAGCGGAAAGTGCAAGTACTCATAGGACATGAAGTCAATCCATCACGAGGGAAGGAGATTTAGCAGAGAGGCTGCCAGAGCATATCAAATCTGGGTTTCTCTAGAGATCATTTATATTGTCGGAGATCCTGTAGAAAATAAGAAACACTTTATTTTAAAAGCGTTATCTCATTCTTTCGCTCTACTCCGCACTGATACAGTCTTAACTGGAGTACTGTGTCCAGCTCTGAGTACCACATTTCAGGAAAGATGTGGACAAATTGGGGAAAGTCCAGAGAAGAGCAACAAAAACTATTAAAGGCCTAAAAATATAACCTATGAGGGAAGATTGAAAAAACTGGGTTTGTTTAGTCTGGAGAAGAGAAGACTTGAGAGGGGACATGACCACAGTCTTCAAGTACATAAAATGTTGTTACAAGGAAGAGGGAGAAAACTGTTCTCATTAACCTCTAAGGACGGGACAAGAAGCAATGGCCTTATATTGCAGCAAGGAAGGTTTAGGCTGGACATTAGGAAAAACTTCCTGTCAGGGTGGTTAAGCCCTGGAATAAATTGCCCAGGGAGATTGTGGAATCTCCGTCATTGGAGATTTCTAAGAAGAGTTTTTTAGACAAACACCTCTCAGGGATGGTCCCTCTAGAAGATAATAGTTAGTCCTGTGTGCAGGGAGAAGGACTAGATGACCATTCGAGCTCCCTTGCAGTCCCATGAGTCTATAACTCTATAGCCCCGGTGCAATGGTGCGCTAGCTCTGCGGGACAGAGCCCGGTCCCAGACAACACTTGTTACAGGACCAGAGCTGGCTGGGTCATTGCAGCCACTGCTTGGGAAGAGAGGCCTGGCAGGCGGCCCCAAGGTGATGCACCGTTTCCACACATGTAAGACAAAGACAGCAGAACCCCTGTGGGCTTCGGGGCACTTTTTGACCAGCCAGTTCCCATGGAAGGGCATCGCTGGGGCAATTTGGGCCTTTCAGGGGTTCAGGGCCCAGCTCTGAACAGCCTGGTGTTCCTCCGAAGTCATGGGAGAGCTGGGGGCATGTGAGTGAGACTCGGGTGGAGGGGCCTCAGTCTGACCCACAGCACATTTGGTTTGCATCCAAGTGTGACTGAGATTGTGGAGCTGCTGAGTGTTTGGGAATATGCCGGGGCTGGGCCAGAGAAGAAACGGCCCCGTTCCCTCCCCAGCCCCGAGACGGGCTGAGATGTGGGAGGGGAGCTTGGGGGGAGCCCGTCTGACCACCAGGCCGTGCAGCTGTTGCCCTCTGAGCAGAGACTTGTCTCCTCTCCTGAACACGTGCAGGGCACTAGAGCTGAGCTTTCCTTCCTGAGTATGAAGAGATGCCCCAGGCATTAGCAGGAACTGACACCAATTGGCCAGCAAGAGACAGGCAACCTCAGAATGCTGAGGCTGTTTGGATTCACCTCCCGCCCAGGGAGCAGTTCATCACTTTGCTGTCCAAGCCCATCCTCTCCCGCAATGTCAGTCACCCGCAGACTCTGCCTCAGCACAATGACAGGTTGGCTCTTCATTCGGCTCCCGCCCGGGGGGCCGTTTGGGCAGTCACATGGCCAGACATTGCACAGCTAATGCTGATGCTGCAAACCCGCTGTCCTCTCTCCTTTGCAGAGCAGCAGAGACGTGCCCAGACTAACAGCTGGGATCCAAACAGCCCTCAGCTTTGGGGGGATTTGGAAACTGAGCCCAGACCCAAATCCCACAGGTGGCTCCTAGCTCCGTAAGAGGGAGAACCAGAGTCCCAGATCCAAATCCCCCTGCAGTCCAGCTGCAGGTCCAGCCTCTGGCTGACCTGGGCTTGGTTTTGTCTCACCAGCGTTGCTGGTTTCTGAGCAGGCAGAGTTCCCCACCGAGAAGCAGCCGCAACCAGATGACACTTGACACATTAAAAACGTGTCAGGGCCACATCTGGCCCTGCTGCAGAAGGTTCTGATGACGCCGCAGGTAACGGTGCCCATTTACCCAAGACTCAGCAGTGCTGCTCTCCGGCCAGTTTGCCTGACACGGGCGAGAGGAACAAGCTGGCGAGGGGGATGTCTCCTGGCCAGCAAAGCAGCAGCAAGTCCCATGGTTGGGGCTTGCAAAAGGGGAAAATGTGTTGCCCAGGAAGGTTCCACGTGCCTGGGAGGCAGGTCCCTGCGCCAGCCCCTGCCATCGCCCTGGGGGGCTGCACTGAAGATTCTGCATGCACGAGGCATGGAACCTCCCCGGTCACCTGCCAGGCTCCTTTGTCTCCTCTCTGTGGGACAAAGGGCCTGGTTCTCAGCAACACGCAGGCCCCCTATGCTGCTCAGCCACACTGCCACCACATTCTTTGCCTCCGGGCCCACCGAGAGTCCAGCCTGGATGGCTCCCGCTCCCCCTCTGCCTGTGGCCAGCAGCACCAGGAACCCGCCACCATCCGATGAGACAAGGAGAGCAGAACATCAGCAGCCTTGGTGCTCCCTCCTCAGTGGGGTAGGCCGGGAGTCTGGACACCGGCAGCAGTTAGCAGAGCAGGCAGCCAGCAACCGTGCATCTGGCATGGTTCTGACATATACGGCGGGGGGAAGAGGGGTGTCTCTTTCCTCCCTTCTCCAAGATCAGCAGCCCCAGGTCACGTCACAGCCTAAGAGCTTTATCCACCGATGTCCCAGTGCCTCCAGCTCGCATCACAGGAAAACACAAGCCTTTGTTCTGCAGGAGGTGGCGGGTCACAGAGAGGAAGCAGAAATGAATAAAGCAGAGTCTGGCTGTTCAGAAACTACTCACCGCCTGCCCCCACCCCTGCCAAACACTAGGTAGGAAGGGAGCTCACAACCAGCGGGGCTCAAGGGTGGCAGAGTAGGCAGCCCTGTACACCCAGCAGCGTCTCAGCAAAAGGCAGGGTCAGAAGCAGCCAAAGGAACTGGAGTCTTCGATGGAATGTCTGAGCCCACAGAACGAGTCCCCCTGGGAAAGGGGAAGGCCTCTCTTGCTTGCTCCCTGCCGAGGTTTCATGGAATCATCCCGAGATCCAGGATCCTGAGCCAGAGTGAGGGATTCCCAGGCATATTTCTGTCATGGGAGGCTGGACCAGGCAAAAAAAGACAAGAGCTGGGGACTCCACTGTGCTATCGGGGACAGAGGTATGGCCCATGTGCTGTCAGGTTCTCTTCAAGTGAGGCACAAGCACCAGACACCCTGGCAGCAGAGCACACGTATGAGAGCCCCAAAGTCCAAAGGAGGTGCCAGACTCCCCTAGCCCCAAGTCACCATGGCCTCACAGCAGGCTGCAGCTGCAGTTCCGGTGAGTTCTGGGGACAGGGCGCTAACCACTGCACGGAGATCTGCCTGTGTGGCCACTGGGACACTGAAATCTGCCCGTTTCAAAATCACACCAGCCACCCCCTTCTTCATGTTGGCACCTAACAAACCAACACTTGTCTTTAAGCCGAGCCCTCGCTGGAAACGATGCTGGACAAAGAGGCCTAACTCACAAGAGCAAGTGATCCCTGAGAACGCTCCTGGGAGAGCAAATCACCTTTTCTCCTGGGCCAGGGGCATAGTGAACTCCCTGGGCACCCATCAGCGCCCACTGTTCATCCTCTTTCTCTGGGTGATTCAGCCTTCCCGTGGGGTTCCTTTGCCATGGCTGGGCCAATCAGCTCAAACCTCAATCTCAGCCAGAAGGTTTTCTGAGCTGCCAAAAAGGTCCAGTGAACGTCTCTCTCGTTCTCCTTTCCCCACACCTGGGGACCAAGACTCCCTCAAGCGAAGAAAGGAAAACCTTGTGAGGAAAGCCAGAGCTGCTTCATTTACTTCGGTTCCGTTCAGTTTCTCCTGTTTAAGGTATAAAGTGGAGAAGTCTGAGTGCTTTTCTTGCAGCTCCCTGGAGGGGCGGAGAAAGGCAGGTGGGGTATCAGACCAGGACTGGACATCTCTCTAAGAAGAATCATTGAATATCAGGAATGGAAGGAACCTCAGGAGGTCATCTAGTCCAACCCCCTGCTCAAAGCAGGACCAATCTCCCATTTTTGTCCCAGATCCCTAAATGGCCCCCTCAAGGATTGAACTCACAACCCTGGGTTTAGCAGGCCAATGCTCAAACCACTGAGCTATCTCAGCCCCAAATTATTGGCTGGATACAGGGACCATTAGGTAGAAATCTCTGGCCTGTATTATACAGGAGGTCACCAACAGATGGACAGAATGGTCCCTCCTGGCCTTTACATCTAGGAATCTGTTCTAGCCCTCGGTACCCCTGTGGGATAGTGGAGCGGAGGAAGTCAGGTGCAAGGCTCAGACAGAGCAGCAGCCCCGTTCGGGGGTGGGGGATCTTTAGCTTTAACTTGATCATACTCAGTCCCAGGACTGTGTCTCCTCTGGCACCTCCCCTCATCTCATCCCTTCTGCACACCTTCTCTCCCCTGTCGCCAGCAGCCCCCCCTGTCCCTTCTGGTCCCCAGCAGTGAGCACAAAGCCTGGCCGTGCTCCGAATAGTTCTCTGGGAGTTATTAGCTTGATGACAAGATTTATAAATGTAAGTGAAGGGAAAACCTTTCTGGACACTTGGCAGGACTTAGCACCTTAACAGCGACAGCTCGCCTTTCACTCAGAATTATATTTCATTTCCCTTCCACCACAGACAGCCCCCTTCCCCACACTTAGGAGCACTCACTTGCACAGAGTCTGGGACCAGGGAGCCAGCCTTCCACGTCCTCTCACCTGAGCTGTAATTTCCTATCAGATTTCACCTTAATTTTAATAGAGCAGCAAACCTTCCTGGTTTGTTCTTAGAGGCTAAGGGAAGGAATAGAATCATAGAATCATAGAATATCAGGATTGGAAGGGACCTCAGGAAGTCATCTAGTCCAACCCCCTGCTCAAAGCAGGACCAATCCCCAACTAAATCATCCCAGTCAGGGCTTTGTCAAGCCTGACCTTAAAAACTTCTAAGGAAGGAGATTCCACTACCTCCCTAGGTAACGCATTCCAGTGTTTCATCACCCTCCTAGTGAAAAAGTTTTTCCTAATATCCAACCTAAACCTCCCCCACTGCAACTTGAGACCATTACTCCTCGTTCTGTCATCAGCTACCACTGAGAACAGTCTAGATCCATCCTCTTTGGAACCCCCTTTCAGGTAGTTGAAAGCAGCTATCAAATCCCCCCTCATTCTCCTCTTCCGCAGACTAAACAATCCCAGTTCCCTCAGCCTCTCCTCATAAGTCATGTGTTCCAGGCCCCTAATCATTTTTGTTGCCCTCTGCTAGACATTTTCCAATTTTTCCACATCCTTCTTGTAGTGTGGGGCCCAAAACTGGACACGGTACTCCAGATGAGGCCTCACCAATGTCAAATAGAGGGGAACGATCATGTCCCTCCATCAGCTGGCAATGCCCCTACTTATACATCCCAAAATGCCATTGGCCTTCTTGGCAACAACGGCACACTGTTGACTCATATGCAGCTTCTCGTCCACTGTAACCCCTAGGTCCTTTTCTGCAGAACTGCTGCTGAGCCATTCGGTCCCTAGTCTGTAGTGGTGCATGGGACTCTTCCGTCCTAAGAGCAGGACTCTGCACTTGTCCTTGTTGAACATCATCAGATTTCTTTTGGCCCAATCCTCTAATTTGTCTAGGGCCCCCTGTATCCTATCCCTACCCGCCAGCGTATCTACCTCTCCTCCCAGGTTAGTGTCATCTGCAAACTTGCTGAGGGTGCAATCCACACCATCCTCCAGATCATTAATGAAGATATTGAACAAAACCGGCCCGAGGACCGACCCTTGGGGCACTCCACTTGATACCGGCTGCCAACTAGACATGGAGCCATTGATCACTACCCGTTGAGCCCGACAATCTAGCCAACTTTCTATCCACCTTATCGTCCATTCATCCAGCCCATACTTCTTTAACTTACTGGCAAGAATACCGTGGGAGACCGTGTCAAAAGCTTTGCTAAAGTCAAGGAACAACACGTCCACTGCTTTCCCCTCATCCACAGAGCCAGTTATCTCGTCATAGAAGGCAATTAGATTAGTCAGGCATGACTTGCCCTTGGTGAATCCATGCTGACTGTTCCTGATCATTTTCCTCTCCTCTAAGCGTTTCAGAATTGATTCCTTGAGGACCTGCTCCATGATTTTTCCAGGGACTGAGGTGAGGCTGACTGGCCTGTAGTTCCCAGGATCCTCCTTCTTCCCTTTTTTAAGATGGGCACTACATTAGCCTTTTTCCAGTTGTCCGGGACCTCCCCCGATTGCCATGAGTTTTCAAAGATAATGACCAATGGCTCTGCAATCACATCTGCCAACTTCTTTAGCACTCTCGGATGCAGCGCATCCCGCCCCATGGATTGTGTTCGTCCAGCTTTTCTAAATAGTCCCGAAACACTTCTTTCTTCACAGAGGGCTGGTCACCTCCACCCCATGCTGTGCTGCCCAGTGCAGCAGTCTGGGAGCTGACCTTGTTCGTGAAGACAGAGGCAAAAAAAGCATTGAGTACATTAGCTTTTTCCACATCCTCTGTCACTAGGTTGCCTCCCTCATTCAGTAAGGGGCCCACACTTTCCTTGACTTTCTTCTTGTTGCTAACATACCTGAAGAAACCCTTCTTGTTACTCTTAACTTCTCTTGCTAGCTGCACCTCCAGGTGTGATTTGGCCTTCCTGATTTCACTCCTGCATGCCCGAGCAATGTTTTTATACTCTTCCCTGGTCATTTGTCCAATCTTCCACTTCTTGTAAGCTTCTTTTTTGTGTTTAAGATCAGCAAGGATTTCATTGTTAAGCCAAGCTGGTTGCCTGCCATATTTACTATCCTTTCTACACATCGGGATGGTCTGTCCCTGTAAACTCAATAAGGATTCTTTAAAATACAGCCAGCTCTCCTGGACTCCTTTCCCTCTCATGTTATTCTCCCAGGGGATCCTGCCCATCAGGTCATCAAAGTCTGCTTTTCTGAAGCCCAGGGTCCGTATTCTGCTGCTCTCCTTTCTTCCCTGTGTCAGGATCCCGAACTCGACCATCTCATGGTCACTGCCTCCCAGGTTCCCATCCACTTTTGCTTCCCCTACTAATTCTTCCCGGTTTGTGAGCAGCAGGTCAAAAAGAGCTCTGCCCCTAGTTGATTCCTCCAGCACTTGCACCAGGAAATTGTCCCCTACACTTTCCAAAAACTTCCTGGATTGTCTGTGCACCGCTGTATTGCTCTCCCAGCAGATATCAGGGTGATTGAAGTCTCCCATGAGAACCAGGGCCTGCGATCTAGTAACTTCCGTTAGTTGCCGGAAGAAAGCCTTGTTCACCTCATCCTCGTGGTCTGGTGGTCTATAGCAGAGTCCCACCACGACATCACCCTTGTTGCTCATGCTTCTAAACTTAATCCAGAGACACTCAGGTTTTTCTGCAGTTTCATACCGGAGCTCTGAGCAGTCATACTGCTCCCTTACATACAGTGCAACTCCCCCATCTTTTACTGCCCTGCCTGTCCTTCCTGAACAGCTTATATCCATCCATGACAGTACTCCAGTCATGTGAGTTATCCCACCAAGTCTTTGTTATTCAAATCACATCATAATTCCTTGACTGTGCCAGGACTTCCAGTTCTCCCTGCTTGTTTCCCAGGCTTCTTGCATTTGTGTATAGGCACTTGAGATAACTTGCTGTTTGTCCTGCTTTCTTAATATGAGGCAGGAGCCCTCATATTACATACATTGAATACTGCATGTCTCACCCAGCCCCCCTTACCAGCTCACCCTTCCTGCTATTTGCCTAATTGTTTCCTTGGAGGAATTGAAGATACTTTGTATAATAAAAACGGTTTCATTAATAGAAAATCAACCCCGTGCACAAAGAATGAGGGCACCAAGTTACACCCTACACTCATAAAAAGAAAAGGAGTACTTGTGGCACCTTAGAGACTAACCAATTTATTTGAGCATGAGCTTTCGTGAGCTACAGCTCACTTCATCGGATGCATACCGTGGAAACTGCAGCAGACTTTATATACACACAGAGAACATGAAACAATACCTCCTCCCACCCCACTGTCCTGCTGGTAATAGCTTATCTAAAGTGATCATCAAGTTGGGCCATTTCCAGCATTTCCAAATTTGTGCTGGAAATGGCCCAACTTGATGATCACTTTAGATAAGCTATTACCAGCAGGACAGTGGGGTGGGAGGAGGTATTGTTTCATGTTCTCTGTGTATATATAAAGTCTGCTGCAGTTTCCACGGTATGAATCCGATGAAGTGAGCTGTAGCTCACGAAAGCTCATGCTCAAATAAATTGGTTAATCTCTAAGGTGCCACAAGTCCTCCTTTTCTTTTTGCGAATACAGACTAACACGGCTGTTACTCTGAAACCTACACTCATACCGGCACTGCTGCAAGGCAGGGCTCAGAGACTCCCACAACGTATGTGTGCGCAAACACACCTTATTTATACAGCACCCAAAATGTGCGAGTTGGTGATTTTACCTGTGAATTTCATTTCACACTTTGCATAGTAGTTTCATACTAAAGAAACCTAACAGATTCTCTCTCTCTGTGTGTCTGACAGAGCTCTTCATCCACTATTCATTTTAAAATGCACCTGAAAGTAACTGGGGCTGCTGAATAGTGAGGAAATGTGCCATCAAATAAGAGGCAGGGGAATGCAGGGCGAATGGAGGAGTGGATTTCATGAGAGGAGCTCTGTGATTAAATTAGCAGTGAGTGTGTATTAAATTGGAGGGTTTCAGAGTAGCAGCCTTGTTAGTCTGTATCTGCAAAAAAAAAAAAGGAGTATTTGTGGCACCTTAGAGACTAATAAATTTGTTAGTTGCTAAGGTGCCACAAGTACTCCTTTTATTAAATTGGAGGCGTTGTGGTGGGTGGCAGGGATGGAAAAGTAGCCACCAGCCTTTGCAAGGCAGATCACACAAACGGACCTTCTTGACTTGCTGGGTTTGTTAGATTTGATTGAAAAGTGGAGGCAATTCATGCAGAGATATTGGTTTCCATGGATTTCAGTTGATGCAGGTACAGAGCAAATTACAATCATGTCCCCACGTATGTTACCTCTCTGCCCCAAGGCTGAACTGGGGGCGTTGGTACAGCTGACTGTGTTTGTAATAAAGCTCCGAGACTGGAGAATTTGAAAATTATCTGCAAATTGGCCATGATCCTGCCTGCAGATGCTGCTTCCCCTGCCCAGGCCTGGCTTTGCTGGGGTCCCTGGGGATAGGGTGTGTGAAGGCAGCATGGGGGGGTTGCTTTCCCCACGGGTTTGAACACATGGGGTAAATCAGGGAGTCTCTGTTGAAGTCAATGAAGTCTATTTACAGCAGCAAAGGAACTGGCCGGGGTGTGAAATGCCATTCGGGGCATTGTTTGTCATCTCTGTTATCTGATTTCCATAGCAGGATTGAAAGACAATGGATGGGTTGGTGGCTTTTCCAGTTGGCAACATGCTGCGTGGGGAGCAGCAATGAAGCAGGGTTGCTGGGGAAGAAAGCTGGGGGGCTGTGCATTCAGTGGGCGGTTCTCTCTGCCAGCTGGTTGGTGGATTAGCATTGTCAGCCCACAATTAAGGAGACACATGTCTGGCTGCTTGGCTGAGAGTCCAGAATTCCTCTGCTTCCCTCCCGCAACCAAACCCCTCATATTTCAAAAGCGCTATTTATTGCAGAATGAAGCACACAAACCCGTGTGCAAGTCAGAGAAAGGGGTGGGAACATTTTAAAATTCAGTGTTTAAGACAAGGCACTGCGGAATGTGCATCTTTCCTAGGTCCCAGCACTCATTTTACGTTCCTTCACTTGCTAATCTAAGGACCAAAAGCATCACCGAGTAACGAACCAAGCAATGTGCTGCAGAATCTGCCAAACAAACTGCACCAGAACTTTGGTCCCTCCAGACCAGCATCCTGGCCTCTGGCAGGGGCCAGCACCTGATGCTCAGGATGAAGGGAAAAGCCCCAGGATGAATTCACCTGGCCTCTGGTGCAATGCTGCCCACATAGAGAATGGCTGGTGGCAGAGGGTTTATGTCCTAGAGCAGGAGATTTTCAACAGACACAGGCAGGGGCCAGTGAACTCCCAGTGACAGTTAATGGGCCTTGGGTGCCTGGTGCCCTTGCTCCCTTCTGGCAATCCCAGCCGGAATGGCCTCTGTTGTACCCTGCACCCTGCTCTCCCCGAATCACTGAATTTCTACCCAGCATGCTGACGAGTCCATTTGTTCCTCCCATTCAGAGACTCGCTGATTCTCCTCCAGCCCGACCACATTCCACAGGGAACCTGCTCCCTTAGGGAACTTCCCACTAACAGGGAATTGGGTTTGGAGGGGTGTGGGTGGGAATAAACTGCAGGCACCAAAGAGCCACTTAGTGCTGGGCAGGAAAGTCTGGCCCCAGCCCTACCCGACGGGACCAGGGGAGGTGATGGAACATCCTGGGCAGACAGCTCCTCTGCCTGGGCCAGTAAGAATATTTACTCATCGCTGTTTATGTCGGACCAACAGGGGTTTGGACTGTTCTGCCCCCGTCAGTGAGGCAAGTGGTACCCAGGACAGTGGACAAGGAGCCAGAGCTGGGTTGGGTTAATGCTCCACCCAACACATGGGTGGGGAGTGTGCGTGTGCAGGGGGCGGGGTGTGAGGCAAATATCACTGTGCAGCAGATGGAAAAGGACAACCCCCCAGCGCAGAAAGCACCTCATGCTCCAGCTCCTGAGAAGGCTTTTTATGAATAATAGAAGACAAAAAACAAACTGAAAACTCCAGGAAAGTGCTTGACACAGCGTCCCTTCGGGAGAACCACCACACTGCGTTCAGACGTTGCCCTTTGTCAGATCCTGTCTTGTAAACACCTGAAAAGCATGTTGATGCAGCTCTGCAAGCCGACCTTCCTGCTGGGCACCACACGCCTCCCTCCACAGCAGCTCGGCCACTGCTCCTCTCACCACCCCATGCAGCTCCCTGGGAGTCGAACCCCGATGAAGCTAACACCCCAAGTGCCCCAAGCCAATACATGCCACACATGCACAGCCCTTGCCCAGGGATTCATCCCAGCTCAACACCACTCGCATTCCTTGGGGCAGCCCTTCTCAGCTCAAGTGGTGCCCCACGCAGAGTTAGCTGCCCTCGGACGCTGCCCCACCTGGGGACCTTGGAGGCTTTGCATCCTTAGGAAATGTCACATGTCCCCCAAGGGCGCATGCAGCCTGAGACAGCCGCCCCATCTCTTCTCGCCCCTGGCTCCATGCGGCCCGGCTGGGGAGAGGGAGCTGGATGCCAAGTTATAGCTCCTGTCGTGTAATCCTGGTGCCTGGCTCCATCCTGGCCTTTCTCCCTCGTCTCTCCCCAGCTCTGCAACAAGCCAGTGGGAAGTGGAGTGGCCTGTGTCTCAGCAAAGGGCTCCTGAGGGAAGTGGGGGGAACTTCCTTGCTTGGGCTGTTAAAAACCAGACCTGCCAAAAGGTCTGAGAGTCTCGTAGGAAGCACTCCTGCTGCCCTGGGCACCCATGGGCTCTCTCCAGTGTCGGTGACTCTGCGAAGCTGGTTCCAAGCAGGAACCCAGAGTTTGCAGAGCTGTGCCCAGGAGTCAGCACCAGGAAAGGAAAATCAAAGGGTGGGGAATTAACATGTTCTAGAGTAGTTACCTGGGTAACCTGCCTCCATTCACCGGGGTAACTCGCCTCTAGCCAGGGATCAGAAACGCAAACATCCTGCCAGCTCTGCCCGAAAGCAGAACTCCACCAGCAGCCGTCTGGGCTCCACGGCTGGGTTCGGCCACAGGTGGGCTTACCCCAGTCGCTTGTGGACTTTGGTGTGTTACACCCACACTGCTCCGGAAGCCCAGCAATGAGCTAGCGGGGGGGCTGTGGGGCAGTCCGAAGGGGCAGCAGCAGCGCTGTGTGTGTGGCTCACGGGACCGGACTAGTGTGTATGGGGAGAAGTGTTGCCGGGCCGGACCAAGGTGCATTAGACCGCTGGAGTCTAGGACGGAGCAGGGGGTGCGGGAGGTTAGCGCTGAAGTGCTATGGCCGAGCTGAGCAGGGACACAGGACCTGACGCACACGCGGTGTCCATGCCACTGAGAGAGCACAGGGGGCGGAAAGTGAGTCCCCTCCTCCACCCTCAGGTGGGGTCATGGAGCTGTATCCAGTTCCACAGCCCATGGCAACTGGAGGAAACTGGGAACGTCCTGCCCCTCGCAGAGGAAAAGAGGCCTGGATTTTCGGGGACTGGCACCTCCCACTCTTGGAATGAATTTCCCAGCTGCCCTTCCCTTCTAGAGGGCTGCCACCCAGCCATTGAACTGCCTGCAGCAGCACCCGAGAGCAGGACGCATTGATATTCTCCCCAAATTCAGGCAGCACTGGGAGGGATGGCCTCATGCGAGATGAGAGCATTGACTCACTCATCACGGCGCTTGCCAAGACTCGGCAGCATGAGGGTCGTGATGCGTCTGAGGAGCTAATCAATAAACAGAAGTTTGGAGAATCGCTGGACCCAGCAGCCATGCAAGAACCTGGGCTTTAACCAGGCTCCAGGACTGTGGTGTGTGTGCAGGACTGAGGCCCTTCTGCCAGGGGATCTAGAGAGGGCAGAGGAGATGGAGCGTACTGCAGTAGAGTTTGGAGGCAGGGTTTTATCCCTGCAGGATCTGAGCTCCAGGCGTGCATGAACTGACATGACTAAGAGCCTGGGGGATTCTCTCTCTTCCTTCTCTTCTCCAAGGGAAGATTATGTGATTTTTGGTTGTTATTCTTACTCCTCTATATTTCCTGGCTGCTGGGCTGCGTGTGCGTTTGGAGCGGCAGCTCGGAGACGTGTGTGTGGCACCTGGAGTGGCAGGTGGGAGGTTTATGGCACTTCTTAGTTCTCAGAGGAGTTCGATCCACAGTGTGGTCCCTGGGGAGGATCCGGCTCCTTCACAGACCAGATTCACCCTTGCAGTGGCAGCTTCACTGTGCCCAAGAAGTGGAGCTGTCAAACCACAGCCCTTGCCGGGGCAGGCGGGTATCCTGGGCCGAGGTCACTGGTGCCTTGGAGATAAGGATGAAGACCTTGAACTTGAGGATAAGGAGACCAGAGTGATCCAATTCCTGGGCAGAGGAGAGGGAGGAGAGGAGCAGGTGGCTACGACACGCAGACAGTTTGGAAACAGTCTGCTAGAGACATATGTTTCCCAGACAAAAAACTGTTTAATTCATTAACTACTTCGCTGAGTGAGAGCTGCATGGCACTGCCCGCAGGCAGCAGCGTGCGTCTGACTCAGCCTGCAGAGCAAGTCCAAACCGGGTGCTGGCCGCGCAAATGCTGGCGGCTCAGGGACTGGGTGAGGCCAGCCTGGGAGCGCAGAGACGTCTCTGTTCTGACACAGCATGGAACAGCCACAGGGACCTGGCTGGTGTCAGGACTTTAACGGGAAAGAGACATCCCTGTAAAACTCCGGGTGGAATAGACTAGGTTGGAAGGCAACTCTGGACCAGGGGGTGCATGAAATGGCCAGGGGAGCTGGGTCTGCCCGAGGGGAGAGAGCGAGGTGGGGATGCTGCACTGCTCCAGGGCTGCATACTATCTACTATGCAACTATCACAGTTCAGGACAACGGCACCTGTATTCCCGCTCCGTGGTCCCACAAGGGCCCCCACTCTATCTAGGGTCTCGGTTGCTCAGCTGTCACCTCTCCTGGAAAAGAGACCTGCTTCGCTCTCCCTCCTGACGGGTTTTCGCAGGCTGTAGTTCCCTGCCGATGCTATGAAATCCCCCCCTGCAAGGCAGACTGCCTAAAAGGCCAGCGTCTGTGCTTTGCTTTCTCTCCAGAGGCTACGAACAGCTTCACTTTACAAGTTACCACACAGCTCTTCATATGTAAGCACATGTATGCTAAGGTGAAAGCGTTACAGAGATGACATGCTAAAAACAATAAAAGAACCTACATGCAGGCTAGAGCTTACCAGAGGTCATCCCAATTCCACCCTCAGGCTCTGGTAGGTGTCAGTCCTTCAAAACCCACAGCTGGCTTTTCCCCCGGGTGACAAGTACATAACTGTCTCAGATTCAGAACCAGAACCACCATGAATAGTTCAGTCTTTCCTTGCTACAGCTTGGCCCTTTGATTTTGGCCTCATGCAACAGGTGATCAGTAGACAGTGGCACGCTCTTCAGGCTGTAGCTTCCAAAAGCTAAAAGAAAAGGAGGACTTGTGGCACCTTAGAGACTAACCAATTTATTTGAGCATAAGCTTTTGTGAGCGACAGCTCACTTCATCGGATGCTGGGGTTTTGCATAACCAGAGCTGGGGAATTTGCCTCCACCACCCCCTAGCTATTCCCCAGGAAAACCATTTCACAAGCCTTGGTCCAAGAATCCATTCTTGTCTGGCCCATCATTCAACATAGTGCTTGGAGCCCCCAGGCCTCACATCTCCCCCTGAGAGGCTACATACAATCCTTGCCCACAACAATACATAAACCATTCATTTCAATGGACCCCAAAGACAAGTAAACCTACTTCAGTAAGGAATATTGCAGGAAATTGCATGTCTGTCACAGCAACTCTCTGCTGCTTTGATTTCTGCCCCCCTTCAATCCTTCAGAACTGCAGCATGTGGCATGGGGAGGGGAGCGTGGGGATGGAGACTATCATGACTATCTAAGAAGCTCCAGTCTGGGCTCCCCGTCATCACCTAGCTCCGTATCAATGACAGCTCCACAGCAACTTGATTTGTTTGTCAGATCAAAGGCTCTGGCAGCAGAGAGCTGGGAGTCTGAACTGCAGCGTCAAGGAGGAGAATCCAACCCCTCCAACTGGAGTGGGATGGCGGTGG
Organism: Eretmochelys imbricata; assembly: GCF_965152235.1. Classification (NCBI taxonomy): domain Eukaryota; kingdom Metazoa; phylum Chordata; order Testudines; family Cheloniidae; genus Eretmochelys; species Eretmochelys imbricata. The sequence goes on from NC_135598.1 coordinate 15,970,350, forward strand.
TTCAGATCTGCTGCAGCGGCAAGCTCTTGGCTCAGTAACCAGGCCCCACCCCTCTCTGGTCACCAGCACCTCACTCTCTGGGGTATTATTAGAGCAGGGCCGTTGGAACAATTTGTACGGACGGGGGGTGGGGGTGGGGGGGGAGGGGGCTGAGAGCCATTGAACCAAACTGTAAACCCTGGATATGATGGAAACCACTTCAAGCCAGGGGGTGCAGCAGCCCCCAGTTCCAGCACCTATGCACTGGAGCAGAGCTGTGTACCATTATGATGCATGCATTCAGTATTATCATGCTCTGCCCTGTACATGGACAGAGAGAAGCCTGCGCCTGTCCCCGAGCTGACGGTCTAATACCACAGTGCAGAGAAGATGGGACGTGTTGGGAGCCAGCAGGTCTCTCAAGATCTATTGTTATTCTCACTCCAACTTCTGGTCAACACAGGAGCAGCACTCAGGGGTTGTTAGGACTGGCTGGGGGTTCAGATCTGGGTTCCCTCTGGAGCAGCTTGCGGCTGTATCATGTAGGGACTTTGAATGGGGTAGTGAGAGCAAGAGTGAACCCAGCAACAACTGCAGCCTTGGTCTGGGGGTGCTGGATGCCTGGCTGATGGGCTGTGCCCCCATTCTGTCCAAGTGAGACAGGCTTCCCCACACGGGTGAGATCATTTGGTGAGGGCACTGGAAGAGTGACAGCAAGTTCTGCAGCCTCCTCTGAGAGCAGAGTTTGCAATAGGTCAGCTCTCTGCATGCTGATCATCATCATAGCAGCAAAGCCGTATACACAGCCACGGCGCTGTCCTCCCGCCTCACCTCAGCCTGCCACGCAGCTAAATTTGCTGCACTCATTGAGCTGCCAGGCTGTCTCCCGAAACAGGGACTTGTGATGTATCTGGCGGTATTTTTCCTTCATCTCACCAGGAAGGGCCAGACACCTTCCTCTGCGCTGACCACTGCCTGCAGCAAAGCGACAGCAACAGGCAGAGAACTGGCATTTCCTTCCCTGGCTTGAAATGCTTATTCATGTCCCAATTGCTCCCCCCTCCCTGCCCCGGGGCATGAGATCTACTCCAGCAGGTACAAGCATATTTCTGAATGAACGAATAATCCTCCAGCAGCTCAGACTCAAACCTGTCCAAGCGGCTTTGCAGCACTCAGCTTCAGAGAGCCCAAGAAAAACATGGCTGCTGCTGAGAGCACTTTGCTGCCCCGATGCAGGGGGAATCCATGGGGGCACGTTGTCCCAAGCTAGATCGTACCATGTGCAGAAGGGTTTGATTCATAATAGCAGCAAAATAAAGTGTCACCAGCCACAAGATGGATACAATTTACAAATCACCGAGAATAATTACAGGAGCGTGCGGAATATTTCTTTGATTTACCATTAACTCTAGTAAGGAGTGAGACAAGCGTTCTAATTACATCCATGAATAAGCTGCTCTCTTGTGAACCGCTTCAGCTCTGCAGGGAAATAACCCTTTGTGTCTGGATCCCAGCTCAAAGGAAGGATTGTTTTAAGGGTAAATTAGTTAAATAAAGAGCCGTTCATCTACTCATTGCTCATTAGCAACATTAATACGTTGTGCACAGAAACGCCTGTGTCCTGATGGGATTCCCAGGAGCACAGGTTAAAATAACCACGCAATAACAGACCACCAGGCCACAGAGACAGGAGAATGCTGCAGTGCCAGGCCACCGACAAGGCTCAGTCCCCCAGCTGTATTTTCATCTCTTTCAGAGAGAGGGCAGCATAGTCTGACAATGAGAGTAGGAGATGCGCTACCAGGACTCCTGGGTTCTGTACCCAACTGTGCTACTGACTTACTCATGCGACCTGGGACTGGTCACTGCACCTCTGTGTGTCTGAGACCTCTCAGCTCTAAAATGGGGATGATGCTGCCCCACTGAAGCATCGGGAGGATGAATTAGTATTTGTAAAGTGCCTTGAGATCCTGGGCGGAAAATGTTTGGAAACCTAGTTCCTGGCAGCTGGCAGGACACCTTCCTCTGCGCTGACCACTGCCTGCAGCAAAGCGACAGCAACAGGCAGAGAACCGGCATTTCCTTCCCTGCCTTGAAATGCTTATTCATGTCCCGATCGCTCCCTCCTCCCCGCCCTGGGGCACGAGATCGACTCCAGCAGGTACAAGCATATTTCTGAATGAACGAATAATCCTCCATCAGCTCAGACTCAAACCTGTCCAAGTCACTCCTCACTCCACCCCCATCACATTCTTCTCTGTAAAGAATCTAGAAGAAGCTGAATACACCTGCTACTCAGGGGCAGGGATGTTCTGTGCTACAATTGACCTTGAAATGTCTTTATTCATATGAACATTTATTTACCCACACATTTATGCGTCAGGGTTTTGGGGGCAGGTCAAGGGTATGTTTCTGCACTGGGATGTTCAACAGGCTTTTTTGTTGCTTTGAGTTATTGCCTGGCTGAGTTGATTCGTTATTGGTAGAGGGATTATTTTTGGGGGCTACAAGTCTAATTATCTGGGCACCAGCAGCTTTCTGTATGGGCAGGTCTTTTTAATTGTTATTTAAAAATGGAAAAACTGCAGCAGCGTTAGCTGTGCCTGGCGCGTGAAAAAGGCCTCAATAAAAACAAAAGAAACTGCAGCAGAAAGGAGAGAATCTAACTTCTTCTTAAACTTTTGACAGTGCTATCTTTATGCTACCTGGCTCATGGCCTGGGTTACAGTACGTTCCTTTTCTCCTGGATGCGCGCGTGTGCAAGTGTGTGAATATATTACACATGCACACTTGCCCTGGCCTCACCCCAGCAATCAGCTTGGGACCAGATGAGCTGATAATGCCAGTGTCCTCCTGGGTGCCTGCCAGATATTCCATCAGGAGAGGGGAAATCATCTCTGCTTGGCTTCCTCTGCTAAGCATGGCCGGGTCCAGCAGTGAAAGCTCGTGCTGGAAGAGAGATGAGTCTCATGTGCTCTGTTTGCTTTGGAGCTACAGCTGTTCTTTGTAGGAATGGGAGAAGCAGGATAGGATTGATGCCTTTTTTAAATTCTGCTGGCAAGTGGTGGATTCTTCTCCAGGGAAGAATACACCAACCTGCCTGAACGATTTGGCTGCTGGGGCCCTGCTACAGCTCCCTCCAAGGCACTGACTCGCTGACCTGGGGAGAGGACAACAGAACAGGAGTCAGGCGAATTTTCTGGTCTACAAAAGCAACTAATTTTTGGAGAAAAAATGGTGGCTGGAGTTCGCAGCCTGGCAGACCCCCGAGGACCTGTAATAATACAGAGCCCTGTCCTGCTGGCAGCAATCAGCTGGGCTGTTCCCCCTCTCACCTCCACAGGCCAAAGTTAGTCTGTGCTCCACCTCCTGGCTCTGTACATGAAACCTTTTTAGCCTATTTAAGCTGTTTTGTACTTGGCAGTAAGCAGAGGAGGACATGACTTCAGTCTCATATGTGTGTAAATACTGATGATACTGAATTAACTATATTGCTCTGTAGAAAATGACATTAATTAAATTATAAAAAACCAACAAACCTCCCTCCCCCACTTCCATGTCTGTAAAGTGCTCTGAGATCCTGCAGTACTATGATTTAGAAACACAGAACCACAGGTGCATTGTGTGACTCTCTCTGAAAGAGCAGGTATTGCCCACTGCTGGAGAGAAGATTCCAGTCCTGGGGGGTTGTGGCTGCCAGGATCTGTTCCTGGGAAAAGTGGAGCATTTCCAACCCTGGGAAGCATGCCGTTGTCCCTACCCAGACCTACAGCAGTTGGTTCACTGATGCAAATCACTGGGAGGCACACTCCCCTTTTGGCATAAGCACCTTACTGAGTATTAAGACAGAGCCCAAGGACTTAAACTGAACCCCAGGAAGCTGCTCAGAGCAGCCTCATGGTATTTAAGCCCAGTGATGTTCCATTACTATCACCCACACCTGTAGTTAACCCTGCCCAAATCTCCCTGGAGAGAAGGCCCAGGCATCACTGTGACTCTCAATCAAAGCGGTGAAACCTTCCTTTGTGTGACCTTGTCACTGATCTGCCAGGCTGGGCCTGAGGCAGTGCGGGAAGTGTGATCCCAGCCTGGGCTGTTTGCTACAGTTTGACTGTCCGAACAGGGGTTGCACTGGTTTAAATTTGCACCCTGCAGTACGTGAGTACAGCTTTCTCGGGCATGCAAGGCCTTGTTCTCTACAGATAATGTCCCATAGCCAGAGTGTCTCGCAGGCCTGGAACCTCCATGTTTCCCTCTACTGAGCGTTCTCCTCTGCAGCCAGTGCGTCGGACACATTGGCCAGGCTGACTTTGCAGAAGGTGGCCTTGGTTCCTGTGCATGTTAATGAGCTCCAAACAAGGGACTGACTCATTGAGAAAGGATAAGCCATATTGTCTCTGTAAGCAGGTTTCTGGCCTGGCAGGGAGGTGGGTGGCAGAGGTGCTGCCGGGCAGGACGAAGCACTGTTATTTTCACACAGACATGCTGCGAACGGTGCTGTTTTGTTCCCGTGAAGGCTGGGCGCTTCCCTCCATAAGCAGTGCAATCCCACACCAGAACTCAATATTTCCAAGCACTTAGAGCTCTTAACTAGCTGGTAATATTTTTCCTTTGATGCTTAATTACCCCTGCAGTCCACAACCTCTCCCTGCTGCTTCAATCTGCTGCCTGCACAATAGCTATGAAGCAACCAACAATTATACAGTTATTCTGACAGCATTCACGTAACCTGAGCAGGGCTCTGTTTCTGCCTTAGGACGTGCTGCCTAACAGCAAAACACAGGGCAGCCTGAATCCTTAATGCACTCTATTCCCTGCTGCTCTCCACATTAGCATGGCTGATAAGGATGCAAGACAAAGCTCTGCCTGATTAGCATATATGAATGTTAACTAGGCACCAGTTCCCATATATTACAGAACAGACCCTGGACAATCACCTCCCCCCTGCCTAGACCAGACAGTTTCTAAGAGGGCTCGGGGCTGGCTGCTGGCGCGTTTGCTCCGTTGTGGTGGCAAGCCAGGGCACTAGCTCATCCCTGCAGATCGCAGGGCTGTGTGGGCTCTCGTCTGCCTTGCCAGACATGTTCCAGAGGAATAACTTTTGCTATCAAACCTGTCTCGTCTGAGGACCAACAGGGCTCCCATTCTGGAGTGTCACAGCTGACAGCTGGGAGCAATTCCTGGGGTGGTCTCTGGGGGGCAGGAATTCAGCTGGTGAGTGATAGTAATGGAACACCACTGGGCAGCTAGAAAGCTCTCAATGGTGCTGGAACACTTTTTGGAGTGAAAAGAAAAGGAGTACTTGTGGCACCTTAGAGACTAACCAATTTATTTGAGCATGAGCTTTCGTGAGCTACAGCTCACTTCATCAGATGCATACCGTGGAAACTGCAGCAGACTTTATATATACACAGAGAATATGAAACAATACCTCCTCCCACCCCACTGTCCTGCTGGTAATAGCTTATCTAAAGTGATCATCAGGTTAGGCCATTTCCAGCACAAATCCAGGTTTTCTCACCCTCCACCCCCCCACACAAATTCACTCTCCTGCTGGTGATAGCCCATCCAAAGTGACAACTCTTTACACAATGTGCATGATAATCAAGTTAGGCCATTTCCTGCACAAATCCAGGTTCTCTCACTCCCTCACCCCCCTCCAAAAACCCACCCCCATACACACACAAACTCACTCTCCTGCTGGTGAGGCTACTGTGGAGTGAGGCTACTGTGCCCCCCACTGTCCCCTAGAGCTGGGGTCGAGAGCAGGGCTGCGGCTCCAGGGGTGGTGGTGGGGGCACGGAAAAGGGTAAGGGGGCTGAGCCTGGGGCCACAGCTGGGGGCAGGGGCAGCGCTCTGGGCACAGGCCCAGGAGCAAAACCCAGGCGTGCGGCTGACAGCCGGGACCCCGCATGCAGGGCCGGGAGCAGAGCCCTGTGTAAAACCTGGGGGTGCTGCAGCACCCCCCCGTACTCCTAGTTCCCACACCTCTTTCTCCAACAGAAGTTGGTTCAATCAAAGATACTCCCTCCCCCCTCATCATCTCTCTCATAGCCGTGGTCATCTGAGGATATTACGACCCTGCGAACAGGAAAAGGGCAGCCAGTTAGCTAATGGAGGGCGTGTGCGTCTCAAAGACAGGGTGGGGCAGCGCACTGGCCAAGGAGGATCAGACTCAAGGGGTTGATAGAGGCACACTGAGGGGAGGAAAGGACAGGCTGGGTTGATGCTAGCTCACAGGGCTGGAGTGCAAAGCTTTGCATGTGCCCCCGTGTAGGGTTAGCACTCTCTGGACCTGGGCTTGGCTTCGGTTTTTGGAGAGGTAATTTCTGCCTCTTCTGCAGTTGGACTGGGCTTGTGTTTACTGGGGCTGGGGGAAGAGGAACAGCAGTGGAATGTCAGGGCCAGGCCTGCTTAGTGCCGCTCTCCCAGCCCCTGCTGCCGGGGGGTGGGGTCAGCTCCAGGCACTAGGCTCCCATGAATAAGGCTGAGAGTCTTTCACGGAGGTTACGGAAGTCACGGATTCAGTGACTTTCAGTTACTTTCCAGGACCTCCGTGACTTCTGCAGCAGCTGGTGTGCTGACCCCAGGGCCACCTGAGCAGCTGGGGTGGCCCCGGGCAGCTAGTCCCACGTGCTGCCCCAGAGCAGCAGTCCAAGAGCCGCAGTGGTGTCCTAAGCCGCTCCCCCCAGCCAGAGAAGCAGCATCCACTGGAGTGCCCCCAGTTCCCAGGATCTAAGATTTAGTTAGGGGTATTTTTAGTAAAAGTCATGGACCGGTCACTGGCCGTGACTTTTTGTTTATTGCCCGTGACATGTCCATGACTTACTAAAAATACCCGTGACTAAATTGTAGCCTTACCCATGAGCCGTCAGCTCAAAAGGAAAGAGTCACAAGCCAAGCCAGGTGGACGTTCTGAGGACACATGGGGAAGACTCTCTCTCAACCCAGGCTACCTCCTGTCAGCCCCTGGGGGGTGCACCTAACAGCAGAAGCAGGTACGGAGGCTGCCAGGAAGAATCCCAGGTGCCCCTCACATGAGCAAAGAGCGTCTGCTCCCACATATAAGGAGGAGCCTTTTTAATTGCAGGTGCAGAATTAGTTTTGCGTGAGGCTTTGCCATCAGCTGTAGCAATTGCCTGTCTTTCATTTCTGCTTTCTTCCCCTTGCAGCCAGCACGTGGCTCACGTGTTGCTCATAGAGCTGGAAGCGTTTCCATGCAGACACTCTCCCTAGGGCTCTGGGAGTTTATGGTATTTGAGACTTTGCTGTTCCTTATGCTTGGGTAATTGCCATAGCGGCCCCAGCATGGCCTAGCCAGTCAGCACCACCTCTCCGAATCGCAAACACCTGGTGTAGTGTGCGCAACATTGGGGAGCAAATTGCTACTGCACACGATAGAACAGGGAGGGATGTGGCTCACGCTGATTCCAGGAGAGCAGCTTTCCACTCTAACCAGGCCCTGTTGCTTTACAATAGCGGAGAAGAGCTGTGTGCTGTTCCTTTAATCCTGAAGCCAATCAGTAAGCTGGGGAAAGGTCTGGGCAGAAGCTCTGTAATGGAGCACAGAGGGACACTGTTAGTGCTTTGTTCAGTGTTAGAAGAAAACAAGTCTTTCCCACTGTCACATGACATCTGTGGGCCCTGGAGTGACTGTGACATGCTGGGTTGATTGTCTCCATTCCCTGTAACTGAGCTGCCCTGCTTTTGTCCTCTAGGCATCCCACCAGTGCTTGCCAGCTTCAGCACCGATGCACGCGAGCTGGCAAACAGCTCAGTGGTGTGTTCCTTTAGAGGGCAGCCTCTTGCAGGGTTATGCAGGACACATGCCCACATGCATCATTGCCTGGCATCCCTGCAGAAGAGGGCAAAAGTCTAAGCACTTTGTGAGAGGCCATGATGCCATCTGAACAGACAGGCACGGGCAATGAAGGTACGTTGGTGGAGCGGGCAGGCTTCCCATCCTGGAACAGCTAAAGAGCTGCCCTTCCCCGAGTCCTCGGCTGACTGCAGGAGCAGTGCCATCACTTAACTGGGCTGCAGTTCAGGAAGGAAAGAGATTTTCAAACATTTACAAAGAAGATGGAAGCTTCCAGCAGCGTTGGGGCGAGACAAGAGCACAGGAAAAGCCCACCTGATTGGCATCCCTGTGCCAGAGCCCTCCTGGGCCCTGTCAGGCCTGGGCAAAGAGGTGATGAACTACAACAGCGTGTGTGGAAACACCGGCAACTTTACACCAGAAGCCAGAGCAGATTTCTGAGACTCTTCGCACTATGCTTGTATAGAGCCTGCTTTCCTACTCCTGATGCAAGTACAGCCTAGGTGCTCCTGGCCAGTTGTGCCCAGGTTATTATACAGGTTTTACACATTGACACGGGGGGTGGAGTGGGATTTGCAGGCTTCACTCTCCATTCCTGCTGCCCAACTGAGGCTGGAGTATGGCAGCCCTGAAGGAGCAAAGACGGGAGGATTTTCACTAGATGCCGATAGAACAGAAGCTCATCGCTGGGAGCAGTTTGCCTCTGTGGGATTCATCGCCAGGACGGAGTACAGTCCTGCTGGTGCCCGGCCCTGTATCAGCAGCTGAGGTGGCGGCCTGCACTTCAGATCAGCTGCAGTCACACAGGTTTGAAACCCCCTGCCAAACCTACCCAGCTTTAGATTGTGAGCGTCTCTGTCCTGCACGTTTGTACAGCACTGTGCACAGTGGGCCGGGCTCCTCCACACAAATAATGAAATGCCCAGGGCCAAGAGGCCACCTGTGACAGCATTTCAACAGAGGCCATTTTGGGCGTCAGGGTCAGAACCCAACAAATTCAGGCATGTCTTCTGCTTCGAGAGAGACTTGAGGCGTAACAGAGGTAGGTGCGGATATGTCTGTCTGTGGCCATAGCGTCTCAAAAGCACAGGGCTTTATCTCCATTGTACAGGTGGGAACAGAGGCACACAGCAACGGAGTAACTGACCTAAGGTCACACCGGGAGTCTCAGGCAGGGTGGGGAACTGAACCCAGGCCTCTCAAGTCCTAGGCGAGTACCATGACCACCATACCACACCTCCTCTCAAGCCTAAAAATCTCACACTCCAACCAGGACACAGGATCACTGTCTCAATTATGTTTCCATTCTGCTCCTAGCAAATATGTTATGCAAATTCACTGCTAACTTTCCCTCTCCTGCCCTTTGAAATCTCCAGGGTGCAGACTCCAGGAGCAGAGAAGATAAACCAAAGAGAAACTGCAAACATTTGGGTACTGCTGGGTCTGCCCAGATCCTGCCCTTCTGGCAACTACCTCTGCCACTTCCTCCCACAGACCTGAGGAAGGGCTCCGGGTAGCTCGAAAGCGCGTCTCCTCTCACCAACCGAAGCTGGTCCAATAAAAGATGTCATCTCCTCTACCTTGTCTGCCTAGTTCCCTCCCAGCCAGTGCCCATCCAGCCACAGCATCAGCCATCAGCCATTCAGTAATTACACAGCATGACAGAAAGATGAGCCCTGAAATCCTTGTCTCCCTGGGACCAATAAAAACCGGTATCACCGTCCTGACAAAAGGAATGGACTCATCCCATTTACTAGAGACCAAGTGTCACCCAGATTCTACAGTCCTAATTTACAACCCATTTAATAACCTGAAGTCATAAAACTACTAGAGTAAAAAAATATTGCAAAATGAAACTTGAAACAAACAACTAGCTGTGCTAATCTGCATGGATACCCAATCTCACGCCATTCTCCCACCTCTGTGACAGCCTTAGTGAGCATTGCAGCGTTTTGCATGATAACAGAGAATCTATTTCAGATCCAGTGAGCGATGCAATGAATTAGCCAGTAATTCTCCACCCTTATCAGCTGTGGTTTTGCACATTTGCAGCTGGATGCCGCGTGGAATGGCAAATTGGCAACTGACGTGCAAGTAAATGTAAAAAACCCAATTACGTAACCGAGCAGTGACATTTTCTTGAAAAACAACAGAAAATAGCAGGCTGAATCCTGGCCATTGTCAGGACTCAGGCAGACGCTCTCCACGGGCAGGTGGCTGCCTGCTGGCGCTGCAGCATTAGAATCTTCTGTGGCCAGTGGCACATGAGGCAACCCACTGCTGCCAGTCCACAGCAAAATGTTTGCCTGCGTCAGAAGGATTGTGCCAAAGATGACCATGCATCCCTGTACCCCTTACTTCAGCACCAGAGGGGAGCTTGAATTAATCTCTTCTTTTCTGTTTATGAGCCTTGTCCACTCTGATGTGCCAAGATGCTGCAATAATCCCCATCGATGTTCTGCATTGGGTCTGCTTGTCCCCACCTGCATCTCACTGTCCCTTTACTTAGGACACTGTCCTCTGCTGAAGCATTTGTATATGAAAGCTTTTCGCACTGCTTCTTCTAGCCCTGCGCCCAGAGAGATGGAGCTTTTGGCCTTCACAGTGGTCTACAGTGATGGCAGGTGTGGGTGGGGGTCTGTTTGGACAAGTCTTTGATTAACATAAAGACCTAATATTAGGAAATACGAGGTGGTCATTGAAATCTGTTGGCTGTTCCAGCTGGTGTTAAAGTATCCCACCCCACAAAACACCCCAGCCCCATAATGCTCCTGTCTGCAAAATGTTAATGCCCACAGTGGTCCATGAGAGAGTGGACATGGTCAATCAAAAACAACAAGGAGTCCGGCGGCACCTTAAAAACTAACAGATTTATTTGGGCATAAGCTTCCATGGGTAAAAAACCACCTCATCTGAAGACGTGTTTTTTTTTTTACCCACGAAAGCTTCTGCCCAAAAAATCTGTTAGTCTTCAAGGTGCCACAAAGTCTCCTCGTTGTTTTTGTGGATACAGACTAACACGGCTACCCCCTGATAATGGTCAATCAAGACATTTTAGATTTTATTGCACCACTTACACAAACATTTGATCTTTATTTCCAAAGTGTTACACAAACTGATTTATCCTCCCAACATCCCTGCTAAGTGGATCCTCCTATTCAATTTTATCAATGGGGGTCACACAGTGGCCAATACAGAATTAGATTCCAGGGATTCCTAGCACCTGTCCTCCCACCGCCACCAACTCCCCAGCCTTCTTGACTGTGCTTCCTCTCAGCAAGTGATGATTTTGACATGGAGATAGGAACTTTTTGCCTATGCAAGGTTTATCAGGTATGGACAAGAGCTCCTACAAGTAGCGGGACTAGGGCATCCAGCTCTCTCTCACAAAATGTGGGCTTGTCCCAGGCTCTCCCCTTTCCAGCCAAGATGTCTCATGAAGAGCTTTGCTGCACCTGGTTTGCCTGTGCTCAGTTTATTCCACCATCTCTGCCGCTCTGGTTACAAGAGATGTGTGCATGCCAAAATGCATAGTCCTAGGGAGTGGGAAAGATCTGAGGCAGAACGGCAGGAGTTTGCTACCAACATGGTGATCATTCAATTTGAAAGGATTGTTTCATCAAGTGTGCAAACATCTAGCATGATTTTCCCATATTACATTCAACCAGTGAGACCAGATTCTCTCTCTGATTGAAGTTCTTTCCATCTGCTGAATATATGGTGAAGGGCTGCTGCAGAATGTTATTGACTTGGTCTGGGCCACTGGTCTTTGGGCTCCATTCTTTCCCGTTTGCAATGAGCGGCATGGCTGGATGACTATTGTGGGAACACATGAAACAAACCCCCGTTACTACAAGGCCCAACCCTCTCTTCCCATCCAGCTCTACCATCAAGCTTGCAGAACCAAGTGCTGACTTGCTGGAAGCTGCAGTGGGACTGTTATCCCCTCTTTCCAGGCTTTCAGTGTCACTGAGCCACAGCAGCTCCGTTTTCCCAGCTTGCGTGCCTCCAGATGGTGGGGCTCAGAGTACTCCTTCGCACACTGCTAATCACCCCAGTTGTGATGCTGACTTTATCCATTCTGTATCTGAATCAGCCCAGCCCTTCCCCACAAACTGAAGCATTGACTTATCATCGCTGATGTGTATTTCATGTCATTAAAGTGACTTACAATGCCAATATAGAAATATGCAAATACAACTTAAAAAAGCAATTACAGGCTTCCCTTAAGGTAACGAACAAATAAATGGTTTTGTAAGACAGTCTTGGTGGATTCATTGTAATTTAAATATTAATAAAACAATCAAATTCTAGTTTAATTTTTTAAAAGCAATATTTCTTCTGTTCTCAGAATGCTGTGTTTTCATAGCCCATTGTTCATTATTCCTTTTGGTTTTATTTTAAAAGATGGGTGTAGCAGAGATTCAGGGACTATCCAAAACATCGAGACACTTGTAACAGCTTCCCTCTCTCTCCCCCACCCCGCCCCAGTAAGCAAATGAGCTGAAGATGCCATTCATGCACACAAGTTCAGTCTAATTTCCTGACAGACTTCTTTGGGCTGTTTCAGTGGCCGCTGCGGGACAGCATCTGCTCCTTGAATTCTTAAAGGGGACATGTTCACTACCTCTCTCTTATAGCAAACTTTGCTGTGAACTAATCAATGTGAAAGTGCTAAAAGTTAACACACTTGTTGTATGCAGGGCTGGTGTAGCCTTGTGGGACAGAAGTTGGTCCAATAAAAGATATTACTTGTCCCTCCTTGTTTCTCTAAATGTTAACACGGTTAGCTGTGTGACAAACACTGCCAGTGCACAGGAATGTGGGAGTTAAGGCTGGTGTTTGTTTGTAGGATCTGTGCCCAACAAAGCAAACTATCACATGGCATGGCTCTGTCCAGGCACAAGGGAGGTGAAGCCTGCATAAACCACGTCACATTATTTGCACCTGCTGCTATGCCTGGGAAAGGGCTAGGAGACACAGAAGAGGCTGGAAGTTAGGCTACACCAGCGTTTCCCAAACTTTTTTGACCACGGAACACCCGGTATATACTTACGGAACACGTCTAATATTATTTTGTAGTCGGTTGGTTTTCAAATAGAAAATTGCGTTATTTATGCTCAAATATATTTTATTTTATAAAACAAAGCAAAATTACAAATTTAAAATAACTTGAACTAACAATTTCTAACTGGAAAGCGCATATAAAGTAGTACAAAAATCAAGTGCAAGACCCTTTTTTTAAAATTACGATTCTTTCATTGAACACCTATTCACATCGTGCGGAACACCAGTGTTCCACGGAACACAGTTTGGGAAATGCTGGGCTACACTACGGCAGATTTAATTTTGAATTTCCTCCTTCTGTGAATTAACATGTGAGCCAAACCCCACACAGACTTATGGGCACACGAGTGATTTGGCAGCAGAGCCTGCAGATGAGGACTGGGGAGGCAGGATCCCAGGCACACTTCACTCTAGCAGTTCAGTTGTTTTCAGTTGTTTTTGAGCTGACACCTCCCAGAGAACCAGCCCTGCCGCACTGTAAAACAAAGTGTAAGCGAGGGAACGGTCCCGCTATTGTGGGAAACTTTCCTGGCTTATGTGCTACCCCACATAAGTGGGGTAGTGAAAGGATCCGAGTCCTCGCTCCCACTTCCTTTACCCAGAGGCCTGCCTGACCTCGAGGGCTCCCTTCCACTCTCCTGTGTGGCAGAGTCCTCGTAACCCCGACAAGGCTGGGCCCAGGATTCCTGGGGGGCTCAAGCCCCAACCCTGTCGTGATCACTTAGGGCAGGGGCTAGGGTGTCTCCACTCCGGGGTGCTCTCGATGCTTCCCTGACACACTGATCATTACATACAGTTCAAAACAAAGACAATTTAATAAACAGCAATCAATTAAAAAAATAAGGAAAAAAGTGAAAGGTTAAAGGAAAACCTGTCACGCAGCTCTGAGGCACGGGGACGTCACATCCAGCGTCTCTGGAACGTCAGGGCAGTTCAGCCTGTTCCTCACACGTCCCAGGCAGGGATGCTGCGGGTCGGACACTGCTCTGGCAGTGGCCACACGCCCTCAGGCTCTAGGAGGCAGGACCCTTCTTCCCAGCTTCCCCCCCCGCAGGTTACGATGCCCCTCCAAGTCTGGCCTGCAGGGTGTCTTGGCTGGGAGCGTCTCCCTGCGCTGGGCCCGCTGCCCAGGGTCCCCCCTCGCTCTCCCCAGCTGCTCACCGCACCCGGCTCCGGACGGCTCCAGCTCCACTCGGCGTCAGCTCCAGCTCCACCCCTCTGCCTCAGCACGGCTGCTGCTTTGGCTCCTTGGGCTGCTTCTCTGGCCCCTCTGGCTCTGGTTGCTGCAGCTCCGCTCCCAGGACAGGTCTTCTCCCTGGGCTGCTTCTCTGGCCCCTCTGGATCTGGCCCAGCTCTGCTCCACAGCTCAGCTCGGGCCCCTGCTCTCTCCTTAGCTCGGCCCCACTCTGTCTGACCCAGGCACACCCAGCTCACTCGGAGGACGGGACCCCCCTGGCCTCCTGCCTCCCTGATTAGCCTGCCCGCCCTGTCAATCAGGCTGACCTGGAGCACTGGCCTCTCCCCATTGTTCCTGGGGACTGTCAGTCTCAGGGTCCTGATTCCCCATCGACCCTTCCCCTTTCTTTTGGTACTGGGAGCTAGCAACCAAAACACCCCCACTGAGTTTTAGTAAGGGAACAACAGTCCCCTTACACAAGCCTCCTCACGCTGACCCCTCATTGCTTCTCAGCCTTTGGCCGGGGTACCACTTTGAAGGGGTGAGAAGGGAAGTCAGGCTCCATGTCCATCTAGCCCTTGCCTCCTGCGCAGAAACTGGCAGGGCACCAAGCTAGTGCAGGTGTGATGCTGCTGATTTTTGCAATACCCAGGATACCTGCTGTGATGCAAGCTCTGGTGCCAGCTGACAAAGGGTTCACTAGTCACTGGGGCAGGAGGCCGGGGCTACCAAATCATTCCACAGAATGTAACATGGCTTTAGGTCACTACCTCCTTGGACCAAATTGGAACCAGATTCCCTAATCCCATTTAGTCCTTAGCAATGCCTTTGTAAAGGAGCCTAATTGGAAACAGGCCTAGATTGTAACTCTCACATGCTGGGATCTGAGCAGCACCACCCCCTAGTGAAGGAAAGAGATAACAATGTATGCAGGTGAGAGATGGAGCAGTCACTTCCAGGTCAGGTACTGCAGGCCTTGCCCTTCAGGAACTCCACAATTCTCGGTAATACACTAGATCTCCACCCTCAAAATCAGCAAGTTCTAAAGAGGTCTAAAGCACAGCCCGTAAAGTGGCACAGGAAGAGGCCTGTGTTTGTGACAAAGCCTCCTGAATCTTCCCTCTGTCCTGGCTGCATACCAGGGAGGAGGCTGACGGCGTGTGGACAATAGTTGAGCCCACATTTCCTGCACCAAGGCGAAGTTGGGCTGAGGGAAGCTGACCAGCTCCATTGAGCAGCTTGGCTGTTGCGCAGAAGCTCTATGGAGTTTCCAGAACACTTGAAAGTGCCGGTGCCTTGATATGGAGCAGTAGGTGAAACAGGACGGAACACTCAGAACAGCCCTCCTGCTGAAACGAGAATGGAAATGCCTCCCAACTCTGAAACACACGTGGGAACGAACCACCATACACAGCCTGCCACTTGGCCTACTCAGGGAGTTATACCACGCTAGCGAAAATGGCAATGGAGTTTAAACCTACAGACACTTTTTATTAAGTTATATGTCTTTGCTCACTGTGATATTTTGGCTTGAACTGAAGAGCCCGTCGTAGATGATATTAGTGTTAAGCAATCCTGTACATGGAGTCCGACTAGCTGCTAAAAGTCTAATACTCTGTCTGCCAACTCATTTGGGAAATGTGATCTGGCTGTCCCTTGTCCCCTGCCCTGCTACTCCTATGCGTGAGTACCCTCTCCTGCTTCCTGGAAGAGTAGCAGTCCAGTCGTCTTGCTTTTTCCTTCGCATTCCCCACCTACATCTATGCCACCGGGTAAAAGCAAAATGCTATCAGGTTGCCATGGCAACTGCTGGGCCAAATGACAACTACCTGATGTGGTCTAGGCTTTTTGCCGCTACCCATCATTCAGAATGAGCTACTCTTACAAAGCCACAGAGCTTCCAGGGCCAGACTGATTCTGTGGGAACAGCCAGATACAGGAGGGAGTGAGGCCTGGAGCTTGGAGACTGTTTTCACTCCCTTTCCAAAGCACCTTGAGGCATGTTATGATTTTAGTCTGTACATCACAGGACACTGTCAGAGCTTTCTTCAGAATGCCCAGAGCAGATGCTCCCATTGTCCCATCACCCTCCCACGGGTGCAGACAGCTACAACAAGACAGCTAACCAGCTCTTGTACTGAACCGCCTTTGAAAACTGCTTTCTATAAGGGAGCATGGCTGGAGCCAGAACTGGTCCTACAGTTATAAACAAGGGGCCCAAATTCAGACCTGGTGTAAAAAGGAGTAGTCCCCCCGTCCCGTTTAGATCTCTGGGAAAACAGTGGGTAAGTTAGCCAAAGAATGGGCATAGGTGGCTAGTGTGAGCAGCATAACTTGCACTGATTTGGTGTGCAGAGTGAGTGTGCCTGATACGCTGAGGAAGAGGTGATGCAGGGAAGGCAAGTAACTGGGAAGCATAAGTGAAAGGAGGGCCTCCTCTAATTTATCTCACGTCCACTTCAACTTCTTTCTCCGTTAGCTTGTAGTGTGCACCTCTGTTTACGTCACTACTGAATCTGGCCCAGGGATCCTGCATCCAGGGCTTTTGTGTTTAAAAAAAAAAAAAAAAGAGAGAAAAGGGAGATTCTCCAAGTAACAAATTACTGTAAGGTCTTATAGGACAATCTATCATTCCCACTTTTAAAATATGGATAGTTCAGGGGGCTGCTACCTGCTGACACCAACTTTAAACCCACCATTATCCAGACTCCCAGAGTACTTGCATGTGACCCAGCCCCACCTTTTCAGCAGGACCCGGAGCTGCTGAAGTCACACAATGGCAGACCGACAGAAATCACGAAACACGGGAGGACCTGTCTGCTGGAGTGAGCCTTTGCCAGCAAGCCGTGATAAAACTACATATAGACTGCCTTTGTTTGAGGGGTCACTCAGACCAACTCAGACCAAGACATATTCGGTGGATTAAGATTACACTGTGAATTCTGAAGACAAGGAGAAGTGATTCTTCCAAGGCCCCACCAAGAGGTAAAGCTGCCTCGGCATTAAGTGCACATATATGCTGGAGACTGAAAAACTCTCCGGCCTTCCTGGTGAGAGGGGAACACCAATATTTAATACAGATGCACATGACAATATCCAGAAGTGCTGCAAGATAATAAACTGGACAGAGCAATTCGTCCAAGGCCTGCATGCTGCCTCAGAAAAGGTGCTGACAGCTTTGTCTTACCTTTCCTACAGGCTATCATTGCCTTCATTTACCATTCCTAAGTCACAAGCTACAAAGCAAACTCCAATTAGATTCTGTGTCGCTGGCATTAAGCCTGCTGAGTATAGAGCATTTCCCACAAGAATGTCAACTGCAGCAGCGCTTGACTCCTCCATTTGAAATTAAATGCAATGCAAAATCTTCAGTAGACAATTGGAGTCCCTGCAATGCTGCTTTGTGTTAAACCTTCCTCCACAAAGGCAGCGCTTTCAACTTCAGTCTTTAGCTTTGGCGATCCATGTTTAGTTACACAGGGAGAAACACACTTTTGAGAGACCAAAGCCAACATTTTCAAACCTGGGTGGCTAATGACAGGTACCTAAATAAGCAGCTAGATTTGCAGAGATGCCGAGCACTCACAACTCCAGTTGACATCAACAGGCACAATGGGTGCTCACGTCTTCAGGTGACTAATGTTGAGCACCAACATTTAAAAATCTTGGCCAAACTTTCTATACACCAGTCTGTAGAAAAGTGACTCTAGTTTCAAGCTGTCTCTCCTAGAAACAAGTCCTTGCCTGAATTAACATTAAGGCAAGGAATTTTACATGCCACATGGTAAGCTCTGGAATGCATCTCATGAGTGAACAATACAACCGATTTAAATGCACTGATAAGCAAGATGGTCAAGCACTTCCGAAAACAGGCTTCTAACATCACAAAACCATGTAGCTTTCTGCTGTAATGCTCAGCCATGAGTTAGATTTTTTGTTTTTAAGTCACATATAGTTGAATTTGATCCCTATAGGTCTCTATTATAGCGGGCCTCTGAGTGACAGGCATTTGAGCTCACAGTAGCTATGGACACTCAGGATCAGCCAACCTAACCCAGCGGAGATGCCAGGATAATACTCATTGTTGCTCTAGCCTCATGTTCCTGTTTTCTATTTTACCTGCAGTCCATTGGCCTAGCATTAGTTGTACGTGCACAAACATGCTGTAGGAAAACAGAATACTTTCACCCGCTTATTCACCAGCCCCTAAAGAGACGGTCAATCCAGATCTCTATCTGGCCTCATTAGTGCAATATTTGAACATCTAAGACAAACCGTTATTTCAGCAAGGATCCCACATTCACACTCCAGGGAAGTCAGGTTAGATTTCTGGAGAGGGACTGAATTTAGACTTGACGAGATGACATTCATATTCCCAAACTGCAGGAGGACTGAGGCTAGACACACAGAATAAAGAACAAACAGGAGATGGGGCAAGAGAGCATGGTTTCAAGCCAGCCTTCTTTACATCTTGCTTAAGTTTTCCTCACTGTT
The DNA here is from genome assembly GCF_965152235.1 of Eretmochelys imbricata. Classification (NCBI taxonomy): domain Eukaryota; kingdom Metazoa; phylum Chordata; order Testudines; family Cheloniidae; genus Eretmochelys; species Eretmochelys imbricata. The sequence continues at coordinate 15,988,886 of NC_135598.1, forward strand.
TTGTTTATCTGAAGTTAAGGGGCCAAAAATTAAACCAGGAAAATCAAAGCAGAGTTTTCTTCGCTGAGCTGGAACTTATTCAAGAGCTGATGTGACATTTTGGGCCGTTAGAATCTTGTAAAACGTTCCTTATTGCTAGAGGCAGCCAAGCAGTGACAGAGAGGCTGGATTCCTTGAAGGAGGTAATAACCTCATTAGAGGAGAAATTCGAAAGAAAATAGGTTTCAGATTGATGAGGCAGTGTGGCTACTGGGAGATTGTAGCAAGGGGGCAGGAGCTGTACAGAACAGAAGTTACTGGAGGAAATTAAAGTCCAAGATAAAAACTGTTATACAGATGTAGGGAGGAGAGAGGGAATAACAACAAATAAAATGACAGGTTTCAGAGTAACAGATTGCATCCGATGAAGTGAGCTGTAGCTCACGAAAGCTTATGCTCAAATTGGTTAGTCTCTAAGGTGCCACAAGTACTCCTTTTCTTTTACAAATAAAATGAAAGTTAGAAACGTGATGTGGTCCCTCCAAGAAAATGTAAAACCAAAGTGCATCAAAGGAGAAGAGTCTATAACAGATGCGGAGAAGGGAGAGAGAAAAGATGGTTAAACATGGCCCTGCTCACCTAGGGCCAGATTCGGATGCTTTAACTTACTATTCCAGGTGGGCAAGTTATTTCAGCCTGGCCCTCTGATTCTTAGCGCTACAAGGTAGAGTAGGGCATCTTCTCCCAAGTCACCTGCTTTACCTCAGCACATACCTGTGACACTGAAGGAAAGGGGACCTATGCAGAGAAGGGGTGATGGTGACTATGCCCACTTTGCTGCCTTCAGAATTCCAATCAGCCTCCTCGAAAGCAAATGTTGCGTTTTCCTCTCTGGAGGAAGCTACAGTCTGGTTTTGGATCAACTTTTGTCAAGACGCTACCTTATCTGGAGAGCAATCTTAATGATATCTTTCCAGGTGCGAGAGGTGCATTCAGTCTCCATAACTCAATCTCAGGCCTCTGCCACAATGCTCACAACAAAGGGAACAATCTAATTAGGATTGTGTTTGTGACTGACATTTGCACTACTAGGAACTGGACCGAGACCCCACCCAGTTCACTTCCCAGGGGTCAATAATAGTGACTTCTGAGGACCACTCACCAGAGCAGGACTGGAACCAGTGGAGACTCCAACTCAGTGGCAAACTAAAGAGCCAGTATCAATTCTATTAGTTGAGTCTCCCCCTTTTTCTTGTTATTTTAACAGTAATTGACAGGCTGTCCCTGCATTCTCTCTCCTTATTTCCCCTACACTGTATGTTGTAACAATCGGGAGCAGATCATCAAGGAAACATTCCAACCACAACCAAAAATAAATAAGAATCCACCAAAATTTATACCCATCCAAACACACCCATCAACACATACTGTCATGCATATTTACAGGAAGACAGTGCAGTGGCAACATCAGCCATAACTGTTCTAATCCCTCAGTAATCTAGGAAAATCCAACTTTCATCCAAAACAAACTGACACAAACAGGAAACCTCTGCACAAAGAATCACTGCTCAAGGCCTTTCTCTTCAGCCCTTTGCCTGAGTTTTGCATTTTGTGTAACTTTATGCAGAGTCCCTGTATGCTATGGCTTGTTGTGTGTGGCCTTTCTGTAATGGCTGTAGCCATGGTTAGCTCATTCTGGGGATGACATGGGTGCAGGGTATGTGACAGACATTCCAATCCCATGTGCTATCTTTGGGGACCATACTGTATAGTTATACATCATTGTGGGCCTGGGGCTGTCTACAAATCCAGCAGGGAGAGTTCCCAGAAACCAAAACAGTGGAGGGAGATTAAGGTGAATCACTTAGGTTGTAAACTCCTCCAGAGAGGTGCCACTTAACACCCCCCCAACCCCTCAGGGATGCTGGTGTATACTGGTTCAAACAGCATTTTGCAGAGACCAACACTGAAAGGGCTTTTGGCATAAAAAGGTTGCTTTTAAATGCACTCTGGGCCTTCTTTCTGATCCATCAAATGTTCAGCCCTGTCTGTCCAAGGGGGGCCCTCCACTCTTGCAGAAGGGCCCCAGCAGACTGATGTATGACTTGTGCTATATTTCATGTGTGTTTAAATCTGTTTATTACGTTTCTCTGTAATATTGTTACCTTAAGAACAAAGGTGCTTGCTAGAAAGAGCTGTGTGACCACTAGTAACTGCTGGCAAAACACTGCTCACAGACCTGTGAGAGAGAAAAACACAGGCGCTGCCCGTTAGACAGCCTGGCTTGCTGGGGATATCACAGTGTAAGGCAGGGAGCAGTGCAGCCTTAAAACTGCCTGGTCAGAAGGAAGGCTGGAGACCTGAAGCCTAACTGGGCACTCCTGCAGTGGACCACAGAGGTAGGGGTTGGGGAGAGTTACCCTGGAACTGTGACAGAAGGTTGTATAGCTGCTCTCATCACCACACCGATGAAACAGCATTCGTTTTCTCACACTTCCTGCAACACAGACTGATATGGGAGATTTTGAACTGTGGACACAATCTCAAATGGTAGGTGCTATTGAAAGACTTTTCATCTACTCCTTTTAGGTGTTTCCTCAGGAATTTATGTAATTATATTATCAGACCTTTACCAGGCATATACCCTATTACAGTGGATATAAACTATTTAAGCTCTTGATGAGTATCCCTTCACTTCAGCATTTGCTTTTAGCAGCGGTAGTTACAGATATTGCTGTTTTTCCAAGGATTTTACTTGGCTCGACCTTTCTGCTGGTGTAGTGAGAGACATCCAAATTCTGCTATTTCTCAAGAATCTTCCAATTTGTCCCTCACTGGATACACTTGAATCTAAGTGCTGGTTCTGCCATCGCAATATTGTTTACTCAGACTTCATACAGACGTTGCCGTCCCTCTCCATGCCTGAGAGTAAAATCTGAGAACCAGTTAAATTTATACCTACTGCTCAAATCCTAGGGAAGCTTGTTAGTTTTGAATCATTTCAGTGCCTTGCAAGCTAGCTATTGCCCACTGCTGTTTAGTGGAATTAGGTAGTTAGAGCAGCAATTCTCCAACTTTAGTAACCCCAGGACCCCCATTTTGATTTAAAAAATTTTGTGGACCCCTAAGCCCCCTGCTCAGCCCCAGGCCCCACCCCCACTCCACCCTTTCTCCCCCAAGACCTACCCCTATCCTCTTCTTCCCGCCTCCTCCCCCTCCCTCCCAGCACCTCCTACACGCTGCTGAACAGCTGTTCCACGGCGGAGGCACTGGGAGGGGGGGAGGAGTCAAGGACCTCAGTTTGAGAAATGCTGAGTTAGAGATCTGATTGAGCCTCAGCCCTATTGTGTTCAGATAGAAATGTAAGTCACACCTTTTCGATAATGCTTTCCCTAACAATAACACATTTATCAGTATAAATCGTTGGCAACGCGCAACCCCGGCAATCCAGGAGCATGGAGAGAGAAAAGCCTCTCTGGAGCTTCATGCTCATCCATAATTTTGTTCAGTGTCTAATCCTAAGGAGCTGTAGTGTTTTAGATATGTCTAAGATCTTTTTGGATTCACCTTCTGCACACAAGTCACCCCAGGATATCACAAAGGGCACATGATCCTGATCACTAGGAGCTTAACCTCAGATTGTCCTGATGAAGCTGGCAGTTGAGCTTTTAGCTGCAGAGTACTGTCAGACTAGAGCAGATACCCATAGTTTAGTTGCAGAATCTGCTATGTCCTAGGGGCTTGGTTTCAGTCGTTACACATCAGCGATGTGCCGGAATGCAGCCTTTTCACAGGGAACAGAGAAAAGTCTCAGGACAGAGATACTAGAAAGCTGCAAGAAACATGCCAATACAATATAAAATCTGAATCTATGCTTATGATGGGGAATGAGGTGCCAACCGTAATTTATTGAAGCCATATAATTTAACCAGATTTTAAATTGGGTGAAGCTATTTAATTTCCCCCTGAAGGCTCTATAAGTCCTTCTCTGAGCTCCAGACCCTCACCCTGGGAGCTCCCTATGACATCCACAAACTTTGCCCATGAGGTGGAGGGTCACCACTATGTGATGTGACTCTTCCCTTTTTTCAGAGGCTGCCCTTGCAAGACTCCCAGCCCATCCTGACCTGGAGCATGAGAGTGAGGGAACTGGCACCTAGTCTCCAGTTTAAGGCACTGCCCTGGGGCTGACCTAAAGCTGGTGATTTTTTTTTAAATGGCAAACAGAATGAGGAGAAAAGAGAAAGTGATCCAGTGAACATAAAGTTCTAAAGCATCCAAAACCAGAAAATACACCTCAAGGCGGAGGGGCAAGCTGCGGCTTCAATGAAGTAGAGTAATCCTCAACTGGATTCTCAAAATAATTGAACTTTTCACTCAAAGCTTAACTCAGATGCAGATTACTATGCAAAATTTGCACATGGTACTGCTTAGAAACAGCTTCCAGAGACCTTGTCACCTGTAACGCAGCTTTTCACAGAGGGAGGAGGACAGCGTCACACGTATTGTGCCTGTTGACAATAATCTAGCAGGAACTATTATGTTACCTCCGAGAAAGGACAACTCTTCTGTCCAGATCAGAGGAATAATTTCACAGTGGCAGCTGCGAGAGGGGCTCGGCTTTTCCCTCTCATCTAACAGGCAACATTTACCCCGATAGCTATAATCTTTCGAAAGGCAGATAAAAAAGCCAATGTGGACTCTAGAGATAAGAGGAATGTCAGCCTGAAGGTGAGGCTGTGCTGAGCAGCTGTGGCAGTTATGAAATAGGTCACACAAGCTTGAAAAAGGAACCAAAAAAAGGAAAAATTGCAATATAAGTAGACTGAGGCAAATGCTCCCAGCACCCATCCTACTCGTAGTAAGCCCCAGCTAGACTACATCTGCCTATGTTTGACACTTGATAACACATCTACTCCTCATTCTGATGGAACCTACATACAATTGTGTCTCCGGCTCTGAAATTCCAGTGTACAATTATAAAATCTCTTCCAGCTGGCCTCCTCCTCCACCTCCCACCATTGCCAGGAGATTAGACTTTAGAAATATTCCCATATGAGTCTCAGTACCAAGGCTGAATGGCTGATTCACACCCAGAGAGCTGCACAACTAAGGAAAATACTTGCCAGTCACATTTATTTGCTTTGAATATTTTAACATTTACAAATATACTTTATACAAATATTCTAGACCAGCCTACTGCAGGTCATTGTATCAAACAATTATTTGAACTGTACTATAAACAATTTTTAAAAAATATAACTTTATGAAAACAGTTTCTCTTTCTGCTCTGAAAGTACAATATTATTTATGAAGGTTGATTCCTTGGCAACAGGCAAAAGCAATATGTTCTTTCTCCTTGTGACCTCTCATTTTGCAGGCATGAAGTATTAGAATCAAAGAGTTTTTTAGGGCTTATTATAGGTAGCAGGAATATGACAATGCATCTTGTTTACTACTACATCAGGATGCTACAAATACTCTCATATAGAACTAAAATTATCACAGAGCAATCACTAACGGGGATTAAGGACTGATTTACTTTAACTTCTTAGTGACTGCTGGTTAAGTTGGCTTCTTTTTTAGGCTCTTTCTTGTAGATAAGTCTTTAGGATAGAGAAATTAAGAGTTAAGTACCAACAAACAACAAAAGAACTGTTTATACTATTTTCAAAACAGCTTTTTCAATGGTCCACAATAAAATGAGTTGATGTACCACTGATCCCAAAATGATTATATTTCAATGTGTTGGTATAAGCACTATTATGCAAACAAAAATCAGGGAAATAAATGGCACTTGCACTGCTAAGTTAATTCAAGCTCCATATAACTCTTGTAAATAGTTATGTTTCCAAAACATCCTGGAGCAAATAATCAAGATCTGGCTGGGGTGGTAAATAATGCATCATTGTTTCTCTTTGGAGGTCCGGCTTTAAATTCCTGATAGGTGACAAATTTGTTTGACTCACTTTACATAGATTTTATAGGACTACTTCGAGCAAGAAGTTTTACAGTCTTTAAACAGTAGCCGTTAAGCAACTTTTATGGTGCAAAGGCAGAATTAAATATTTTTTGTGCTGATTTAAGTAAAACTTTTAATAAGCAATGTTGTTTCAAGACAAATTATCCAAAGACACATGGTGTACAAGATATTCTAAAAATACCTGGTCCTTAAGTGCCTGCACTGATAAGGATTTCTGAGCAATGGGAACAGAAGAGCAGCAGCACCATCATGACTGGGACACAAGGTAGGTATCAAACTCCTGGCACTCATAGCATGCAACGCTGTCTAAAACCCACTCTCGGGTCACCATGGCAGTACACTTCTGAGGGATTGCTGTAAAACAAAATATGAATGATAAAATAATATCTGCAGGTCAGTGTGAGATACAGATTGTGAGCTATTCTATTTCAGCATTATTTTCATTAACGGTGTTCAAAATATCATTTCAAATCAGTTAAATGGTGGCTACTACTCTACATTTCCTGACATTGCATAAAATGCAGCTGTTTCATGGCCACTTGACAAACTGGCAGTATCTACACAGGGATACACAGTATCTCTTTAAACTACCATACAAGAGAGACTAATAAAGATAAGTGAGCTGAGCAGTCTTTGATAAGCATTGCTAAAGGATTTCCAAATCACAGACTCTCAGTTTCTCCATGCACACACACATTCAGTGTGTATGTCATGTTTCTAGACATGTGAGGACACACTCCTAGGGGAGGATGGCACAAAAGGGTGTTTGTGGCATTAAAATGCTCCCGGATTACATCCATTTTTCAGTTTAGGTGAGGTGTGGAGAGAAAGGAACTCAGGGATCCTCTTGTCCCAACCACTGCCCAGAAAACTAAATGCCATGGGGCTGTGTCTTTTGTAAATAAGTGGGGTGGATGACCAGAGACAAGTGAGGTTTTTATATTTTATTTTGGGGTTGGGGTACTGGCGCTTGAATGGTTGGGAAAGGAAGATTGTTGGCTGCTTGTTCCTGGGTGTTTTGTCTCAGCTGAGGTTTTCTACTAGATCTCACTGGTCTCTACAATGCAAAGCCTCTCCTAAACTTTGTAAATTTTAGAAAGTAGCCCTGCTGGCAGGGATAATTTCAGTTAAACCTGACTCTGGAGACATGCAGGGTACATGGGCTGGCAGTTTATTTTGCTGCATATTTACATTCACATTTCATCACAACCTTCCTACTCTACATCAGGTGAGGAGACTGCCTGGCAAACCACCTCTCAGGACTTTGTTTACTCTCAAGATAGGTAAGGGAAAAGTTTGAAATGACCAACTGTGTCTGTTTTGAAATGAAGGAATGTGCTCCCAATTCCAAACATAAAAGGACTTTATTCTGCTTCCTTTATAGAACCTTACTTCTATTCTATTACCCAGACCAGTGGAACCATAAGGCACTCACCATGTGCAGCACAAAGCAATCCATAGCTCCATATAATCTTACCTCTGTACCCTGTGTTTTCGAGCCAAGCATCAGGCTGTACAACTATTACAGTAGTAGAGTTCTAGGATTTCAAGATAAGAAACAAGATAAAAATAGCTACCATTATTTGTATCACATAAAATCAATCCTTCCCGTCTGTCTGCAGATAGCAATAACTTGGTATTTCTTTGCTTCACTGCATAGCTCCAGTGAAGGAGTCAAGAGGAGGAAAAATAAAAAGTGTATTAAGTTTGTAAGGATATTCTACAAGGGTTTCTGTTCAGGGAGACTTGGTGAAGATAAATTAATGCACCAGAGCCTTTTTGCTCCCGAAAGCTGAAGCCAGAGGTGAGCCCCAATGAGATGAGTTAGGCAGCTTGTACACAGTGCTCTGTGAACCTCAACACAGCAAGACCAGCATGTGTCTTGACATACTGACACTGTGCTCAGGAGAGGCCAAGCTTGGAACAGGACTGCTACAGATCAGCCCCTGGTTCACCCACAGAAGTGCGAACAGTGCCTACCTCTATCTATATCTGCATAAATCAGTCTTTTACAAGCACCAAAAATCACGAAGTATTTATGGGGCGGGGGGGGGGGGGGGAAATCAATAGGACAGTTTACCTTACACCCATCACCACTGAATACTTACAGCTTTGTGTGTGAACAGGTGAGGCTGCTTCACCACTGAGGCGCCACAAAGCTCCACCATCCACTCTAGATCACCTGATTAAGTCAGACAAAAGTAGCATGTTACAATTATGACTGCACTGCCCTGGGGACCAGCATGTCAGAGATCCAGCCCTGGTTCTCCACACCTTGCTCGAGTGGTTGTTACAAGTGAAATAATTTTATCCTCTTTATTTGTGGCATAAGCAGAGAACAGGGAGCCTTGCTCTTACTAGCCTGTGTAGGCCAATTATTACTATAGTCCTATCCTAGGTTCTTCAGCAGGGAGAACCATCATGGGAACCTCAGGGTCCCAGGCAGATAACAAACAGCCCCCAGAAAAAATGCTGCCAGTCAGTTCATCTTAACTTAAAAGAGCCAAAGCGTGACATTACAATTGGAATAAGAAGTTAGCGATCTGGGATAATTTCTCATTAACACAAACTAGCCAAAGTGTTTAATTCCCATTAATTTGCTGAACTCTTGATGAAAAAACATAACAAAATCTCCTAAGCAGAAGGAGCCTGTAATTGCTCATCACGGCACTAGGAGTGAGCTCTGCACATGCTGTGGGAATTACTGTAAATGTCAAGAGATGTGGGGATAATTCATCCAGTCAGAAATAAATGTGATACTGGACAAATCAGAGCTTGTTGCAGGGAAGAGAATGAAGAGCAAAGATGGGAAGATATGTGCTTCTACTACTGAAAAGTTAAGCTACAAGTTTTGCTTAATTGTCTCCATAAAGAGACTCCACATACCTGCAGCTTTAAACTAATGAGAAAGCTTCAATCCTTTTCATCTATTTATCCTATGTACATAATTGCAGGCTTTAATATGTGTTTTACTTTTCACAACTGCTCTTTTGTAAGATCAGGAAGAGATAAAGTTACACTGTGGTTGTCTCAGTTGTTAAGAAGATAATGAGTAGGAGCTGTGTGTGGGGGCAGAAAACTACTCAAATAACTTCAAATGTTCAACAGGGAGTACATAAGCTTTTTTCCAGAGATAGTGGTGCTTACACATCTGCGTGCTTTTTTTTTTTTTTAATGTGAACAGAAAATTTCAAACATTGAATGGAAGGATTACTTCTAAAAACATTTTATGTGGCCAAGGCAGATACCGATGGGAATGGGAGACATTTAAGGTTGCCAACTTTCTAACTGCAGAAAACTGAACACCGTTGCTCTGCCCCTTCTCTGAGGCCCCACCCCTGCTCACTCCAGCACCCTTCCTTCCGTTGCTCACTTGCTCATTTTCACTGCGCTGGGGTAGGGGGTTGGGGTGCAGGAGGGGGATCCAGGCTGGGGCTAGGGGTGTGGAGTGCAGAAGGGGGATCCGGGCTAGGGCAGGGGTGTGGGAGGAGGTGAGGGGTGCAGCTCACTCACCTCAGGTGGCTTCCAGGAAGCAGCCAGCATGTCCCTCTGGCTCCTAGGCATAGGGGGGACCTGGGGGCTCCATGGGCTACCCCCGCCCACTGTCCCCATAGCTCCCACTGGCTGCAGTTCCTGGCCAATGGGAATTACAGAGCTGGCGCTCGGGGCGGGGGTAGCACACGGAGCCCCCGTGACTGTCCCTATACCTAGGAGCTGGAGGGACATGCCAGTTGCTTCCCAGGAGCCACGTGGAGCTGGGTAGGGAGCCTGCCAGCCCCATACCAACTGGACTTTTAACGGCCCAGTCAGCACTGCTGACTGGAGTTGCCAGGGTCCTTTTTCAACCAGGTGTTTCAGTTGAAAACCGGACACCTGGCAACCCTACAGACTCTGTCCAAAGATTTTTCCATAACCAGGGAGCATAATCATGAAATTAGACATTTTTGGCTAAGTAGATTCTTCTAAGAATTGCCTACTGAGTAATAATAAGAATTGAACAGTCTTCTATAGACACTTGGGTAGATGGGGCCAGGAGGCACAAGATTCTCCCTCTCTCTGATTGGGCTGTTTACATAGGCCTGAATTTTCCATCCTCACCTCAGGTTGAGTAGTACCTGACCCCACAAGTAATATTTATTTCAGTGGTGCTACACGCAGTGTAAAGTATGGCTCAGTTGGAGGGTGACAGAATCTAGTCCTTTGATATTTCTGACAGTTTAGAGGACTGACACCTGCCACATTCAGTACAAAATCTAAATGCCAGATTTGTCAAGACTCTTAAAAAATTTTTTAAAGAAAGCACTTCCGCTCTAACCCCATGACTGCACAGCATTCTCGTTATTACTGGTCTCTAGTGCTTTAATTTATTGCTTGTGGTAAGAGTATTAATTGGAATAGGTGGCCATTAGAGAACTTGGAGATCTTACTTTCCATCATCCTAAGCTGTGCAATATTTTCCTCAAGGCTCTAGTTCTTTTCTTTTTATTCAATTTACTTATAGGCATTTCTATAGGGCTCATCACCTTACATTAAAAACGTCATCACATTAGCAACATCATGGTATACATTTCTGTGCTGTAAGGAGTGCTTGGGGCCATCACTGTATTTGTTAGGGCCTCTAGTCACACTGCAAGTGCTTTGGGGACACACTTCCAAGACGAAAAGTGTTCTATAAAGCCAAATCTTATTCTATTTTGTGCCATCCCTATGCCATCAATACAGAGATGGAATTCTCCTGAGATCAGCAGGGGACAGACTGTGTATCATAGTATGATGAATTTTCCCCCAAAACAAAGAATTGCATCCAAACTTTTTTTTTTTTTTAAAGTCAAGCAGCCTCTTATGAGTTAAGGAGATACACTAGGTATTTTTTCCAGTTTTATGTTTCATTTTGCTATACTGTAAATTGCAGATTAAATAGCCCTAAAAGGTGGGTTTCCATGAAAGGGTCAGCAAAGGCAACAATTCTGGAGAATTTGCAATGACCACTGCAGATATTTTCTGTGGATTCTAGAAATGACAGTACATTCCCCTCACCTGTGCGCATATCGGTGAATGGTCCATAGCAACAGATCTCAAAGTCTTTGAAGAGCTGAAAAACAAGGCACATGTGAACAGAGGGTATGTGGTTCCAGGGCAGAATGGACATTCAATGAAATGTTAGTTTTATTAGAGTGATGTATGAGGTCCCTCTATGGTTGGGATTCTGAAGCTATGCTCTGTGAAGCAGCTGTGGTGCAGTAAACTCTTCCTGGTAGTCCACAAATTAAATGTTTTGACAACCAAGCAGGGGACGGTTGTGGGACTGGAAAAGGAATCTCTCTCTCATGAAGTTGTCTGAAGAATGAAAGCACTGGAGACCCCTGCACCACAGTATACAGGTATACTCTGGGACATGTTAGTTCTTGTGACTTTGGTATATGACTTATGCTAATGTATATAAGATCACAGTGTATATTTTGGAAAATACACCCCTCACTTCTCTTATTTGTTATGCGTGCAGCTTGAACATGAATGGATTTCCTCACTGCTAGCTGGTTAATTTAAAACTGGTTTCAGAGTAACAGCCGTGTTAGTCTGTATTCGCAAAAAGAAAAGGAGTACTTGTGGCACCTTAGAGACTAACTAATTTATTTGAGCATGAGCTTTCATGAGCTACAGCTCACTTCATCGGATGCATCGGATGCTGTAGCTCACGAAAGCTCATGCTCAAATAAATTGGTTAGTCGCTAAGGTGCCACAAGTACTCCTTTTCTTTTTAATTTAAAACTGACATTCTATGTTGCATTGCTCATGGATAGTAGACATTTATAATGCCTACAATAAGTTCTTTGGGATCTGCTAGAATTATTTCAACAATTGTTTCAGAAACAGAAATCCCCATTCATGAAGCATTGGGTCAACCACCCTCACATCAGTGGCCCATAGGCAAGGTATAAAGTTTCTTCTTTCCTATGAAAAGGGTTTATTATGTCAAGGAGAGAGCTATTTTGCAGTTAATGCTTGTTCCATGACCCACTTGCTTAATCATTCAATTAAAATCTGCAACACTTATGATAACTTTTGAAGTTCCAATGACAATTATAAATCGGGAGAGAGAAGAGTTGCCAGACCACGTCCAGCCCTTGCAGTGCTGTTATCCTCAGAAAGTCAGAGCAAACACATCCAAAATCAGGTTTCAGAGCAGCAGCCGTGTTAGTCTGTATTCACAAAAAGAACAGGAGGACTTGTGGCACCTCAGAGACTAACCAATTTATTTGAGCATGAGCTTTCGTGAGCTACAGCTCACTTCATTGATTTAGAAGTAGTTTAGTGTGAACATCACACTGATCCTGACATTTTACGGGCACCACACAGAGAAAACACATCACAGAATACGGATCCTAAATCAACAAGCACAGCTGCAGCCAGACCTTCTTGTGTTGTGAGCTCAGCAGATATCACAAGGCAGGCAGGAATGCACCAAATCATTACACTTCCAACTACCAAACCTAGGTGCTACGGAAGTGGTGTTAACAGAATGTGGCACACTTATCTCCAAGTCAGCACTGAAATAAAACTCCAGCATGATGTTAGGGGCATTGTGCTTTCAGAGATGCCATCTTCTGAAGGAGGTATAAAACTCCTTCTGGTCATATTAAAATAGCACCCTTCATGAGAGTAGGACTATTCTGCCTAATTTGCAAAGTGAGTAATCACACTATCTAAATTTCCTATGCATTTTCAATGGATACAGTAACCTACAGCATTGCAATTGTAGCTGAGGAGGTGCTAATCTTTAGCTACACTCACAGGGTGTTACAAGGCTTTATTCACTAATATTGGTAAAATATGGGACTTTGAAAACTTGGGATGAAAGCTACCATAGAATTGAAAAATATTATTTTAGCTCCTATAGGAGCAAAAGAGAAAAATCAGTTATATTGCTGGCAAAGACTGAAGAGCACACTCTTTCTACAGTACATGCAGATTACATCTTCCTTTTCATTTATTTTTATTTTTCTCCTTCTACTGCTGCTTCCCACAAGTGCCAGCCCAGAGAACTATACAAGACGCTGCTGCTCCTTAAAGCAACCCGTATGCTATAAAAATGGATAAAGCTGGAGTTTTTTTGGGTTTAAAACTCGTGTTTGGCAATTTTGTTACAAAAAGGAGAGGAACACTGTATGAAGTCTTGTATCTTGTTAAAGGTTAAGGAACTGTAAATACAAGAATAATGAATATTACCAAAGAGCAGGGTGAGAAATGTCTCCAAATAAGTGCATTGCACAAACTTATATAACTACGGAGAGGAAAGATCAGTGATGAATTGCCTCTCTCTCTCCTGTGCACTAGGATTCAATTCAAGAGAACCTCTGGCTTCTCGTTCTCCAGCCCAGTGGAGACAACAGGCTGTGTTTCCAGCTGATGGCTCTGCCATCCTTCCAATGGCAGTCACACAGAGCATTATTTATCCCATTCTATGAGAACATGGCAGATTTCCCCAGCCAACTGGAGGGATTGGTACCAGAATGGCAAATGTTAATGGGAAGGAGCTTGAGGAAAAACCCATGTGGTTCCAGGAAAAGGGCAGGGCTTTCCCATCTGATGGCATAAACAATGTGGTATGAAACAGCAACTAACTATGCCTGCAACATTTTAAGGTCACAGACTATTTGCACAGGACCTCAAAGATAATGAGCACCCAGATTTGATAAATGAGAGATAAAATTTCAAATTTGCTACATTTTTTGTAACAGCTGAAGTGCAATTTGAACACAGCCCTAAACTCAAGAATAAACAACATTTATCATTTTGAGATTTGGCTTTGTACAAACCCATTTCTTTCCTACTGCAGTGGCAAGACAGCATGACATTTAGTATTTTACAGTTCCATCACTCTGCAAACTGTTTTCTGTAGCAGTTTAGTCAAAAGGTCCCTACACACAGAATATAAATAACTATCTTAAAAAAAAAAAATCCTACGCTTAAAATCGTGGGAACAGAGTTTCATGTACAGAGAGAAAGTTTCAGAGGTTAAACAGCAGGTGATCAATGGAAACACTGCCTGTTTCTTCTAGATGAGAATTAGCATAGATTGGTTTTACCTTTTCCTCCCCCAGGCCTCCATTTCCCAGAGCCTGGAGGATCACCTACCCATATTTTTAATTAAAATTTACCCTGCCTGCAAAAACATGTCTTGTATCTCACTCATTCTACTTTCTGTAGAAGGATTATAGGATCTCCTTTCAGAACCTAACAACACAGATTCTTAATCAGGCAGAGGGATTGCAAATAGTTTCCCAGGGAGCTGTCTCTATAGCAGAGCACTTCCTTTGAGCCAGCCCACACCTATATTATAAAAGGTGTAATTCACTCATGGTATGCAAAAACATTTGAATATTTCTGTTGCATGACTGGCAAGCTCTAGGAGCAGCACTGCAGAGACAGAGCCAACTACACCCTTATGTACAATTCTGTACATTTGATTTCATGGGAGGATAAAAGACCATTTAAAAATATTTCAGCTATTCAGCTGGCATCATAAACAACCGTTTATGTAGAATGGGATTCTTCTGACAGCTATGAATGGTTTCTTATGCTGATGTGCCTGTACCTTTCCAGTCTGGGATCGTCTAGCTCTCTTAGGGCCTTGGTGGTTTCTCCCATTGATCACGTCTCCTCTCACTTCAAAGTCGTACTGGAAGATAATGCAAAGAATCAGAAATCAGAGACAGAAAAGGCCGGCATGGTGAGCCCCTTGGGCCAAGGCAGGAAACAGCTCTCAGATTTCAGAAACTAGAAACCTTACAACAAATGCACGCAGAAGGCTGACTAAAAAGCATTGTCCTTTATCTGTTAGGATGTTGAAGCATTCAAGATCTTTTTCTTCCGAGTTATCAGTGACTTGGTAACAAGTAATGCTATTTTTGACATAGAATGCCATTCCCCCTCCCCCTTTCCCTCATTCAGTCCTTCTAAATAGGTTATAACCATTGATGTTAACATTCCAGTTGTGAGACTTGTCCCACCAAGGTTTCAGTAATACCAATTAGATTGAACTTATGCTAAAAAACCGAGCAATTCCAATTCCTCTTGTTTGCTACCCAGGCTTCTAACACTGATGGAGAAGAAATTCTCGAATTGCCTATATATCAGAAGTTAGAAATTGTAGAAAAATTGATAAGGGAAGCAAAGGAACACAAGGAGAAATCTATGGCCAGCAGAGTTAAGGACAATTAGAAGGAATTTTTAAAATATATTAGGAACAAAAAGAATGCTGACAATGGTAATGGACCATTACTAGATGGAAATAGTATAGGAGTATAGGAGTAGAGGGGTTATTTTACCTCTATATTTGGAGCCGGTACGATCACTGCTAGAACATTGTGTCAAATTCTGATGCCAACAGTTCAAGAAGGATGTTAATAAATTGGAGAGGGTTCAGAGAAAAGCCACGAGAATGATTAAAGGATTAGAAAACATGCCTTATAGCGATAGACTCAAAGAACTCAATCTATTTAGCTTAACAAAGAAAAGGTTAAGGGACGACTTGATTACAGTCTATAAGTATCTACATGGGAAACAAATATTTAATAATGGGCTCTTCACTCTAGCAGAGAAAGATATAACTTGATCCAATGGCTGGAAGCTGAAGTAAGGTGTACATTTATAACAGGTCAGTAATCAGCCACTGGAAAAATTTACCCTCATGGTAGATTATCCATTACTGGCCATTTTTAAATCAAGATTGGATAATTCTTCTAAAAGGTGTGGTCTAGGAATCACTGTGGGAAAGTTATACAGCCTGTGTTACACAGGAGGTCAGGCTAAATGATCACAGTGGTCCCTTCTGGGCTTTGAATCTATGAATCCTTCAGCTTAATCACATAAGTGTTTCTTTAAAAGAAACTAATCAAATTCTATTCAACACGCTGAACTGACTCAGAAGAGTGGCAATCAGTTTACAGAGGCAAATCTCATTCAGTAGAAATTAACTATCAGTACATAACCTCTAGAACTTAATTTATTTAATTTTCAACATCTATTTTATTTCAAAGCATTCACTTGCCATTTAGATTAACAGTAAATACAATGCTTTATTTGATAATGTTAGGTCTGCATCTGTCTCTCAATTGTCTATTATTCACTACATTAAGAAAGCGCCTTCATAGATTTCTATGGAGAACTGGCAGGGAATTAATAAATAAATAAATAAAAATAAAAGACAACTCATATTTTCACCCAACTTCAGACTTATGTAGTGGTTTCCATAATGAGGGAGACTGAATCTGTCCTGAAAACCCCTCTCACATTGCTTGAAACAGAAGATTAATTGAGACTGAAGGGCATTCAGTAGATGCCCCATATCGCTCGCTGGAGAGACCAGAGTTTCAGGAGCCTCCATAATGGATAAAGTAAGACCCAGCTGGAGAATGATGAAGTCTCCCAGAGAGTTTTTGGGATTAGTAGTTTTTTTCTACTCCCTTGGCTTTGGATGCTAGCCTAGGGTTTTTTGACCAGAGAAGTTGAGGGTGGAGCAGGCAAGACATCCATTTCTACTCATCAGAATTATGAAATTTTGCACTGGACCAAAGTTTGTGAAGTACCTCTTCTCCCAACACACAGTCAACCTATGGAAGTCATGGCAATGGGATTTTGTGAAGGCCAAAAGGTATAACTGGGTTTAAAACAGAATTAGGTAAATTCCTGGAGGATAGGTCCATCAATGGCTATTAGCCAAGATGGTCAGTGATGCAGTCCAATGCTCTGGGTGTCACTAAACCTCCAACTGCCAGAAGAAGGGATGGATCACTTGAAATTGCCCTGTTCTGTTCATTCCCTCGGAAGCATCTGGCACTGGCCACTGTCAGGAGACAGGATACTGGACTAGATGGACCCTTGGTCTGATCCAGTACAGCCGTTCTTATGTTCCTTATGCAAGGTTCTGCAAAAATCTGTGCCTGAGGCAAAAAATCTGAGCACTATACATAAAGAGAGGCAGATACCACCTAATCCATGCTCTAGTCTCAGGTAGCTAACTGCACTACAAAGTTAGAAGATGCTGCAGTGGGAAGTTTTCAATAGTTGGCTATAGATCAGTTAATTAAGTGCAAGAGCTCGGACATGGTTGTGTTCCAACATTATTCCTTCATACACACAGCAGGTAATTACCTCCACCTTGCATTTGCCAATATCAAGAGACGTATTTTATCTTTGGAACCGTTGCTAGACAAAAGGTCAAGAAAATATCACAGGGGAGGCTCTTTGTTCAGCAGCATGGAATACGTGCATTCTGCAGAACTGTGGGTTTCAGTGACGTTTCTTGGTACAGCCTAGAATCCCGACTCTGGTCCTATGCCAAATTCTCCTCTGTCCCAAACACCCTCAACTAATTTTCAGTTTCAAATATTTAATTCCTGTTTCTGTCTCAGACATGATTAATATGCTCATCGCCATAGTGTCTGGATGCTAGTGCAATGGACATATTTTGCATTTCACTCTTAAGACATCACACCCACCTCATCAAGTATCTTTCCTTCCTTAAAAGACTGAACAATCCCTAAACAAAAAGAGCAGAGAAGAACAGATCACATTAAATCAGGCAGGATGCTCTAATCAGCACCAACAGTCTAATTATAAAGAGAAAGTATTTCTTTGGGAGAGGTCACTTACAGTTATTTGAATGAAGCAATGGATACTTTAAAAAAGAAAAACTGAGCATTATCATTAAATGTCTAAATATTCAGATGGTACTCTGAAAAATACCAGATGCTAAAATATGTTAAATATGAAATATAAAGTATGTAGTGTTAGGAAACTGGGGAGGATGGGACACGTAGCTGCTCCAAAGAGTATTATACTTACATTCATAGCTAACTACCCATTTTCTTCCTGCAATGCCCAGAAAGTACTTCAGTGTCCGCTCACAAACTAGCTCCATATCTGCAGATTAAGTAGAAATATACTGGTATCATTCTCAATTTTGCCATCTAAATAACGTAAAGCAACTTTGACAGTTGACTTGTATTTAAAGTGATAAACCACCAGAAAAACACATATTGCCCAATGACACTGTTGACGAAGGCATTTTCAGGGGGGTTCAAAGTACCAATGTCCTAATGCTGCCCCCTCCTGGGTCTGCTAAAAGGGAGGAATCTAGTATGGTAGTCAGTGGAGAGTCTCTGACTGTACACCCGCACCCTCCAGCCCAGGTTTCCTATTGACCTGAGCTCAGAGATGTTGGAAAGGCATAGAACACCAGTCAAAATACAAGACTCTGAATTCGTATGCAAGTGAAACATTCAAATCCTCCTGATTTTCCCCTTGTGACTGCCTCACCAGCTTTCATAAGGAGAGGACAAAAAGAGTATGTTGAGGATCTAATGGATTAAAAACGATAAAGACTTTTTTCCCTTCCTACATTGTTTTTTTTAAACTGATAAGAAGAGTCACTTCAGATTTTGAAGAATTTTGAAATGTTCTTATGAAGCAAACTGAGGACAGAGTAGGTTATTTTAATATTATAAATAACTAAATCCTGTAACACAGCAGATCAACTAACAGCAATAGCTCATCAAATACTTTACAGTTTAATTTTTAAAGTTTTTTAACATCTGCTGATAAAACAGATTTAGCAAGGAGCTTAAAACTAACTTATGCCAAGTCATTTTAAATTTTGAGTAACGAATGTGAAGAGAGAGGTTTGATGCCTTCTTGAAAACCAATCAATGAATCTTATGCTAATCAGTTAAGAGTTTGATTTGCCTTTGTAAAATCTGAAGTTGTTCTGTGTACTAAAGTTTATATAAAGTTTATTCAAGTCTTTAAGAGAGATCAGTGAGCTCTACTAAAGAACAAAAAGCAATTTAAGTTCCATAATAATAATTAAGAAAAAGGTACAGGTCTTTTACTTTCTGAAGCTAATGTACTCTGAAAAGTGCACCTGATCTTGCAATACTGTTACTTTGTTCCAATGGAAGTATGGTCTCCATTCGTTTTTTCAGCTACCATTAGAAAGCCAAATAAAATTCAGTTTTGGTCTGTTTTTGATTACATCAGACTATTTGGATTTTTGAGAAAGAATTTAAGTGGGCTTTTTAAAACAAAGACAAAGGATGCTGTAAGAAAAATGTCTGGCTCTCCCTTTGGTTGGTTGTGAATTATCTAAAGTCAACGTGCTACTGACACCTTCTTAAATCTACAGAGGTGACAGGACATCAATCACTCATCATAATGATATGTCAATTTCAAATTCTACTTGTTACCATGTCAATGATACCATATAAACAAGCAACCAAAATAGAAACCTCTCATCTGGACTCCATGAAATGGAATAAAAGACAGATGGGTCAAGTTTTAGTTTAGACTCGGGATCACACAAACTCTGATAAAGAATAAAAGAGCAGTGAACTGTAAATCCCACATCCTAATCAAACATCTTCAGACCATCATGCTGAATGACCGTCAATGTGCCCTTTATTTAGCCTGGAGTTAGTGTTTTATGTGGCATTAAATATCTGGTTTGTTCACAGAGCTTCCAACACACCTGTTTTCATTATGACATGGGTTGTTCCTTCAGTAATTTGATTAGATAAAGTGCTCTGGGTTTTCCTGGCAAACTTCTGCACCAATAACTGAAAACAAATAAATATTGAATTAGAAAAGAATTGATTTAATCGGAACATTAGACATCTCTGGCTTTGAATAGGAGCTTCCACGTTACAAGATTAGCTTTCTAATATGGCTGAGAAATTAAACATATGTCAATGGAAGTTGTAAGTACAACATACAGTGGAGAGGTATTTTGAAACAAATGGAGATATTCTATGCCAACAGGCACATAGACACAACCGTTACTTCAAAAATGACATTCATTTTGCCTTTAACAACAGAAATTATTTGATTGGCTTACATAAATTCAAGTAAAGCAATACTCTATTATACTGTAATTCAGATCAATCTGGAAACATGTGCTGCAGTTATCAGAGGCATTAAGCCAATATTCAACTTCTGATGGCAACAAAACATTAAAAGTCCAGATGATGTGAAAGCTCAGTGATATAACCATCTGTTTCAATCTACTTACAAAGAAGGATTTTAACTAGCATGTTCATTGTTGTAGAAATCTAGAGTTTTCCAGTTATCTATTAACAAAATAAAATCAATAGCTATATAGTAAAAGAAATTACTCAGCTCTGTTACTCCTCTAGCTGCACTTGTCTGCATCATACCTGGCTCTAGCCTACTGCTATGAGCCTCTAAAACTTGCAAGAAGTCTACTCAAATGTATAAAAAAAAAATTATGTTCTTTGAGGTGAGAGTCTCCCTTGCTTTGGAACAACGAGCCTTCTTTTTGCCTGCTTATGTGGATGGCTTTCCAATCCATTTAGAAGCTCTGAACCATACCTAATTGCATCATTACATATAAACCCCCATATTTATCAGTACTAGCTAACAAGGCAGTATCTAATTTCAAATACTCTGGTATTATTAATGGGTAATTCATGTCAAATTAAGTTTTGTTGCATATAGATCTCTTTAGGGAGAGGTTAAAATTTTATTTAGGATCACAGGGGTCATGGTATATATATATTAACAGGGGATTGACAAGGGTAGTGAAATACACTTACAAGCTCACTCTGGTTCAGACCTGATGCCACAATTGACATTTGTCTCCTACAGGTCACAACTGGGCTTTTGGCATTTTCTTTTACAACTCCAGTGTGCAGAGCAGATGCAGAGGAATATGCCCTTCTCTCCTGCTTACATCCCTGAGTGCTCTTCCCATTATTAGCATTCCACGATATGGCAGCACTATTTGTTGATTCTGCAGTTTGACAGTTTGTAAGTCTTTCAGAAAATTTCAAGGGAGAGCTGTTTGGAGTCCTGCTCTCATTCCCACACGGAACAGCTGCAGTGTTTAGCTTTGTTCCAAATTCCTGCTCAGCGGCATTTTCTGAAGGAAAGAGGAATCAGTAACTGAAACAGTCCCAGTCTTTAATTACAGTTTCTCATTGCAGTCATGCTGGAGGATGTTGCTCCATCTCTTAAATTTATAGGCTACAGTCATTTTCTCTGCTTAAACAACGGGGAGTCCTTGTGGCACCTTAAAGACGAACACATTTATTTGGGCAAAAGCTTTCATGGGCTAAAACCCACTTCATCAGATGCATGGAGTGGAAAATACAGTAGAGAGGTATAAATACACAGCATGTGGGTTTTAGCCCACAAAAGCTTATGCCCAAATACATTTGTTAGGCTCTAAGGTGCCACAAGGACTCCTCGTTTTTTGCTGACACAGACTAACATGGCTACCACTCTGAAACCTTTCTCTGCTTAGTTATTCACTACTTCACCTTTACCTCATTCATTATTTAAAATCACCAAGAATCATAATTTTTCCTGATCTAGAGCTAAGGTGCTCAAACACCTGTGAAACATATCAGGCTACAATTAGCATTTCCTGAGAATACTATGAATTTGGGACTAAAACATTAAAATTCATTATTGTATCAGAGAACTATCCCCTCCCAAACAGTACCAGGAATTATTCAGGTTTCAAAAGATTAAAAGTCTCTTGATTCACAAGACGACACTATACAGTTAATTTAAATGCATGTTCTTCACGATCTCTCTCATTATGGAGATATAACCCAGACCAGTGACTGGGGTACAAGTAGAAGCCAAAAGGCAGATGTTGGGTTTGATCAGTTCTCTGAGTTACCTGATTCAAGTCTATACCGATTACATGGTTTCATTGCCTCTTGTTCCAGCAGCACTGCCGCACCAACCCGCTGAAATGTGCCCTCCTGAGAGCGAGTTTTGGCTTTCCAAAGGCTCGGGCACCAGTGGCCTTGCTCCAGAGCTTTTTTTTTAAAAAGATGGGATTTAGGATGGGAAAGCTGTAAAGCAGGCGGCCTCAAACTAGAAAAGAATTATGAACAATTTATCATCTCCTTAGCTATCAGAGACATTGGATAGCAACAGTGGAATTACATGTTGGGGAATGATTAGCAACAGAACTAGTATGAAGGCACAAAAGCAGTACTGTTGAATTCAAATTGATTAAAATATTTTAAAAAACTGCATGTCGACATGTCGAACCGTCACGTAAATTTTCTCAAACTAACCCCAAAGGATAAATGCTAATAGCTTCCTGCTTAACAACATACCAGCTGTATTCACCACACTATCCAGCCTTGTAAAACAAACTTAATTTTGGTCTTTTCTCCATGCATCTAGGTTCCAGAAACTTTGCTAGAACCTGGGTCTCCCTTAAAAAGAACAGAAATCTTTGCTGATTTCACAGGACCAATATATCAGGGCTGTTGATTAATTGCAGTTAATTCACATGATTAATTAAAAAAATTAAGATTAAAAAAATTAATCACGATTAATCGCACTGTTAAACAATAGAATACCAATTGAAATTTATTAAATATTTTTGGATGTTTTTCTACATTTTCAAATATATTGATTTCTATTACAACACAGAAGACAAAGCGTATAGTGCTCACTTTATATTATTATTTTTTATTACAAATATTTGCACTGTAAAAATGATAAACAAAAGAAATAGTATTTTTCAATTTTCCTCATACAAGTACTGTAGTGCAATCTCTTTATCATGAAAGTGTAACTTACAAATGTAGATTTTTTTGTTATATGACTGCACTCAAAAACAAAACAATGTAAAACTGTAGAGCCTACAAGTCTACTCAGTCCTACTTGTTGCACAGCCAATCGCTAAGACAAACAAGTTTGTTTACATTTATGGGAGATACTGCTGCCTGCTTCTTGATGCATTAATTAAATTTGTGACTGAACTCCCCACATTCTGCCATATATTTCATGTTATAGCAGTCTTGGATGACGACCCAGCACATGTTTGCTTTAAGAACACTTTCACAGCAGATTTGACAAAATGCAAAGAAGGTACCAATGTGAGATTTCTAAAAATAGCTACAGCCCTTGACCCAAGGTTTAAAAATCTGAAGTGCCATCCAAAATCTGAGAAGGACGAGGTGTGGAGCATGCTTTCAGAAGTCTTAAAAGAGCAACACTCAGATGCAGAAACTACAGAACCCAAACCTATGAAAAAGAAAATCAACCTTCTGCTTGTGGCATCTGACTCAAATGATGTAAATGAACATGAGTCAGTCTGCTCTGCTTTGGATTGTTATTGAGCAGAACCTGTCATCAGCACGGACGCATGTTCTCTGGAATGGTGGCTGAAGCATGAAGTGACATTAATCTTGAGCGCATCTGGCACGTAAATATCTTGCAACGCTGGCTACAACAGTGCCATGCGAACGCCTGTTCTCATTTTCAGGTGACATTGTAAACAAGAAGCAGGCAGCATTACCTCCTGCAAATTGTAACCAAACTTGTTTGTCTGAGCGACTGGCTGAAGTAGGACTGAGTGAACTTACAGGCTCCAAAGTTTTACGTTGTTGTATTTTTGAATGCCCTTTTTTGGTACATAATTCTACATTTCTAAGCTCATCTTTCATGATAAGGAGATTGCGCTACAGTATTTGTATTACGTGAACTGAAAAATATTATTTCTTTTGGTTTTTTACAGTGCAAATATTTGTAATAAAAATAAATACAAAGTGAGCACTGTACACTTCGTATTCTGTGATGTAACTGAATATATTTGAAAATGTAGAAAACATCCAAAAATATCTAAATGATATTCTTTTATTGTTTAACATCACGATTAATCTTTTTAATTGCGTAATTAATCACAATTACTTTTTTTAATCCCTTGACAGCCCAATTTATCTTTTCTCCCCTACCTCCTCCAACCAATACCTCAAGTTCCTATTTCATCTCCCAGCTGTCTTTGACAGACATGTGCAATGTATGCTTACATTTAGGAAACACACAATCAACCACCAAACAGTAATTAAACAAGGGTGATTGAATAAATAAATATTTCAAACTATCTTCCTGCACTTAGTTACCTTGAAGAGGTTTGTCTTCCCTATGCTTACATCTTATTACGGACAGAGTATCTGCCAGTAATTTTAGTTTTAACATTTTATTTCTGGGCACACATCATAGAAATTAGTGCTGGAAGAGACCTACTAAACATCTCCAAAGCCCAATGGCGACTTGCTCCCTACAATTTGTTTTCTAGTATTTTGTACAGTACAAATTTAAAGGATCTAGTTGATGGGGCTTTGTTATTCCAGTCTAGCAAATCTCACTGCTGGGGCAAGTTTCCATGATATTTAGCCTGAAGTTTTCCCCTTTACTCAATTTGGTTCTGTTACTTGTAATTACATTTCCTCAGATCAACCTGAATTCTTCTTGTTCTTCCCTGATGTTTACACCCTTCAATTATTTGTACGGTGTGCGCCTGTTTTCATTTAAAAATGAAAGCCAAACTCTTCCTTTTCTACTAACCAAAGGCACTGGCCATAAATAACTTCAGGGCGCAATACAATATGGATCGTTTGTAAACTAATCACACTTCTGTAGAATAGTCCATCTCTAGTTTAATCCTATCTCTACTGAAGTCAATTATTGACTTAAGTGGGGACAGGATTTTAACCCTATTACTTGAACTGATAGACTGGAGGGCCTTGAAAAGAAACTTCCAGATCCCACTGATCTCTACACAGTCAACACAAGAACAGCCCCTACTTCTCTATCCCGAAAGACGGAAAAACAAGTCTGCTCTAAACTCCGGTTTCCTGTATGCATGCTGCAAAAGGGTTAATCCTGCATCACTGAAATAGTTTGCGTGTCTGTCATTAAACAGAGATGACAGAACAAGCTACATGATATCTAAATAAAATAAATAAATAAATAAATAAATATTATTTTGGCTAGAAATGGAATCGCCAATCAAGGAAATACTAACAAAATGCAGCCTTTCTGCTTCAAGGTGCTAATTGTTCGTAGAAGACCATAAATGACAAACAAAAAGCATTTACCCTTCTTCTTCTAGCTCTTTATTTTTTGTGTTGGAATGATCACTTGGCATTACATGGAACCCATCAGCTGAAAGTCCCTTTGAACTGCTGATTTTGTGATTTTCAAGATTTACTTCTGAAATTAATGCTGTTCCTTCAAAAGAAAAACAATATTTACAAAAACCCAAGAGAAATAAAACACTAGTGTTTTCAACCTTGTTCTTAAGGGAAGAATTCAATTATTTCTTTAAAGCAGCAACCTTGAGACAAATCAGATTTGTTTTAAAACAGAAAGTATTCCAGAGAAAAAAAATGGAAAACATCAAGTAAAGCAACAGGCATATGCAACCGTTATCACCAGGAGAATGACTGAAAAAGAACAATTTTCTAGGCTAAGGACACACAGCTACATACGAACAATACACGGTTTGAGCGAACTATAGTGCCAGTAGCACATTTTACTGTCAATAATGGTGAAATGAGATTAGTTTTTACGTAATTTTCACTATGCTGCAGAATTATAATGCAGCACTTATCATGAAAAAAATGGAACCATATTAATTTCTGACCCCTGCAAAAGAAAAAGTTACGTCTTACAGACTATAAAATCCCAATGTCCCCAAATCAAAATGTGTATAAAATACTTCCCCATTTGAAACATAGCAAACTTCATATATTCAATCATTTACAAAAACAAGGTGTCAACTGATGCGTTAGGTGAAACTAATGATGAAATAACAGGGAAAAGTAGAAACATTAAGGCAAAATTCTGCTATTTTATACACTTTTTATTTATAAAGCCTCAAAAACATATTAACGTATCTCTGTTCACCAGTAAGTGTTTTAGAAAGGCAAATACTTAATGGCTGGGAGATGCTTGTAATTTTTAACAAGCCATCAATAATTGTAATCAGTTTTAAGCTTTTATGAGAAAGCCTGAAATCCATATTCTAGCATGACAACATAAACAAGGTTTGTATTAATTAAAATTGTTTTAAGTCACTTTCTAGCCTGAAGGAAACTAATCATTGATTTCCCAACTTAATCCTCAAACACTGTATTTATAGTTATCTTATGAGTTTGGCTTATTGAATTTAGAAATGTCACACAAACACTCATTCAAAAGTGAGCTCCACCGGGAATAATGTGTCTCTCATACCGAATTAGGCCCACCAGTGTCAACACGCTTTTCAGTTACGAGACATAGGAGAAGTTTAATCACATGAATTATATTCCTAAAGTACAGGATATTTTTGAACTCAAAACGTAAGAGGACTGCTCACACAGCAGCTGAATAGTCTGTTCAAATGGAAAAAGGAAAGGGTTATGAACAGTAATTAAAAAGCCATTATGTTCCAGGCACCTTTCTGACTGGAATTTCCATTTTCCATCGCTGTCATTATCGTTGCAAACGGGATGTGAACTAAGAACCTTTCAGTTCGCACCAGAAGCGTCCATGGGAGGCAGTCCCAGCCCAGCACTCTGGCGTGCACGGCCGTTCATACCCGTGTGGTCTGAACTGCGGGCCCATGTAAACAAGCCCTTCGACTTCTTGACATTTGTCAACCACTAAACCCAAGTTTCTGAAAGGGTACCTTTAAGTGATTCAGCCTGGTCATTTTTTCACTTGTACTGTATCTTTTTTCCTTTTTTAATTTTATGCAGGCTGTACTGCTCCCTGATATTTGTGTGACCTGCTCCCCTGCCTGTGCCCTGGAGCCTTTGCGGGGCCCCACTGCCCCTAGCTCTTTTGGTCTCTCTTTGGCTTCATCTTGTACCTGCAGTCCCCCCCCGCCGCTTTGTGGAAGAGTCCAGGGTGTTTCATTCACAATGAGTGAAGATGAATGCAGGTTAAGTTGGATAAATGGAACTTTATTAAGCCTGGTGGCCTGCTTTGGCCATGAGTTTGAGTTGCTTGCAGTCTAACTCTGGGACACACCCGCTCCACTGCTGTCCCCTCAATAACAGTCCCTCCAGGGATCATGTGTCCTCTGACTTCAGTTCCACTGATTGTGATACACAGGGAAGAGCTCTATGCCCACCTTGTGGGATGCAAGCACATTGCACAGTTACAAGTTCACAGAACGACTGCGAAAGAGCACACACACAGGCTCCTGGAACTGTACATTAGTACAGTGACCTCACCCTTGAGTATGAAACTAGGAAATTAAATTGTCAATTGACTGACTCTGCCCAGAGTTCTGTCTGATGCAAACTGTAAACAAACTGAACAAAAAATATTTTTTCTTTCAGTTTAGTATTTAAGGTGCAACTGGTTACAAAAGAAAGAAAAACAAGTATCAGAAATTTGGTTCTCAGGTGACAGTGTCCCTTGTACTATGAGAGAAGGACTCCAAAACACAAACAGAAACCTAACAATGCTAAATTCCAACAAAAGCCCTCCCTCTATTAGTGTAGGTGGGAAGGAGGAATAAAACGACACAAACTATGCAGCAGTGTACGCCTAGGAAGTCAAGGCATTAAAGTAACATCGTGGCTTCACCTAGGCCCACCTCTCCTTCACAATAAATCGACAGCGGGGATTCATCTTAGCTAAATGCCCAAAGCCTTTAAGGAGCGAGCCAGAGAGAAACCATCCATTTACGGACCTCAAGGCACAGATGATGCAGATGCAGGATACTGCATAGATATTCTAGAGTTAGCTCTCTAAATCCCCGTGTACAAGGAGCTCAGTGTTAGAACGGAGTCAGCAATTAGTTGGAGTCAAAGAAAATACACCAAATAGGAGCACTGTGCTGCTTACTGAAAGAAGACTGTGGGCTTTATTATCTAGGAGATGAACTAACGCAAGACAGCCACAAAACAACGTGCTGATGGAAAAACACTTTAAACCACTAACCATGGCAACCGACTCTTCTAGCGTTTCATCCATGAACTCCTGAGCAACAACAAAAATTAACTTAGTAACACATAAGCAGCAGAGCCATTGGTGTAGCCATAGCATATTGCACTGACAAGAGACTTCAGTTCTTAGAAAGACTATAGGTACAAGACCAAAGACATACGCAGCATACTGTATGCGAGCAACACCAACCGAAAGAACGATCAGGAAACCATAGGCTGTTTGTGCCATTTGACTGGCCCCCTGTAGCAGTGATGAAAAACACTTCTGGACCCTACCTTAAAGAATCCTGCAGTGATATTCCCACAGCCAGTAAATTTTGACAGGATAATGAATTGAACACAAGGTATTATTACACATATTAGTATTCAGATTATTCCAGCTGCCCTCAAAGAGGAAGGGTAACGGACAGAAATAAGTCTCTCAAACTGGAAATAAGGCATACATTTTTAAACAATGAGGGTAGTTATCCATTGCACAGCTTACCAAGCGATGTGGTAATACAACATCACTTGAAGTCTTCGAATCAGAATTGTAGGTCTTTCTAAAAGTGTGCTACTTCAATCACAAGCTACTGTGCCCAAAGTAGGAAATGCTGGTGGATGTTCTCTGGCCTGTGTTATGCAGGTCAGACTAGATGATCACAATACTTCCTTCCGGCCTTAAAATCTATGAATTTCTTTGAAATGTCATATTCAAAAGCCTAACTAAAGCCCTTTCCTTAGTACACACACATGCAGGGGGCCTCACCCTATCCTCAGCGTATTATTCATACGGTAAGTTTCCCACGACAATTTAAATCAGGGGTGGGCCACATCTGGGACTAGCAATTGTAGGGCAGGCCATGAATGCTCACAGAATTGGGGCTGGGGGCTCTGGTTGGGGGTGGGGGCTCTGGGGTGAAGCCAGAAATGAGGAGTTCACGGTGCAGGAGGGGGCTCCGGTCTGGGGTGGCGGAGTACGGGGGTTGAGGACTTTGGCAGCAGGGGGATGGGCTCTGGGGTGGGGCTGGAGATGAGGAGTTTGGGGTGCAGGAGGGTGCTGCGGGCTGGGATTCAGGGTGAGAGGGCGATCAGGCCTGGGGTTGGGGTGCAGGCTCTGGCTGGGGGTGCGGGCTCTGGGGTGGGGCTAGGGATGAGGGGTTTGGGATGCAGGAGGGTGCTTCGGGCTGGGATCGAGGGGTTTGGAGGGTGGGAGGGGGATCAGGGCTGGGGCAGGGGGTTGGGGCATGGCTCAGGGATGTAGACTCCAGGCAGTGCTTACCTCAAGCGACTCCTGGAAGCAGTGGCATGTCCCTTTTCCGGCTCCTATGCGGAGGCAGGGCCAGGCGGCTCTGCACGCTGCCACGTCCACAGGCACTGCCCCTACAGCTCCCATTGGAGCACCAGAGGGGGCCATTGGAGCGTGCAGAAGCCAGAGGGGGGCCACGCTGCTGCTTCCAGGAGCTGCGTGGAGCAGCCCCCTGACCCTACTCCCCGGCTAGAGCACCGGAACGGGGCAAGTCCCAGCCCCCGCTCCCCAGCAGGAGCTCGAGGGCCAGCCTAAAACAGCGGGTGGGCCGGATTCAGCCTGCAGGCCGTCGTTTGCCCACACCTGATTTAAATACTTCTCAGAGTCAGTGCTCTACTTTGCAGTCCCCAAGGAGGGACTCTGTTCACATCCTGTCCAGAGAATTTACACTCCGCTATAAAACATCTACTTCCTCCCTCTCTACCTGTCAGCAGTCTGGACCTGTCCTGCATCATCACCTACAGCCAAGCGATACTGAAATCACCTCCATTCTGTTTCGCCAAAGGACAGTCCTACAGTGAGAGAAGGTGGAGACCTCTTGAGGATTTAGCAGCTCTCACAGCCCCCATCCATCCAAGGGACCAAAGACAGTCAGACTGGAACGAATGTCCACAAAACAAGCAGCATGGATCAGTATTGCTAAGCAATGAGGCCTACCTAATTTCTTTTTGAAAATATCTTAAGCAAGAATCATTTTATGAGAGTCAGGAACAGACAAGTGCGTGTTTTGTAGCCTATGAATTTTACCACGTAAATCATATAAGCACAAAAACGCCACTATTATATTCTGTGCATTTCACTGAATAACTGAGTTTAAGCAAAACTATATTAAGATTAAGCCAGCTCAACCCAACACCTCAGCTCCTGGGGGGAAAAATAATCATGAGATTCTCAGCAAGTTGTTTGGAACAAAGGTTAAAAATAATTTTCATTGATGTTCTGTTACCTCTAGCTGGTCTCGTTTGTCCCACTGCGAGTGTTCCTTCCACTCTGGAAGGAGGCAGTTCACTGTGTGGGGCTAGGAATTCAAAGCCCTGGCTTCCATGCTCTTCCAGCACGGCCTCAAGTACAGCCATTTCCTGTTGAAGTTCTTTTAAGTTGTTTTGCATGGCATCCTTCTGCTGCAATAAAAGAAACTACATTGTGCTACCAGGAGTCAGCTCAATTGCTAAACAGTAAAAAATAACTTCTATTCAAATAGTTGTGAATGGAACCACAGCAGAACAATTCTGATTCAACATACTGAATGTAATTCATTTACATACTGGGTGCTTGGGAAATTACTGAGTTTTTATTGTAAAAACAAACCATGTCATGGCAGAAGAAAAAAAAAATACATTCACTTTGCAATTGCAAAACATTTTGAAACAGACTCCCAAGTTATCACAGCCTCGCAGTTAGCAGCAAATACAGGCGTTGGTTTCTACAGAATGATTTACACAATTCCAATAATCGATTACTACTTTTTCCTTCCAGTCATCTTAACCTGTTGAATGCCCTAAGACAACACGTCTAACAAAATGGCCCTTGCATGCCCACTGAATTGGTCCTAACTTGCACATGCTATTTATTCAGCAGTGGCAAAGGTCCCTATTACATGAATTCCAGGCATACTGAGCCTAGTACATGAAGGGTTAATAGGCCACTTTATTTAGAAAGGTTTCAGAGTAGCAGCCGTGTTAGTCTGTATTCGCAAAAAGAAAAGTAGTCCTTGTGGCACCTTAGAGACTAACCAATTTATTTAAGCTTTCGTGAGGTGCCACTAGTACTCCTTTTATTTAGAAAGTGGTAGTACAGAGCCTCTAATTAAAATTTATGTTTGCTCTCCACTATAACTCAGAATCCCAACAGCTGTTTTCAAATAGGAAAATATTGCATCCCTTCCCTTCTTAATGCTGTCTCTGATCCTTGAAAACTGCTGTGCCTTCTACTAAAAATATGCCATTTACCTTCTTACGCCTCACAGAATACATGGCTTCAAAGGATGCTTTTATAAACAAACAGTTTTCCAAGCTCGACAGAGGTGGTTTCTATAACAACAGTGGCTATTACGTTGCCAGTTCCACCACTGCCACCATGTGGAACTTTCTGGTTATTGCATCACTGACCAAGAGAAATGAGAAGAATAACTCTTTCATCAATAAGTCCAGCCCAAAGCTCTTAGGATTTGTGTACACTGGGCTTTTCAGGGCATGTCTACACTACAAAATTAAGTCGACATAACTTACTTCGGCATACAGCCGCCACAGTAATTACATTGCTTGTGCGTGTCTACTCTTGGCTCCTTGTGTCAGCGGTGCACATCCTCACCGGCAGAACTTGCATTGATTGTACTGTCAGTGTGGGGCACTGTGGGACGGCTTCTGAAAGCCAGTAACAGTTGTTGAAAGAAAAACAGTGTCTACACCAACACTGCACTGACCTAATTACGTCGACTCTATGCCTCCATAGAGATGGAGTTATTAAGTCGGCGTAGCCAGGTAGTTACATCGCAGAAGAAAAATTTTAGTGCAGACACTTACATAGTTAGGTCGATGAAAACTGCCTTGTGTCGATCTAACTCTATCGTGTAGACAAGGCCTCAGTCACCAATGAAGCTGCACCACTGTAAACCCACAGCACAGCTGTGCTACACCGGTACAAACTATGACTTGCAATAGTGCAGCACACACTGGTTTGAACATGGAAGGGCCACCCACACAACAGAAAAGTGAAGTTTATTCTTCCTTGGATTCTCTGCTGAGACAGCCAACAGGGTGTGACAGGAGGCCAAGGGGAAGTTCTGTGGGCAGACCTGTCCACTGGAAACTGGACTGAGGTCAACCAGCCAGTATATATGACCCAGACCACTCTTTCAACGTGGTCTGGTCTGGAATCAGTGACCAAGAAGGCAAAGACTTTGTGCTTCTAATTAATCACCATAACAATCCAGTACCTCTTTCCCCACAGACAACTGGAATCAGATAATAATAATTAACCAGGGTTATAATTTTAAAAGGCTTTTTACCATAAATCCAACATCAGTTCCTACCAATGCAAACCTTTGGTGTAGGAAGCACAAGTTTCCAGCACTAATCAAATGCAGAAGGGAAGTTACAGACACCACCCACAATTAAGCATCAAAATCTTAATGCTATATGGTGAACAATCTGTAGTAGAATATGTTGCTAATGCATAAGGCAAAATCTGACAAATATCAGCATTAAAGCAGCTCTGCAATTCTGGATAGCTTAGTAGCTGAAACTAACCGCACCTTTTCAGTAGATCTGTGGCTTCCGGTGATGGTAGCTCCATAATTTTCACATGACTGTCTAGTTCCTAGATTTTATACTATCCAACCATATCTGGAAAGTGCGTTAAGCAGTTAGAGAGCTCAGTGCATGAACTTGCATACCTGTGTGGTAAGGATCTCACCCTGGGAGGACAGCCCAGAAGAATCTCCTTGGTGACTGGCTTCACTGTCATATCCGGATGCTTCACCTTGAAAAACAAAAGCTATGATTCATATATAAAAAAGTACTACTAATAACAACAACGACATCTCTCACTCACCACGGGGCCCATCACTGTATGTTCACAATACAGAAATTAAGGGTGACGTTTTCAAAAGCACCTAAATGACTTAGGAGCAAAAATCCCATATTCAGAAGTGACTTAAGCACATAGGCTTCTAAGGGAGCGATCTTCTAAAGCAGTGTTTCCGAAACTTTGGACGCTGCTTGTTCAGGGAAAGCCCCAGTGGGCCAGGCCAGTTTGTTTACCTGCCGCATCCGCAGGTTCGGCCGATTGCGGCTCCCTCGGCCCGCGCTGCTTTCGGCAGCCCCCATTGGCCTGCAGCAGCAAACCGCGGCCAGTGGGAGCCGCAATTGGCCGAACCTGTGGACACGGCAGGTAAACAAACCAGCCCGGCCCGCCAGGGGCTTTCCCTGAACAAGCGGCGTCCCAAGTTCGGGAAACACTGCTCTAAAGCACCAAAGTAACAAGAACACAAGTCCCTTCCAATGGGACTGGTGCTCTTAAGTCACCTGGGCACTTCTGAAAAATATTATTATTTATTTCTATTACTGTAGTACGTAGGAATCCTAGTTATGCCCATCCTAAGTATCACTTAATATCAATGGAACTTAAGAGCTTTTGAAAATTTTACCTTAGGTCTGTGTCCTAAGAATAGCTTATGTAAGCATCTTTAGGAAAAAAAAAAGTAATTATCCTGTGAATTTAAAACTTCTCAGAGTAGTAAGTAATGTAGAGCTGAACAGCAAAAGATATCGACTACCACTTTCATGGATATTTTTTCTAGAAAAACCACCTTAGAACGAACAGTGAAGTTTTGTCAGCAGATCTAGGAACCAAATTCTCATATGAAAGTCAGCCCTTTAGTCAACAGGGGTTGGGGCCAAATTAATTCCAGGCTCTATTTTAGTCATTTCCTCTCTGCTCTAAAAATTACTATGAGAATTTAACTTAAAGGAAACAAAAATGAACACAAATGCAGAAAAGTAAATTTATTTATACTTCTGATTTGATTGCACATTACTTAGATTGTAAGCTTTTGGGGCAGGGACTGTCTTTTTGTTCTGTGTTTGTACAGTGCCTGACACACTGGGACTCCTAAGTATCCAGTAATACAAATAATAAATTGGAGCAAGGATATCTTGCTTTGTACCTAAATTTGGTTGCATATTCTGGTCTCGTTGGTGTCCATCTTCCAAATCAGTTTTTCTTCCTGTCAGCTCTTCATTACCATTTGGACTAGCTTCTCTGCTTCCACTGAAACTGCTCATTTCTTTGGAACAAGGAGCTAGTGTTATGGGCTTCTTCAGCTCTTGTAGTCTATTGGTTGAATCTTCTGACATGTTGGACTGGGAAGAAAATAAGTTAACTGAGCATTCTGACTCTTGGCTTGGAGAAACACATGTATCTCTCAAGATGACTCTAGGCGATTTCTGTACAGCTTTATTATTGCCACTGCTACTGTTCAGCAATGCTAGAATCTCTTCCGGTGATGAAGACTCTACTGTAGACATGATCTGTTCTGTAGGCTGCAATGGTGTGCTTACTAATTTGCCAAATACTAATGCCTGAAAGCAAGGTAGTTCTTCATCTTCACTAGAATCCTCCTCGGAGGACTGCAATTTCCAGGCTGGTCTTCTGGGTTCCCGAACAAAGTTTTGAGACCTAGACTTAGAACTACTGCTGCCACTGTCCAGTTCTCTTAACGAGGCTCTCTCACCTGTTTTAACAAATACCGCAGAAATTTCTTTCCTATCAATTTCACAAATGCTTATGTTCTCTTTAATGTCATCAGCAGAGCACAATAAGCCATCAGGGGTCTCAGACAGCAATGGAAAACCACTAGTACCTTCAGTGGGCTGTTCCAGAGCCTCCTCTGAAATTAAGCACTCAGGCACACCTATGCTGGCAATTTGGGATACTTGTTCTTTATCACTCTTTACTTGTTTGCATTCCCCTTCATAACCGTTCTTTTCAATTACTTTGCAGCTAAATTCAGCAGGGCTTTGTTGACAAACTACAGGATATACCAGCACTGGCTTGGGCTGAAAATTTAATACTGGCCCTTTGTTTTCAGCTTCTTCAGCTTTTACTCCTTGATTGCTTCCTGTTTCATTAATTGTGCTTAAATCAGTTCTTTGGGAAATTCGCTCTTCTATATTTCTCTGGTCACCTAGGCTTCCGTTACTTTTGTTCTGACTTAATTGACTTTCTATCACCATTTCAGGTGAAATTCTCTTTTCCTTTGGTTGCCTTCGTTTTTGCAGTCTGCTCCTACTCTTAATCTTGGCAGTGGCTGCTCTTGGTGGTGAGAATAACTGCACTTGATCTGGAACTTGTGAAATATTCTTGCCATCGTCACTAACATGTCCACATTCGGTGTCCCTGGAAAAGTGAATTCCTGGACTACGCCCAGAAATACCTTTAGCAGATTCACATGTTTTAGGCTCATCTCTCTCACAAACCTCATCCAAGCCCACTGTTTTTTTAACATATGGAGGTTCATTTTTTAAGTCACTATTGTTATGCCTATATTCTACACTGCTAGCACCTGATTTCCTTAGAGTTTCAGAAGCAGTGCTTTCTGTCACAGATTCCTTCACTGGACTAGGATGAAGGGTAAATGACAGTCTTTTTGAATGTCTGAACATATTTCGGAAGTACTGTGTTTCTAGCTCACTGTCTTCAGTTTCTGTGTTCAACTCTGAAATGATTTTAGCTTCATGTGACTTTGAGTTTCTGAAACTTTCCAAGTCATTTTCTGTGCAATGTCTATTAGTCTTGGGTGAACACGCACACAACTCTCTGTTCTTGGGCTCGAATGCAGCACACTGATTATTCTCAGACAAATTCTGCACTAGGCAGGCAGCTTGATCCACATTTGTGGAATGAGGCTGCAGAAGTGAATGGCTTCCTTGATTTTCGTTATCTTGAGAATCTGTATCAGGCACAACAGAACAAGCATTTAAATCCTCCACTGATATTTCGTCATACAAGAGGCCTTTTCCAGTTTGCATCCCATCGGAACAATTTTCAGGATTAGGGGGTGTTTTATCTACTTCCAAGGCATTGCCCTTCAGATCAGTGTCTGACAGAAGTATGCTATGGTTCAGTACATCCTGCTGCTCATCAGGGTCTTTGCATTCAGGGACATGGACCAACACATTCATCTGCAATCCAGAGGAGGAATCTTTGCTTTCACTGGCATGCTTTCTTGCTCTCTCGTTTGGCTCATTTCTTCTCCTGGTTTCTTTTGTCATTTTTTCAGTCAGTAACTGAAGCCTCCTGCTGCGTCTGACTCGTTTATTTTCTGAATCAACTTTTTTTGGCTCTTCACTGCTTGGGTAACTATCAATCTGCAGCTCAGTCTGATCAGGGCAACTTGAGTTTCTATCCACTACCAGCTGCAGAGCACACACGGGTCTAGCTGAATGTCTGCTTCTTTTCGTTAATGAGCTTCTCATTTTTTTAGTATTCTTTCGGTCACGGGTATCCTGTGCCGGCTTTCCATCAGTGCTGTTGCAAGTTACTTTCTCAGTATCATTTTTCAATATGGATTCCCCCTCTCGGAGGGAAAGTTCTGCTGATATATTGTCCCCATTTTTCACACCCATGGGACTCCCGTTAACAACAGTGGAACCTTCACCACCTTTTTTCCTTCGAGCATTTCTACCAACAATGCACTGATTAACACCCTCAGAGTGCTTCTTTAGATCCTTTTCATCTCTCTTCTTGATGAAGTCCGCAGGTTGGAGATCAGAGGCAGTCTTTCTTTTCCGTTTTAATTTACTTGTTCTGGAATTACTTGAGGGTTTCATATCAGTAGTAACATCTTCCACTTTTGGAGTCAGTGGCATCTCTCTCGTGTGGACAAGAGGGTTTGACTTTCTCTCTCTTTTATATGTTTTCCCAAATATTTTATCTTCTATGTTATGCACAGTTGATTTTGACAAATTCTTATCATTTTCACATCCCACCACAACTTCTGTGCAGTTTACCATCAGGTCAGTCTTCTCTGAAATACAGGACTCTCTGTCTGATAAATATGAATCTCCATCTTCTGTGTCAGATGCCCCAGCAGGAGCATCCTGGGAGGAACCAGAAGAGAGCATCTCATTGCTTTTAGAAAACCACTCGTTGACTTTTTGAATGCTTCTCTTCAGTCTTTTCCCAGAAACTTGACTCAAAGGATTGCCGTGAAGAGTCTTGGGCTGCAATAGACTCTCCAAAGCAGGTTCCCTTTCGTGCAGGGAGTTACTCTCAGGTTGACATGTTTCTACAGCTTCTGTATGCTGGACACCATTACCTGACTTCTTGCTTTTATCTAATTGGTTTTCTGAGCTGTGCGCTAAGCCAGACTCTTTGTTTTCACTACTAAATGGAGTTTCCCCAGCATCCATTTCTTCTGCACTGTGGAATAAACTTGTGTCCTCATTCAGTAAAGAGCTGGCATTGCCTGTTCTGTCACGCTGTTCTGTCTGTGAGTTTGAAGCAGAAATGCCCTGGCTCTCTTTTAAATGACCCTCAGCCACATTCACTTGAGCAGCCTCGAAGTCTTCGATGCCATTCCAAGTGCCTTTGCTGTCTTCCTCTGAGACACCACATTCACCTGAAAATACATAAGACTTACAAGCTGTTAAGCACCTCAGGGTTTGTGTACACAGGAATAATGAAGTGCTTAACAGCTAATATTTTGTTTGCAAATACACGGAATTTTAATTTTATTAATAAAAACTAGTTATAGCTTAAAAAACCTACCTACATGAACACTCAGGTACAACTACCAGACTCACTAGATAACTAAACAAAAGATATTCCAGACCTAGCTCATCTCTCATTTTTCCAGGATACTTAATTTCAGAGTTTTTGTTACTCCCTCTACACTATTCTATTCCCTGATCTTCAAAGGCTAATTAACACCAAATCATTCATTTTTCTGCATTTTTAGGTGGGCATGTTATCAAGTTTTAATGTCTATTCTATACAATGTTATTCCATTTAAACTACAATAAGTCTTTCAATTGCCAGTCTTTCAACACATTTTTAGAAATATAATTACGACAACCAGTATGAGTAAGTTACAAAAGCAGACTTTGTTTGAATATCTGGAACTAACAGAAAGTTCACCAGCAAAAGAAAGGCAGAACTCCTTGTGAGTAGTTTGATTATACAGTCATGAAAGAGCCTCATTAACCCCTGCAGCTCCTGAAATTTCTCTGAATTGAATTAAGTTCAGTGTCTCTGTCCTTATCTTCAAGGTGCTCTATGGCCTGAGCACAGGACACCTAAAAGATGACTAAAGCTCCAGGATGAGAATTCTGGTAGACTACTCTGCTGCAAAATGGAACTTTTCCCATAAGGATAACGCTCGTCTGTGCAGGAGGCAGAGACGTGAAATGAGATTGTGGAATGAGCTCCCACAGGAACTACAGACCATCACAAACCTCACCACTTTCCACTCCAAGTGCAAGATGTACTTTTTCAACTTGTGTTCTTTAATTTAAAAACAAAAACAAAATCCTACCAATATAGTTCACTGCACACACTATTCTCCATATGGGGATAGGATGGGAGAAACACTGAACCACGTGGCATGTGTTCACCATGATGCTTAATGCACTAACGGAAGGCACTCAGATACTAACGTGATGAGGGTGATATAGGAACCCATGCAGCGATGAATTTGTTTTGCCCTTTAAACGAGTTCATTTTTCTGTTTCCATGCACACAGACCGTTAAACATCTGAGTCTGATACAGACAACCAAATGTCTAACATTTTTGTGTGTCTAATCTGTAAACAGTTAGCCTCAAAACTACACACGCTCTAGCCAAAGTCAACAAGAAAAATGAATTCAGTACAGTACTGAGTGTGCATATTACCTAAACATGAGAATGAAAGTTTTAATTTATAGGAAGCCAAAATTAATACTCTAATTTCAAACTTCCTTCCTGTCCATAAGCACTATCTGTCACAAAAATATCACACATACCTAAGATATCCGATGAGAGTATTTCTCCTGCATCTGACGTGCTAGGCCACATGTTGTATGGACTTTCACTTTCCTTCTCAGCATACTTTAGTTCTTCCTCCCGTTCTCCTTTTTGAGGTGGAGTCTGAAATAATTTTGTGTGTCCCATTCTGTTGGGAAGGATTATGAAAAAGAAAATCCATGTAGCCACAAGTGCAATAATGCTTGGACATAATCAGAAAATACTATTTTATACGCCATAGCAAACAAAGATTATTTACCAGGTAATTATTATTATTATTTCTGCTCCTCTGAAGACATCATCTTTCAGGATTCATTCTCATCCAACCCAGATCCCCTCGGAGTGTGGGTAACCCTTTCTGAAGTCTTTTTCCCCCTTGTACCTGATTTTACACTATCTCATATGGGGGGGGGGAAGCGAGAAAACGAACTGTTGTGGTTATGATGGTGCTGTACCAAATCCTTTGAAAAATACAGTACCTGATGTTTGCACCAAGGAAAAGAATGACCTGAACCTTCATAAATGAATCATCAGAATAGAAACCTAGAACATGAGGACTGTGTAGGAAGGGAAGCTTGCCATTGTGACCAAAGAATTGGAAAGATGCAAGATAGAAATATGTGAAATCTCAGAGCTGTGATGGAATGGCAGGGGCCATTTCATGATGATGGATGGGTATGCCATGTACTATGCAGGCTCTGTAAAAGTGAGAGAAAAAGTGGTTACATTTATCTTATCCAAGGAAACCTCCAAGTACGTACTTGGACATAATCTAGTCAGCAACAGAATCATCACAATTTGCCTTTGAGATAAGCCAGGTAATGTTGATCATATAGGTTTATGTCCCTACAACAGCAGCTGACGACAATGCAACTGATGAGTTCTATGAACGGTTTGAAAAGACACTCATTGAAACACCAAGTAAAGATATCACCCTTGTAACTGGAGACCTGAATGAGAAAGTTGGAGCTGTAAGCTCTCAAAGTAGTAAGGGGAAACAATGATCTGGGTTTACAAAATGAGAGAGGAAGGTGTTTAGTTGAATTCTGCTGTTTAATCATCTAGTCATTACAATCATAATCTTCACCCAACATCCTAGACGTTTATAGACATGGAGGTCATCTGACAGTGTGACAAAGATCCAAATCACCGATGTAATGATACATGGACATTGGAGAACAAGCATTCAATGGACAAAGATTTTCCTGAGTGCAGATTGTGAGTCAGGCCATCAACTGTTTGCCTCAAACATAAAATTAAAACTTAGGATAACACGTTTGGCAGGTCCACTGCATCTGGACCTGTCCAAAATCAACAAAAACTACATGACTTCTGTAAAGAATGCACCTGAGTCGTTGTCACAGGTGAAAGAGGAGAACAACCTGAATAAACTCTGGAATAAAATGAAAACTATCATGCTCAAAGCCCCCAAACCACACATTCCAAAAAGCCAGGGTCAGATGGCACTACAGCTAATGGAAAAGGTGTTCAAGCTGGCAAAAACACAATGCAGAGTGAAAGAGAGGCGTGAAGACTGAAGAATGCAGGAGAAAATACAAGGAACTGAGCACATGGATTCAAGGCAGACTAGACGAGACTGCCAGATGCTGCGACTGGAGGACAGGAGTTATAGAACTTGATAATTGACTTGTTCTGTTCGTTCTTGAAACATCCGGCATTGGTCACTGCTGGAAGACAGGACACTGGGCTAGATGAACCATTGGTCTGACCCAGTATGGTCATTCTTATGTTCTTATGGCAAGAGTAAACACAATAGGGCAAAATGCAAGGAACTTGAGAATTATAAAGGCAGTAATATTGCAAAAGCTATTCTCCCAGTGGTCAGTCTCCTTACTAAAAAGTTTTCCCCACGACCAACCATAATAAAAGATTACGATGATAGAGTTCTTACTGAAGATTACGATATCAAATGCAAGTGGAGTGATTACTGTGGCAATCTGTATCCTTCATCAGAACCACGTACTACACGTGACAGCAGAGAAGAGAATACAGAGCTGAAGCCATAAATCCTGAGAGAGGAAGCGGGGTGTGCTATTATGAAAATTAAGCCTAGGAAAGCACCATGGGTGAATAACATATCAGCAGAATTGCTAAAAGCGATTGGTGTCCACAGTTTTGATCTCATGTGGAAAATCTGCAATGATGTATGGATGACTAAAAACTGGCTGGAGAAGTGGACAAAGGGAATCTTTCTGCCCTTACCAAAGAACAGGGATATAACAGAATGCAGTAACTATTGTACCATCTCCCTGATATCGCACATGAGCAAAGTGCTACTCTACATAATTCAGGATACCATGAAGTACGATAGGAGCAGAACTACCATCACAACTATGTGATTTTAGAGAGGAATGAGACACAGATGATCAAATTTGCAAATATCCATATAACTGAAAACAAGGAGTATAAACACCCATTGATTACGTGATACCATCGGACATAACCATCAGCGGAGGATACAGGCAGACATGGAGACTCCAAAGCATCGAACTGAACTCATTGCAAGTCTCTTCTGTCAACAACAGAACATGGCGTGAACAGCAGCAATTGATTTTCCTTTGAGCTGGGTGTGAGACTAGGGTGAATTTTGCCCTCTAGTCTTTTCAACATGTTCACAAAATTTATTACAATTCAAGCTTTGGAAGGTTTTGAAAGTGGAAGGAGCTGAGGTTCTATTGGTGGACACTTCTTAACTGACCTCAGATATGCTGATGTTGACATGACACTTTTTGCTGCAACCACGCACATAATGCAATGAATAATGGAGCCTGTAAAAACATGTAATCAGGACTATTCCTGAATGTGGCAAAAATGAAATGCTTGTACGTTGCCATGATCAATAATAACATGATACAAATGGACATTACGATTAATGGTCAAGCTGTAGAGGGAGTAGATGAATTAAATTATCTGGGATCATATACATCCAACCAAGGAGGCTACTCTGAAGAAATTGGAAGCCTAGGAACGGTTTTCCTTTTGAAAGTGTGGAAAAACCAATGTATCTGGAAATGTATGAAGGAATGAAAAGCGTAATATTTTCCATAATGACTTATGGATGTGAATCCTGGGACACTACTGTTAGCTGTCAAGGGAGTGCAGAATGTGGGTAGAAATGGGATTTAACTGTAAACATGTCTTCAGACATGTTTTGTGAATAATGTTTACTACAGCATTGCTGTCTATTTGGAAAAATCCGTCAAAGGTGCCTAGCATCGCTAAATGCGGTAGGTCCCTCCTGACAGCACTGCAGCACATCTGATCCTCCAAAACCCAACAGGAAGGGGTTAAATGAGCTAAACTAGAAAATACCAACAACATTCCAAGTATTGTTCTCTTTTACTTACCCACAACCACCTGCTTTTTTAAAAAGATCTTCAGAAGAATCAGATCCTGGGAAAAAAAAACAAATCAGCGATTAGCACTCTGGTTGAAAAAATTCAAAAAGCAAACCAGGATTTGCCATTGTTTCAATGTGCTGTATTCACACAGGCACTTATACCCTGGTCTTTTCCACGGTTAAGTTCTTTCAGCTTGTGCTATGTGAACTCCACCTTGATCATGCCAGCAATTTACGCTGAGTCTAATTTCTCTGTGCAGATACATTGTTGCCCCCAGCACAAAACAATGTACTAAAACTTTTTATACAGAGCCAGCTAGTGAAAGAAAAGCTCTGATTGGAGTTTCTAATTTTTTATCCAATACAGAAGGCATTGGCTAGTGTCTAAAGCATGAGACTAAGTCGGGAGCTCTGGCTATATTCTAATCCCAGCCCAGGCTTCTGTGGCTCAGTTTATTTCCTTTTTATAAGTGGAGAATTCTGCACTCCCAAGGATGGTGCAAGTCTAAATTAATTAGGAACACAGGAACTGTTATATGGAATCAGACCTGAACTCCACCTAGTCCAGTATCTTGTTTCTGACAGTGGACAGTGCCAGCTGCTTTAGCGGAAGGTGTCAAAACCCCACAGTAGGCAGATGTGGGATAATCTGCCCCCAACATTAGGTCTCATCCTGATCTCTAGCACTTAGAGATTGGCCTAAACCCTGAAGCACAAGGTTTAATTACCATAATCATTTTTAACAAGTCTGGATATTCTTGATATACATATAACTACCCAATCCCTTTTTGAATCTTGTTAAGTTCTTGGCCTCACAAACTGCCTATGGCAGTGAGTTTCATATTTTAATTACACATTGTTTGAAAAAGTATTTAATCACCTTTGAATTTCCCACCCAATACAATTAAAATGTCCCCTTGTTCTTGTGTTATGAAACAGAGAGAACTGTTTGTAAAACACTTTGCAATGCACAGGCAGAAGGTGCTAATACAAGCATTATTATGCTTTAGATTAGTACATTTACACTCAGGGGTTCTTACCAAATTCAATGTACACTGCTTTACCAGATTCACATTTCTGCCTTTTGTTTCTGAGGGAACTTCTCCTGACCATGTTGTCTGCAACCTGGGCACCAGCATTAGCTTCCTGCCAATAAAAGAGTACAGAGGAAGTGGTTACTGCAAAAAACAAAAGTAAGCCCGTCAGGGTGAATTATATAATCTGTAGGACGGTCAGATGTGTTATGGAGCATAAGGGAGAATATTTGTATCTGGAGACTCTGTACAGAACTTTAACGTGCAGTTCATGAGAGTGGCTTTACCCGATTTATTTGAGAGGCATTCTGCAATTAAACATTCTTCCGGTGTAGAAGCAGAAATGTAATTTTTACTCATTTAACATTTCAAAGCATTTCTATTATAGTTCTGCCACATTTAGCATAGGATTTTATTCAATATTTGGCAGATCAGACAAGCGTCCTAATGGGTCCTGGGAACGAGCTTAGGTTCAAAAAAATTACCACCCATTTGGGAAATATCTTTGATTATAAATAGCCAAGAATATTTTCTTCAAATTCACTACTTTACTACCAAAAAATTAAACAGTGGCTAGGTAGACTGTAAACTAAACAAGTTTTTTTTAAAGCTCTGCTGCAAAAATCAGTTCTTCCCCCAACATCACCAGTTGCACAGGAGTAGAAAAAATATCCAACAGCAGCTCATGCTACTGTCAGCTCTCACAGGACATACACTGAAGTGGAAAGGCAACATTTGAAAAGTTTTTATTTTTCAAGATTATTACGGGCTATTACAATGTCAAGTAATTTTCTTTTATAGTTTTTTTTTAAGTCTGCAATGTCCTTTTAATAGTTATTCATTTAGGATTCACCATTATACATTAGTTGAAAAAAACCTCATAGCAGTAATTTCAGCAACAATTAATATATATTACAACCTTGCATATTAAAAAGTAATGAAGCCCTTTTATTCAAGCAACATCTTTAAGGAGAGTTATTTCAGTCAAATAGTCATTTA
The DNA here is from genome assembly GCF_965152235.1 of Eretmochelys imbricata. Taxonomy (NCBI): domain Eukaryota; kingdom Metazoa; phylum Chordata; order Testudines; family Cheloniidae; genus Eretmochelys; species Eretmochelys imbricata. Next base: position 16,032,808 of record NC_135598.1, read on the forward strand.
AAAACCAACACAATATAAGGATTTTGGCTCATTTAAATTAACTCAGAGTTGCATTCCTAAATCATTAGCCATCAAAAGATATTCCAGATGTAGGAGAGATTAAGAATAAAAAGAAGAGAAAAATTACCAAGGTAGGACTTTCTTGCTCCTGTTCTTTAATTCTTTTTTGTCTGTTTCTGTAGCCCTTACTTTGGATGATAGAACCTTCCTTCCACAGGAGCCCAGTAGAATTGGTTTCTACAGGTTTTTTAGAAAAATCCTGACTGTTTAAAACTGAGAAATGATAGAAGAAAAATATTAGGAAACATACATGTAAAGTAATGCACATTGGAAAAAATAACCCCAACTATTCATACAATATGATGGGGGCTAATTTAGCTACAACTAATCAGGAGAAAGATCTTGGAGTCATTGTGGATAGTTCTCTAAAGACGTCCACGCAGTGTGCAGTGGCAGTCAAAAAGCAAACAGGATGTTAGGAATCATTAAAAAGGAGAGAGAATAAGATGGAGATTATCTTATTGCCCTTATATAAATCCATGGTACACCCACATCTTGAATACTGCATACAGATGTGGTCCCCTCATCTCAAAAAAGATATACTGGCATTGGAAAAGGTTCAGAAAAGGGCAACTAAAATGATTAGGGGTTTGGAACAGGTCCCATATGAGGAGAGATTAAAGAGGCTAGGACTTTTCAGCTTGGAAAAGAGGAGACGAGGGGGGGATATGATAGAGGTATATAAAATCATGAGTAGCGTGGAGAAAGTGAATAAGGAAAAGTTATTTACTTGTTCCCATAATATAAGAACTAGGGTGCATCAAATGAAATTAATGAGTAGCAGGTTTAAAACAAATAAAAGGAAGTTCTTCTTCACTTAACACACAGTCAACCTGTGGAACTCCTTGCCTGAGGAGGTTGTGAAGAGTAGGACTATAACAGGGTTTAAAAGAGAACTGGATAAATTCATGGAGGTTAAGTCCATTAATGGCTATTAGCCAGGATGGGTGAGGAAGGGTGTCCCTAGCCTCTGTTTGTCAGAGGATGGAGATGGATGGCAGGAGAGAGATCCCAGTATGGCCATACTTATGTAAACTTTCTTCCACCATAACCATTAAATATCCATGAACTGGACACTAATACATCATGTGCAACAGTAACAGAAGTCCTGTATGTACAATTGTGTCTTGTACATAATGCTCCAAGCCCCAGAAAAGAAAGTTATTGATTTTAAGACTAGCAGTGAATAATTAGTATTAATTTTAAACTACAAAACTACCCCTCACCTAGATTCATGAGAAATTCCTTATAACTAATTTACTGAAGCCCCATTCTTAAAAACCAATAGCCCAGGCAAATTGATATGACCACATGGATCAGCTTGCAGGATCAGGGCCTAACACTAGTAATTTTAAAGCGACACAAAACAATTAAAAAACCTGAGAGGAACTGTCCAACTCCATATATCAAAACACCTTCCCATAAGAAAGTCCTATTCCAAAATATGAACAAAAATATGTATCTAAAAGTCTACCAGTTCCCGTGTGCTAGAAAGGATCGTTTCATATCAGAACAACATGACTGAGAGTGTACATGTAATTATTGCAGTGATTCACAATTCAGTCTCATTAGGCTAAAAATTCATTATATCACAGTTTAGTTAAAAAAATGAATAGAAGAAAGCAAAGACACAGTAAGAGGAGTTGGGGGCATCAGAAAGAGAGGAAGCAGGATAAGACTTTAGACATGGTTACAGAATGAGCTAACACAAGTACAAACATATCTCAGATGAACACTGAAAATATGGTTAGATACCGCAGTCATTCCACACACAGAACAGTCCTCAAAGTCCTGGGGTGAGATTTTCAGAAGTGCCCGAGTGACTTTCTTTACAACTTACGGCCCTAAATAACTAAACACTTCTGAAAAACCCACCCCTTGGAGTTCTGCATAGTGACTTTGGCATTGGACATATAATTTTGACACAAATGCCCAAAAGTTTACCGTATCAGTGCAGGCCCTTTGAGACAAGCAATACCTACACTTGATTCCAGTGTCAAGTTCAAAAGCATGGATAGTTTCCAGTAGCCCTTCAATTAGCTGCTTAAATCTTGGATTTTCCTGAAGACTTCTGAAACAAAAACAACAGATGTGTGTCAAAGATGAAGGCATGGGTAAGTTACCATTAGTTCCCTGGGAATCTGAGCTAAGTAGGAGGGGGATGCAACTGGGTATGTGGAAAATGAGGCAGTGCTATGTACGGTTTCCAAGGAGCAGAGGCTCCCCCCAAGTATTATTCACTTCAGAATAAACCAAGAGGTGGTACACATTATCCTTATAATTTTATACTTAATTATTCTAACACAGCTTTAGCACAGAAACTGCCTGTGATGGTTAAACAATTGTGAAATCTGAGATATTTTACAGCACAAACATTTCCTAAGAGTAGATTCTGAACCATACAGCTGTTTTGGAGATGGTCACAGAAAAAGCTAAGGGACAATTCTTCCTATTTTTCTACTTTTTCAGTTTTTTGTTCCTTATTGGTGAAGACATTTGCATAAAACAGGATCTGCTCTCTCTCTCTCTCCAACGCCATGGTCCCCAGAGTACATTACCTTTTGGTAACCTCAGTCTTACACAGTGGACACTGTGCTGGGCCTTTTTTCTTTTTGCTGAGAAGTTTAAACATACAGAATCTATTAAAAGAAAGAGGAAAAATCATGCTGGTAATACATTTTAACGGAAGAAATAGTTTTTTCTAAAAAGCTGCACCCATTTGGATAGGTTTCACTTTGCTGGGATAATCTCATATCTGTACAAATCTGTCATTGTCAAGCTGAGTACCTACATTATTACTACAGAGCTTAAACCAAATTGAGCCAATTGTTTCTGAAATGGTCTACGAAGCTGCAACTAGTTCTCAGTTGGAAAGGCTTTTCGTCTCTTGAAATAGCTAATCATTAATTTATGAAGTAGCCTACTCCATTAGCATTGATAGGAGAGAGTATGCTCAGAGAGCATTATGTGCTGAAGAAGTTTGGAGGCCCACCTGCAGAATATATGGTCACATTTTGTTGAGACTGGCTCTTTTATCAACTCCAAACTGGAAGAGGAAAAAAAATATTTACAGTTATACATTTGAAAAGACAATACAACAAAAATAAAGATAGAAAGGCAAAAAATTCATTTAACTAGAAAAAAAATACATAATTTTTGCCAACAAAAGCAGAATATTCAACATAATTTTTGTTTGGGCACCAGGCAAGGTGGCCGAGTTTTCCAGTTGTGCAGCCTATTGCACAATATTAGTTTTTCTAAGCAATTTCTTTCTTTCTTCCTCTTCACCTAAAAGGTATGCTTTCTGGAGATGCCAGTTCAGCATGGCAATGGACAAGCTGTTTTGCAGCTACAAAAGATGTCCTCTTCCACGCCAAATAAATTGGTTAGTCTCTAAGGTGCCACAAGTACTCCTTTTCTTTTTGCGAATACAGACTAACACGGCTGTTACTCTGAAACCTCTTTCCACAAGGGGTCAGAGTGGAACACTGGGAATACAAGCCTTCCCTATACCAATTCTATTCTACTCAGGTTGTTATGTGGCCCCCATCACTGCAATATGAGCATTTTCCAGAAGTCCAAGTGATATGACTAGCATCTGTCAGGTGTGATTATCTTTTTCTCCCAAGGGGAAACTGTGTGTGTGGAGTGGTTTATTCTATTTTTAAAAATTATTTATTTATATCAATTGAATGTAAGTACATTGTGCTGTGTATTGACATTAGCAAAAGCAAGGTCAAAGATGTGAACACTGCATTTAGAGCAGAAGGTGGAGATGGCTGTGGTTGTTCTTAGTTCCTGTGGGAGTCTGTTCCAGTCTTGGATAGAGCCCCCTGTGAAAGTTCTGTCTCCTGTACAAATGACCTTTATCTTTGCTCTGGATAGTTCCATTGAACCAGAGAAGCAGCGCTTTCATCTGTAGTCCTCGTCCTAGAGTTTTAGGGATCTTTTAAATATCCTGGACTCAAACCATTTAGGACTGAGTCCTTGAATTGAGATGGTAGTATATGGTGAGCCTCTGAAAAGAGCAGAAGACAAGTTTGATGTTTTTGCAGTAGCTCATGTTGCTGGGGAGATGGGTTGCCACATTCCACACTGGTTGTAGTTTCCAGAGGGCCAACAGCTTCATTCCCAATTAGACAGCATTCCTCTAGCCTGCTGAGATGAGACCCAATCTCCTAGAACATGTGACTTGCAGATGCTACTTAGAGTTTGTGAGGAACATAGAAGCACTCCTAAACTGTGCACTGAATAGTCCACTTGCACAACTTTAATTAATAGAGACTGCACCATGCTGGAAACTCCTCAAAAAGTGCACTATGATTATGATAGGTTTCAGAGTAGCAGCCGTGTTAGTCTGTATCCGCAAAAGGAAAAGGAGGACTTGTGGCACCTTAGAGACTAACAAATTTATTTGAGCATAAGCTTTCGTGAGCTACAGCTCACTTCGTCAGATGCATTCAGTGGAAAATACAGTGGGGCGATTTTATATACACAGAGAACATGAAACAATGGCTGTTACCATCACTCTCGTTACAGTGTGTATGGTAACAGCCATTGTTTCATGTTCTCTGGGTATATAAAATCGTCGGATGCATTCAGTGGAAAATACAGTGGGGCGATTTTATATACCCAGAGAACATGAAACAATGGCTGTTACCATACACACTGTAACGAGAGTGATGGTAACAGCCATTGTTTCATGGTAACAGCCATTGTTTCATGGTCTCTGTGTATATAAAATCGCCCCACTGTATTTTCCACTGAATGCATCCGACGAAGTGAGCTGTAGCTCACGAAAACTTATGGCTCAAATAAATTTGTTAGTCTCTAAGGTGCCACAAGTCCTCCTTTTCTTTTTATGATTATGATGGTTCTTATGTCTTGACTAGATTAACTCAAAGCTCTGAAGCAAACAGACAATCCCTGCTTGGATACAACCCTACTGCTTTTTGAGATACAGCACATAGAGCAGAAATCAATGTTATTGGGAAGCAAGTTCTAGCTAGGGTACCACATCCTCATCTAATACCACAGATCTGGAATAATTACATTCCAGCACAGTAATTATAACCCAAAACAGGCGGACATCCTGCAAACAAACTCAGAACACAGGAAAATTCCAACATAAAATAATAATTTTAAAAAACAAAAAAACAAACAAAACAGGATTGAAACCATTCTTGTAGTTTGTCTTGCAAACACTGACTAACAGGCTAAGAGAGACATTTCCTCCTCTGCCACATCTTTTACTAAAATGGCTCATTGCACTGTGTTCAGCATCTTATTTTTCAGGATGACATGTTTCATAAAGAACATTCACACACCCACCTTTGGATTGGTGAAGGCTCATAAAGACAGGACCTGCCCAATCAGTGAATGACATTACTAAGCCCCTCATTTTCCATCCAAAAATCCAATACACACTATGTTTTAATAGGAAGTAAGGACTTCAAAGATGTCCTACCACCAACCCACCTTTTCCCTCCCCCGCTCCCACACATAAGCAACCATCGCTAGAGGGAAGATATGAAATAAGTTTCTAAGCAGGACAGAGGGAAAGGAGTAAGAACAAAAGAAAATCAGAAAGAGATTAGAAAAACGATTCCAATGGGGACAGTCCTTTGCCACACTGTGATCTTTAGCATAACAGTTAAATTCCATTTCCGATACCTTTCAAAACTAAGTTATGGCACACTGGCTGGAATCACACATTTCTTGTGAGCATGGGCGGACAAGGTCAAAATAGTCAAATCTGCTCTAGCCTCAGTACAAAAATAAAAGAAATACATGGAGTAGGGAATTACAGTAGCAAAATCCACCTGGTGCAGAAAGAAACATTCAGTAAATAACTTGGCTTTAATCATTTTAACTCTTTCAGCTGTTCTTAAGACAGGACTGGCTTCAAAACTTTAACTCACTTTTGATCCTGAATCCTTTGTTGTTGTGGCTTTGAGACACACTCCTAAGGGATTTACTTGAACCGTTTCCAGGCTTTAGCCATCTTAAAGTCAGCAAGTACAACCTACCTTCAACATGTGGAAAAATTTCCCTTTATTTAGATAAAATGTCCTACACCTAGGCAAGCATGGTGTTAGCAGGCCGAGTCATGTTGCGAAAGCCTTAAGGGCTTCACAGTTCTTGTATCCACATCAGGAGTTCAGATCATTCAGAATCCCAGAATCTCAGAAATTAGCAGCATGTAAGAACAGGCTAAGTATTTTCTGTTCACTGCTACCATTCTTCTTTCAACCGCTGCCACAGAAATGGATTTCAGCTCAATGAACTCAGTGAATAATGTAGAGAAGAATAACATACTATATAAACTTTGCCAAGTACCACAATGACTCCAATTAAAAGGCCACATCAAAATGACTTTTACTTGGTCAAAGCAAATAAAGCAGTTTCTGCTGCAAAAGAGTCTAAATAATAATTGGTAATAGCAAAATCTACAGCAATAGTAGCCAAAAAAGCAGCATCAGCATTAACTCTCATTCCTGCATCCTTAATTTTTATGAGTCTCCTAACTTTTAAAATTGATTATTTGCTAGAGTAATAAAGAAAGAACATTACACTTATGACTTAGATTCTCATGAAAATGCAAAATAAATGGACCCAACTTCCACAGTATCCATAGCTTTTTGCTCACTTTATAATTACCACCATGAGAGCTTAGTAAGTTTTGTAAAATCCCAGAAGTATTTTTTAGTATTGCCATCTACTGTTTCTCTGCCTTAGTGGTTCTTAAGTTAGACTGTGCATTTTTCCATGGCTTATTATTTAGCAAATATGCTGCTCGCTTTAAGAATCAAATCCATGTTGCCTCTCAGAGTTCTCCCATCAATGAGTAGGTGATTGCACTGGACAAAACTCTCCCCTCAGACGAGATATTCTACTGTCATTTGTACTGTTGCATCTGAAGAAGTGGTTTTTTACCCACGAAAGCTTATGCCCAAATAAATCTGTTAGTCTTTAAGGTGCCACCAGACTCCTTTTTGTTACCATCATTTAAGGAGCTCCATACACATATGGAGAACAGAACAGGGTAGAAAATGAGCACCAGGCAAACCTGAAAGCAAAACCTTGACAACTGTGTTGGATTATATTTTCTCTCTGAGCAATTATGACCTTTTAATATTTGCCGCTCTCAAATGGTTCGCTATTTATTGTCATAACAAATCATGCAGTGATTCAGATATTTACCAAAGAAGCACCAGGATTATTACACCCTAAATGCTCCAGAAGAGGTAGTACAGTGACACCTGAGTCGTCATAAAGAATATAGAGTCTTCTACACTGTGGTTTTACAATGGAAGAGATTATACTATAACATGTCCACTGCAGTTAGGCCACCTCATTTTCTAGTCACTGGGGCAAAAGCGAGATGTTAAGCTTGTTTAAAACTCAACTCAGACCTTTCATCCCTGAACTGTTTGCTATTAAATGCAAAATCTACCGCATATGTGGTTCTTAGAAATTAAGAGTCTGTCCTAAGTTCATCAAGAATTCTGAATTTTCTGGCTTTAACTCTGACCCTTAACATTTTAACATCCTGCTTGTTTTAAAGGACTATGTACCTTGTGTAGAGACAAACAGGCTGGATCCAGGCTCTCTCACAAGCAGCACTTGGATCCAGCCAGTGCCAGTTTTTTTCCCCCACTACTGAATAGTTAAGGGAGGTTCACGCTTCCTCGTTAATAAAGGCAAGATTTGTTAGAACACGTTTGTTGCATGTATCCAGGTGCTGTTTTTAACTCTTCATGCTTAGATCCGAGCAGATGCAAATATTTTCTCAATAAGCTCTCTGAGATACGGAATGCTTGGACCTCACAAAACCCAAATATTCATTATCCAAATGGCCCCAACTATTCTGTGTGTTTTTCTGGCTGTGCGTAGGGTAAGTAGTGTTTGAATACAAGAAAAAAAAAGTTAATAAACAATGTGTCATAATTCACTGCGTAGTATGAAGTCCAGATTATTCCCCTGACATACCATATTGGGCACTCCAAGTTCTTCTGCATAGCCAAAAGCACACTTTGCACATCTCCAATGGCAGCCACAGACGAGTCCATTCCTCAATTCCAAACACAATCTACAAAAAAGAAATGTCATTGCAATTTATTCTGGCACATAATCTCTCATTCACATTTGCCTGCAATGTGACCATTACTACATTAATATGTACTATGTAGCATGTATTAGGCTCCTCAGAGAATTTGATGAATCCTTGCTCTAAAGAGTTTATAACTGACAATTTCGACTTGACATTACATATGAAGCTGACCACAGAGGAATAGAGTAGCGTGGGGTAAAGTAACAGAAATAAGATCATATGGAGACTCAGCGAACTCATGTACACTTCCTGATGAACAACTTTTTTTTCAAGCTTTCATTTAAAATATGACTTAGTTTATTTCTTTGAGGCTTCGGGGCAGATGTGAGTCTTTAGGAGGGACCTGGATTCAGCGAGGGTAATGCCTTAGTGAATAGGTTTCAGCTGAGTTTTCTAGACACAGAAGGCAGCATAGAAAACAGCAGAGATTTATGTGAGAAGTCAAAAGCTGGCATCACTGGTGGATAGAACAGATTAGGACATGAAAGTAGACTATATTAAAGATATAGGGAGGAACCGAATCTCAGTCTTGAAGGTCAGAATTTGACCTTAATATGCAGAGGGATAGTGAACAAGTACAGGGCTTTCAGAGTTATGGGAAACATACTGTTTCCCATAACTCTGAAATGGGTGAGGTGCACGTCAAGAAGAGGAGGCTATAATAGTCAAAGCAGGAAATGGTTAGGGTATGCACAAGTATCTTAGGCCATGCCTACACTGCGCACTTTACAGCAGCACAGCTGTGACACTCTACAGCCATGCCGCTGTGAGGTACGCAGTGTAGCTGCTCTTTGTCGGCTGGAGAGAGCTCTCCTGCCGACAAAATAAAAACACCCACAACAAGGGTAGCTTTGTGGGCAGGAGAGCGTCTCCCACTGACAAAGCGCTGTCCACACTGGTGCTTTTCATCAGTAAAACTTTTGTCGATCAGGGGTGTGATTTTTTTCCACACCCTTGACTGGCAAAAGTTTTACCAATGAAAGTGCAATGTAGACATAGCCTTAGTTGTGAGGAGGCCCAATCCTGAGCTCCACTGACTCATGCTTCCAGGATCAGGGCCTTGCACATGAACAGTTTCCAGAACTAATGAAAAGCTAAATATCCATAGATTTACATAAAACATTTAATATTTCTTACATTAACTTGCAGAAAGCATGATAAATTATCTGATAATGGTAGTTGACATAGTAGAGTTGGAATCTGGAAAACCTATTAGATCACACAAGGAATAAAATCAGCTTTTGGAGTTATGAGTATCAGGGCAAGAGTATACAAATCAAAATTGAATTAAATCAGTTTAGATCTTACAAGTATGGGCTATTCAAATAATGTGCAGTTAGAGACCAGAAACAAAACATGATATAGTCACAGTGAGCACTCAGCAGCAAAAGCAGGTGACACTAGAAGCAGCTCAGATTAGTGTTGGCCTGAACGATCAGATCTAGATTTCGAACCAAAAGGACACTCTGTGCCACCTTATTCAAGGATGGCAGTTTCCAGGTCTGAGACTTTTCACTTGAAAGGGATTATTGCATAGACTCAGTTCTGAAGCTCAGACAGATGGGGGCAGCAATGCCTTAAATTTACACTGAAGCAAGGACAAAAGTAAACACAGAAAAACCCAAGGGAGAATCAGCCAGAGGCAGACAGCCTAGCACTGTCCTCAGAAACAGAACAGTTGAAAGGAGGGATAAACCCAAGAGCCCAAGGGCAATCACAACAGCCCCTCATTTAAAGAGAATGAGTGTGTCGACACCCCAGAACCACAACAGTGGGGGTCCTCCCTCAGACAAACAATAGCCCAAGGCAGCCAAACCAAGAGAGTGTAATGGTTCCCCAGACAGAGCTCTCTCCTGCTCCTACTCACTACACCCCAGGCCCTGTCACGCCATGCCCCTTACCCCCAAACCTTGTCAGCTAGGGGCTTATCCCTCCAGATCATCCCCCACCCTAAACCTTGCCAGAATCAAGCCTACCCCTTGCATCAGCTTGTCCCCTAGCCCCCAGAGGTCCTGCCTTGCACATCTCCCCCAGCTCCTAAGCCTTGCCAGTTTAGGGCCCTACCCCCTGCCCCAGGGCCCTGCCCCACACATGCACCCCCATCCCCAAACCCTGCCTGCACCCTGTGCCACCCACAAGCCCTGCCAATTAAGGGCCTCCCCTGCCCCAGGCCCTGCCCCACCCATGAGTCCTACCAGTTTGAGGCCTACCCCACACATGCACTCCACGCCCGAGCCCTGCCAGCTTGGGGCCTACCCGTCCCGCCCCATACACTGCCTCTTTCCTTTCCCCCACCCCAGGCATTACCCCCCCGCCCTGCCCACCACCCCACACACCCCCTCCGGCCCTGACACCCTCCCCCACCCCTGCTCCTCTCGCACACTCACTTTCCAAACTTCTCACTCCTCAGTCGGTCTGAAGGTATTTCGCGCCCTTTCCATCACCTAGGAAACCACCGCATCTAAGCAGCCAATCACACGTTTCAGTTCGCGTCACGTGGGGAGAAAAGTTTCTCCTTATTGGCTCCACTACAGCCACATGACTGTTCGCGCACCCGGAAGTGAGGGTCACGTAGGCTAGACGAACAGCAGCTGATTGGCTGGGCTGCCCCATGTGACCTTTGGGCTTGTTTATTCCGTCACGGGCGTAAAGCGAGCTGCGAGGCCTGCCGTTCGAGCAGGCCTGGATTCCCTCACCGAGCGGGGCCATGTTTGGAGCTAGGCCCAGCCTAGGAGGTACATGCCGCCCCAACAAGGACTGCGACTCCCAGCATGCACTGCGCAGGCCAGCCCCTCTGGGGAGTGGTGTATGCTGGGAACTGTAGTAGCCAGAGTGAGGCATCCTGGGAGTCGCGGACCCGGGTGAGGTGGGGAACGTCGGGCGCTGGCCTTTGGGGAGACGACGCTGTGCATGCCGGGAGTTGCCGTCCTCAGGCGGCTGCATGCCGGCAGCGGCACTTCACCCCGGAAGTGGAGGGTGTTGGAAACCGCTCCGCCCCGGACCCAGCCTCCCGCTCCCGTCTTGTTTATTGTTGTGGTCCCCAAATACGTGGCTCCACCCCTCACGGTGGAGACCAATCAGAAGGAGGAAGGTTGTGAGTGGCAGGCGCGCGGACCAATCGGGCGGCAGTAAACGGTGCGGGGCTAGGTGAGGTGAATCCGCCATGTTAGGATCCTCTCTCGCGACAGGGAGGAGCGAGCGGCGCCGGGAGCCTCCCCCTGCCCAGGGTCCCGCGGAGCGGTCCCCCGTCCCCGCCGGGAGCGGCCGCAGGCGGGTAAGGACCCCCAGCGGCGGGGCGGGGCGGCCTGGCCCCGGGGTAGACCCTTGAACGCCGAGCCGGCTCCCCGACCCGCCGCCCGTGCCCGGGACGGGTCACGGTCCCCTCTCCCTGCAGGCCCCCGGGCTGTCCGCGCCCCTTGGCTGGCAGCGTCACCCCCGGCAACGTACGTGGCTGTCCGGCCGGGGCCCGGCCCGGTCGGCCCGCGGGCCTCGACTGGCCCCTCGGCCCGGCCAGCTCTGCCCCGTGCCCGGCCTGACCCTCTGCCCCCCAGCTGCCTCTGTACCCTCTGCCGAGCCCGTCACCGCTTTCGGCCCCCGGGCACGGACAGGGCGCTGCGCTCTCGCGTCCTGGCCGCCCGCGGGCCCGCGTGATGGGTGCGGGCAGCGAGTCCCTCCCCTGGAGTCTCTGCCCTGTGGGGGTGCCGAGCTCTGGTCGCTGCTGTCCCAGAGACCGCTCAGGTCCTGAAAGCTGGGTTCTGGGCGTCCGGGTTTGAAAGGAGTGGCCTTGGCTTTAAATCCTATCGAGGAGCTGGGCAGCCCTCTCACCGCTGGCATCCGCTGTAGGGCAGCTTCCCTGGAAATTGGCCTGGGAGCAGACTCCCGGACCACAGGCGGCCTTGCCTAGTGCTCTAAGCAGGCTCTAGCAGCAATGGGATTAATAAAAAGAACAGGAGGACTTGTGGCACCTTAGACACTAACCAATTTATTAGAGCATACGCTTTCGTGAGCGACAGCTCACTTCATCGGATGCGTTCAGTGGATGAAGTGAGCTGTAGCTCACGAAAGCTTATGCTCAGATAAATCTGTTAGTCTCTAAAGTGCCCCAAGAACTCCCGTTCTTTTTGCGAATATAGGCTAACACGGCTGCTACTCTGAAATGGGATTAATGCAAGTTCTGCAAAACCTAGATATTGTTTCCTGCTTCTCACAAATGTATTAACTAAAAAACAGAGTGTCAGAAAAACTTGGTTACCTTAAGCACAGAGAAAAGCTGTGTGGACATTGCCTGAAAGGGCAGTGATGCACGCACTCAGCTGTAAGAAGAAAAGGAGTACTTGTGGCACCTTAGAGACTAACCAATTTATTTGAGCATGAGCTTTCGTGAGCTACAGCTCACTTCATACGAAAGCTCATGCTCAAATAAATTGGTTAGTCTCTAAGGTGCCACAAGTACTCCTTTTCTTTTTGCGAATACAGACTAACACGGCTGTTACTCTGAAACCTGTCATTATGCACTCAGCTGTGTGATCAATCAATCATGAATACATCCTAGCCCACTGAGGACTGAGAGAAGGAATTGCTGCTAGTCACCTGACTCTAGGTTGCAATGTAAATAGTTGTTGGAAGAGGTGTAGCAAATTTCCAGGATTGACATGGAGCCAAGACTCTGGTTGAACTCTCTGTTGGGTGGCCAATTTGTGAAGAGAAATGGCTGAAAATTCGTGTGTCCTTTGTGTGAACAAACCTGTCATTTCTAAAGGCAAAGTATTGTTAATTCCTGGACTAACAAAAGTGCTGCAAGCATTTCAATTAAGATAACCGTTGTTGTTTTAACCATCTTTGTTCAAACCTTAAATATTAAGGACTAAATTCACAATTCCAGTGAAGTCAGTGGAGTTGCATTCAGTTTTCCCAGAAGAGGATTTGGCCTGAAGTGTCTTAACATATTTTAGGGTAACAGTCTTTCTTTTTCCATAGCCCAACAGCATGGAGCCCCAGGTAAACCTCAGTGTGACTTTTAGAGGTGAGACTCAGAGTTTCCTGGTTTCAGATTCATCAAACACTACCTGGGCTGATGTGGAAGCCATGGTGAGTTTTGTAATTGTATTGATGCATCCTGTATCCTGTAAACTTTTATAAAAATCTAGGAATTAAAGAACTTTTATTTTTAATATAGGCAATTGCTTTTCTTTTGAGAAAAGCAAATTAAAGGGAATGTTAAAATAGATCAGTGGTTCCCAAATTTGTTCCACTGCTTGTGCAAGGAAAGCCCCTGTCGGGCCGGTTTGTTTACTTGCCAAGTCCGCGATCGCGGCTCACAGTGGCCGCAGTTTGCTGCTCTAGGCCAAAGGGAGCCGCTGGAAGCGGCGCAGGCTAAGGGACATACTGGCCGCCGCTTCCAGCAGCTCCCTTTTGGCCTGGAGCAGCGAACTGCGGGCAATCAGCTGAACCCGCTGATGCGGCAGGTAAACAAACCGGCCTGGCAGGGGCTTTCCCCGCACAAGTGGCGGAACAAGTTTGGGAACCACTGAAATAGATAATTGCCACTGTGAAGAAGTTCTTAAAGTTCGTTTTATTGATGCAGTTAAACACAGGGTCCTCTAGATTACATTAAGCTATTAGCTATGTCTATGCTACATATTTCTGCCGGCGTAGCTGTGTTGGTCAGGGGTGCGAAGAGAAGTATCTCTGGCCAACGTAGCTGTGCCCATAGAAGCCGCTAGCGTAGATGCAGTTATACTGGCAAAACTGCACATTTACTGGTGTATTTTGTTTTCTTTAGTGGTGGCAGTATGGTAAAAGTGCAGCTTTGCTGCTATAAACTGCATCCACACTAGGAGCACATGGCTGATACAGTGTAGACGTGGCCTTAGTAAACTTAATCTAAAACTCAGGTTGCCTTGAATACTAATCCAATTTGGTTATGTTATTTGAAAATCATAGTGAAGTTCTTATGTTTGATTAATCGGTGAAAACCTTAAAAATGAAGCTTCTCTCCCTTTCCTTTTCAGCTTTAGGAGTCATAATCATGCTATCATCTGTTTTTTGTCTCTTCATCTCTCTGAATCTCACCCCCTTTTATCATTGATTGTGTTTTCTAAAATTGGTTGCAACTGGCTAGTTTTGGGGTAAAATTATATTTTATTGTGAAAGTTTGAATCTTTCATTTGGCTTGTCTGAAAGTAAGACGTAATGTCTCCATATCCTGTTCTTTTCCACAGCACTAACAGTTACTAAGGATTCAAATTTAGGCATTTTCTATTATCAAATGCACTGTCTTGTCCTCAACCTCTTAATTCTCTTCCCTACCAAAATAGACATAGGGAAATAATGTACCTTAATAAGAAAAGGAGTACTTGTGGCACCTTAGTTTCCACGGTATGCATCTGAGGAAGTGAGCTGTAGCTCACGAAAGCTCATGCTCAAATAAATTGGTTAGTCTCTAAGGTGCCACAAGTACTCCTTTTCTTTTTGCGGCTACAGACTAACACGGCTGTTACTCTGAAATGTACCTTAATGATTCTCTGCCTTGGCTCTGACTGGTTCTCCTGAAACTTGATCTTTGTTCTGAGGTGCAGTGGAAATGCTGACATGAGTTATCAGCTTCTTGGTATGTTAGTGCTCTTTTATGGACTGGTTTACCTTTTGGACGCAAATGTTTATCTTGCATATAAGCTGTGCGTGTGGACTCTCACAATCACTTGTACCAATCTGTATATCATATGTTAGGTGACTGGTCACTGAAAAGTGTTAGCTTGGATTTGCATTTCCAACATTTTATAGTTAAATGCTTTCACTGGCATAGCTGTCTGGGAGAGTTCACAATTCCATTAGCCATAGCAGAAATAATGCACCAAATTCTTTTCCACCTTTAATAACTTCCCATCTTTTTCCTTTTTGATTTGTTTGT
The DNA here is from genome assembly GCF_965152235.1 of Eretmochelys imbricata. Taxonomy (NCBI): domain Eukaryota; kingdom Metazoa; phylum Chordata; order Testudines; family Cheloniidae; genus Eretmochelys; species Eretmochelys imbricata. Next base: position 16,047,891 of record NC_135598.1, read on the forward strand.
TATGTTCTTCTTGACATAATGGGCAGTTATCCGCTTATATCTCTACTTTCAATCACTATATAAGACTTGGCTATGATCTTTGAATGGTGCATCTTGGGAGAGGGCCCTGCTTCACAGCTCTCACTCATCCTTGTATTCAGGAACTAAACAGCTCTAACTCCCTTGAGAGCTGCACTGTAATACTCTGGGAGGAGTTGTAGTTCAGATTCAGAATACTTTATTGGCATGACAAGCTATTCCGATGTTTCTAAAGGGAAGGAAAGGACAGGACCATCAGGTCTGTACTCCCATCTCCTACTCACATCAGGAGTGAGGGACATGAGTCAATTTGCAGTGCTTCCTATAGCTCCACTGAGATACTTGAGTGCTGGGGCAGATGCTCCAAAACATTCAGTATTGCAGTCTCTCAACTGGGAGCTTTGCAGATAATTTATTGATAAAATGGCAATGATAAACCTGCAGAGAGGGATTCTATTAGGAGTGCTGAGACCACTTTTCAAAGGTGCTGATTCTGGGGTATATTCTTGAGGACAACTGCATTTATTGGCCTGATCCGCTACACTGATTGTAGTTATTTCACTGGAGAGTTGCTCAAGTTCTCAGGAAACTACAGTATAAGAAACTCAGCTTTCATGTGTCTTCCGTCCCCACTGGTTGTCTCTACTAGGTTCAGAATTGCAGAAAACTGGCCCATATGTAATTATTCCTCATCTCAAGTAGAGAGATTTGAATCTGCTATGGGAAAGAAAAGGATTGTTTACTTATTTAAATTTCATAATTTTGGAAACATACATGGACCCCAAAGACCCGCAAATGGACCCGCAATAAGAAGCATCTGCCTGTGTTTATGGCTCATTTGGAGCCATTCAGGGTCTTCTGCTAATGCAAAATACAGAATGGCTGCATGGAACCATTTTCTTGAATCTGAAACACTTGAAATTAGAGATTCTGTGTGGTCCCACAGAGCAGAGTATCAGGTAGTGGGTAATGCAAGAGTAAGGTACTTTACTCTGAGTGCTTATGTGGCTTCAGTATCTGGAAACCCAAGGGGACAAGTGAAGCAGGTATGTCAAATAAAGGCTCTTCACGAGTAAACTGTCTCCTGATTGCTTGTTTGTGTAAAAGTGCAGGTGCTTAAAAATAGTTTGCATCAGCCTTTCTTTACTGCAGGGTGTTTACACAGAATAGGACCATTAACCTTGTGTAAATCCCGTTTCAGTGGAAAGGTTGCTGAATGAAGCTTGGGTTAGGTGCATATTAACTAAGGAAGACGGGATCAAAGGGGAGTATTGCCCTTGGTCATGATAGGTATTTAAATTGTGTAAGGCCTAGAGAGGGATGTAACTTGACTGCAGAAAAATGGATTTCATAAAACTTGATTGATCTCAAATGAGAGACGATGGGAGGGGAGAGAGTTTAACAGTCTCCCCTATTAATAACTATGACTAACCGAGAATGACCATGTTCCTGTCTCACTCTTTGTAATTTTACTTGCAGGTGAAAGTTTCATTTGATCTAAGCAACATTCAGATCAAATACATGGATGACGATAATGATGAGGTACTTATGTTAGTGATTCCTGTTGTGTCCCCATCCCCCCCAATCCATCTCTCCCCTCCCCCCCCCCCGGAAACATTAGTGTGAGGCCAGTAAGTTGATGGTTTGTAGCTGCTAGACAGGTCAGAGTTAATTCCTTTTGGAACTCTGCAGCTCCACATGGAGGATTCACTTTGCTGGTTTCCCCTCTTGTAAAATGAGATGTTCCTGTTCAAAAAAAAATGGAAAAATGCAGTCCTGCTGCCATCTCCCATGGCCTAGTGAAAACCTGTAGTAGTTCCATGCTGTTATGTGGGAGGGATGTTCCTGGAGACTCACAGGGTTGTAGCTACTTGTGTTGTCAGCCACTGCAAAGCCCTAGCTCCTTAGTCCATGCCCTTTCTCATGGAAAATTTAGGCTTATTTCTATGACGTGAAGCATTCAAATTCTTTGCATGTCTTATTCAAACTCCATGATCTCTATGAAGTGATGCTTCCCTTCTGAGTGAGTAAATTGCCTATTTGTAATTATTGTTTTTGGGTAACTAGCTGCATAGCATAACCTGACCCACTCACTGCCTCTCAATATATAGTTAGAGATCACATTAAAACTCTCAGAAAGCTCCTGAACACTACCCCTGTTGGATACCTCACAGCTGCTCTTGTATGCTGGGAGAAAAGCAAACACTTCTGGAAGCTTTGAGGAAAGCCCTTTTTGGTACTTTAGCAAACAGATCAGTATTGTGTTGTCTCCAGAAAAGGTTACAGAAATGGAGTCTCCCTTTATCATTTAAGGCACACCTATGAAGACTAGGTGCTCTCTTGTTAAACTTCATTCCAAAATGCTAACTGATGACTCATTGCCCAGGATCTTCAGAATCAACAGTCTGTAGTGATGAAATAGGATCTATTTTATGCAACGGATTAGTAACTTTTCTGTGCACACTTACTAATCAGGCAAACTGTAGGAGTTGGGGCTGGCTTGTGTCTAATTCAGTTGAGCATTACACCTTGAAAGGTAATAGGTTTCTGTCAATGGCCCAAAGACACGGATTGAATCTTCTCCAACTTGCTTCTCGTAGACAGGATTGTGTTTGTGTTCTAGTAGTGCCTCGAGGCCTCAGCTGGGGATTGGTATACAAATCTAGTAGAAAGACCCAAAGAGCATACAATCTATGTTAATAACAAGATGCAGCTGGATGAAATAACACCTGGGTGGAGATTGAGAATGAGGTAACAGAAGTAAGACCGTGTTTCTGAAATTCTGAATAAGAGAATTTTATTTGAAAATAAATTTTCAAATGTAGTTGTTGGAACATACAGGGAGTAATAATAGGAAATATTAATGACATGATGGCTTTTGCTCACTATTATTTCTCTTCACAGGTCTCTATCAATAGCGAAGGTAAGGTATTACTTTGCTTTTCATACTTGGTTTATTATTTTTAGTAAAGTAATAGCTCTGCTTAGGTTTCTGGGGAAATGTGGTACTGCTAGGCCGTGCCAATTCAGGGCATCTCAGTGGTGACGAGGGAGGGTCTGGGCTTCTGAAAATCTATAGCACTGCTATTCTTAAGACTCCCCTTTTAACCATCCTTCTGGTGTCTCCCTGACTTATTAGCTTTGCTGGAAGCTATGTAGAGAGATGGTTTTTAAATTGTTAAAAGGCCTGTGGAGTGTTGGCTAGTTCTGTTGCTCTCATGGAATTGTCCTGCTTTTGTTCTGTGTGAGTGGCATCTGATCATTCCTCACCCTAAAGTTCCCTGGATGGGGAATCCATGCTTGGGTGCTGGTTGCTTTCTTTATCATGTTCCTTGCTCAAGCTCTTCACAAATGAAGGGCTGTTTGGTCCATCAAGGCTGCTGATGTCATGAATTTCTACCTGGGTAGGTCCTGACGCTCAGGTCTTCTGCGGAGTTCTAAGAGTTTTTTGGTGATCCATTGGCTGGTTGTATGGGAATTATGAGAAATGAGTAGAAATGAAGGGAGAAATTTTACATTGCCAGACTGCAGATGCATATACCGTCTTTTGTGCTACTTTGTAAATTGCAGAAGGCCCTTTAAATGCTATCGTGTCCCTGAGGAAGAGCACCCACTTCCTGACACAGGAACCCAAATAGCATATGCTAAATGCCCCATGTTATGTCTAGGACATGGAAGTATTCACGCATTTCTTCTTTTTTCTTTTAGAGGAATATGAAGAAGCTCTGAAGGTAACTGGTCCCTGTAACGTTTTCTGATATCTTCAAAAATCTCTATAATGGAAATCCACATAGTGCTGGATTTTTCTCAGGCTATCTGGCATGTGGGGAATCAGAACAACCTGGTTGTAAAGTTTTCTAGTTTTAGATGCTAGTTTGAAGACTTTATTAGAATAATTCTTCCAGGCCAAAATATTGTTACACTGACTTCCCAAATGTTTCCCGTCTTAAAAAACAAAACAATATTCAGAGAATGCAAAAGAGACTCCAAAGCATGGTCTTCCAGGCTCTTAAAGGCCTTACCACATACAAGCTCCAGTCCTGCATTCCTGAGTAATGTAAACTACAGTGGTGATGAGCTCAGCTGCTGAATCTAAGGTTAATTTGTCAGAGCAGCTGTAAACAGTAAACCACTTGCTGTGTAACTAGCACAAGAAAAATCCTTTCATCACTTGGTTCAATTTTGAATTTCTGTTCTGGAAATAATGTTTAAATATTCAAGAACAAAAGAACTGTGAAGTAATCTCCTGACTGCTCCAGGGCTAAAGTTCTTCCTAGTCATCCTGTTTATCAGGTCAGATAAACTGCTCTGTTGTGGATTTAGCAAAACCTACAGAAGCTCTGTCTGCTTTCCGTTCCATTTATATTATGACTTTCTAATTATTTTATTTGGTAATAGAGACCAGCTGACTGTAGTCTGGCATGTCACTTGCTTTTTTGGCTTTTCTGTCATACCATTGTAGTATGTCTCTGTAGGAAAACTTGCTTGTTGCTTGTGAAATGGCAAGAATGGAAAGTGTATGTATCACGCACTGTTCACTTAGATTGCAGTTACACAAGGAAATCAGCTCCAAATGAAAGTGTATCAAGTAAACTTCCTTCCAAGTGAAACTTCGCATTCCTGTTCCACGCAAGTCTGTGAAAAAGCTGGGTTAGAAAAACTGTCCATTCCCAAAGATGGAAAGAGACCTCTCTCACACTATTCCATGCTTGCGCAGGCCTTAGGGCAGGACTTAAAGGCTGAAAGGGAAACCACAGCACAGGTAGGATACAGAGCTGTATTGTTCAAAACAAATGATTTTGAAATGTTTCACTTGATAGCCTATTATTGCAGGCTGGTAGTCATCTACCTGTACATGAGATGGAGGCTTGAGTCAAAATTTTGCCCCTCAGTCACACTTGTTCAAACCCACTGAAATCAGTAAAGTTGATTGGATATAACTGAGGAGGGATTTTTTTTGGTCCGATATTAGGATGAAGGAATCCTTAATGTCGAGGACGGGGTCTTAAACATTAGAAGAGGTGCGATTGTTAGATTCCTAAAGCCTTGATTCCCTCTGTAATTCTCAGCTACAAACTAGCGGCTCTCAAGTAATTTTCTCTAGCTTTCAGTGTGTAATTTTGCAGCTAATGCTAATAATGGAGGAAGCTTTCAGTAAACTTTTATCAGAGGGGTAGCCGTGTTAGTCTGGATCTGTAAAAGCGCCAAAGAGTCCTGTGGCACCTTATAGACTAACTGACGTATTGGAGCATGGGTATTCACCCACGAAAGCTTATGCTCCAATATGTCGGTTAGTCTATAAGGTGCCACAGGACTCTTTGCCAGTAAACTTTTAGTGTATGCAGACAGTGGCTTGCTTACGAGGCTTCCAGTGGTCTTCTAGGAGACTGAGGCCTGGTCTACACTAGGACTTTAGGTCAAATTTAGCAGCGTTAAATCGATGTAAACCTGCACCCGTCCACACGATGAAGCCCTTTATTTCGACTTAAAGGGCTCTTAAAATCGATTTTCCTTACTCCACCCCTGACAAGTGGATAAGCACTTAAATCGGCCTTGCCGGGTCAAATTTGCGGTACTGTGGACACAATTCAACGGTATTGGCCTCTGGGAGCTATCCCAAAGTGCTTCATTGTGACTGCTCTGGACAGCACTCAACTCAGATGCACGATTGTCTGCCGTTGCTCTGACACAGGGAGGAGCGACTGACGACATGGCTTACAGGGTTGGCTTACAGGGAGTTAAAATCAACAAAGGGGGTGGCTTTACATCAAGGAGTATTTCAGGCAGGGCTTCACGGAGGGTTCCAATAAGAAATGGTGCACCTAAGTTATTGTTCTTATTGGAACAAGCAGGTTGGTCTGGCCTCTGATACATGGCTAGATTTACCTCGCTGCACCTTCTCTGTGAGTGACTGCAGTGTGACCTAGAGGAATGAGCCCCCTAGATGGGGGGGGTAGTTTGCAAATGAGTACAAAACAAATCTGGTCTATTTCTTGTTTTGATACTCCATCTATCTTTTACATCTTTGGCAGCAGACAGTGCAGAAGGACTGCATGCCATCCACATCTCATGGCTGCTCGGCAGAAGATGGTACAATAGGACTGCTAGCCATCCTCATCTCTTGCCTGCCCGGCAGAAGATGGTACAAGAGGACTGCTAGCAATCCGTATTGCCTGCCTGCTCACCATGAGATGGTTCAATAGGACTGACTGCAGGACTAAAGAGAATGAACTGATCAAGTCACTCCGAATTTAGTCCCTGTGCCCATGTCTGCCCAGGTGCTCCTGATCAACCTCACAGAGGCGACCAGGAGCACCTCGGACATGACGATGACGGCTACCAGTCCTACTGTACCGTCTGCTGGCATAAGGCAATGGGTTGCTGCTGCTGTGTAGCAATGCAGTACCACGTCTGCCAGCACCCAGGAGACATACGGTGACGGTGAGCTGAGCGGGCTCCATGCTTGCCGTGGTATGGCTTCTGCACGGGTAACCCAGGAAGAAAGGCGCAAAACGATTGTCTGCCCTTTCTTTCACGGAGGGAGGGAGGGACGGGGGACTGACAACATGAACCCAGAACCACCCGCGACAATGTTTTAGCCCCATCAGGCATTGGGATCTCAACCCAGAATTTCAGTGAACAGCGGAGACTGCGGGAACTGTGGGATAGCTACCCACAGTGCAACGCTCCAGAAGTCAACGCTTGCCTCGGTACTGTTGAAGCACTCCGCCGAGTTAATGCACTTAATGCACTTAGAGCATTTACTGTGGGGGGAGACACACTCGAATACATAAAACCGACTTCTATAAATTCGACCTAATTTCGTAGTGTAGACATACCCTGAAACTCTGTTTATGGTGAAAGGTGTTTGAGGGGAATATGTTCTGAACTCTCCTGGCTGTTCATGGGGCTGGGGGGGAAGGGGAAAGGAATGTATTTGGAGTTGGGGTTTTTGCTGCTTAATCCCAAATTGATAGGAGATACATACAAGGAAATTATGTATTTAAGGTTTGCAATTTATTTTTGGCTCTACAGCAAAAGGTAAATCGCAGCGAAGCTGAAGGGACCAATGAAAAGCCTCCAGAGTGGTTTACTAGCTACTTGGAATCAGTAAGTGTTTCCCTGGATCTTTGTCCTCTCAAAGGTTTATGTGAGACACTGTGGGGGATGCGGGGAGGATTTTGTTTCTTACAAGTATAGGTCTGATTAATCTGGTTTCCTTAAAGCAGATGGCACTTGGCTTCTAAATATCAAGAAGCCACTACAATTCTGTAGGGTAGCTGTTGCCTAAGATATGGTCCACGCTGAAAGTTACAACTGCTCTATCCCTTGTCAAAGCTGGATTGTTCCTTGTTGAACATTTACAAATGTTTTCCAATCTGATTTTAAATAATCTTAGCTTTGACAAGGGTTGGAGTAGTTTAGGGATTCTCACTTTCCATTGGGAGACTGCCACAGTAGAATCCATGTTGCATTCCACACAGCCCTTAGGATCTCATGCTAGTCATTGTCCGGAAGAACTTACATAAAATATGGTGTCACTCTTAGAATGTCCTGTTTGACCAGTTCAACAGGTGTATCCCTCAGGGCTTCTTAAGACTTTGAACCACAACATAAACAGAACAATTAAGAGAGGCTAGGCCACTAAAGGTAATGCTTCCTAGGAGACCAGTGAGTAGAACATATAGACTGTTAACATGGATATTAATGTTGTTGTCGATCAGCTCCTTAATACACAAGCTTACAGGAGAGATAACTAGCCAGGAATAATCAGCTACTTCCTTCCTGAACTAATCCAAGTAATAATGATCCCTGTAATAATAGCACCACAAACTAAGCAGCCGCTTATTTATGAGGAGCTAGCTAGTGATATTCAAAGTAGGATCTGGTAAGTAAAGATTCAGACTTTTAGGGATCTTCTAAAAATGAAGGCTGAAGACCTGCTTGCTGTCTGGGAAGATCCATGCAAACCCTGAGTTTAAGGGAAAATTCTAGACTTACCTAAGTCCCAGAGTTACCTGACCTGCCTAGGAAGCTGTGCCATAGGGTCAGTATTTAGAATCTTCTGTTAGCTTTTCTGCTACAAACTTGATTCGTTAAAATAAGTGGTTTGGTATTTTGTAAAAAGCCAACTGGCTCTCTGAGGATGATGCTCCACTGATTTCAGCCTGGAAGATGCCAAGAGAGGAAAAGGAATTAACAATGAACTTTCTGTCTTAAAAATTGGGGATATTGGGACTATGTGGACCAAAACCTAAAGTTGTCCAGGCAGGTGCCATTGGTGACCACCTTCTTTTCCTCAGTTTAGGGAACGAGTAGTTAAAGAAACTGTTGAGAAACTTGAGCAAAAACTAAGTGAGACGCTCATCCTTCATCATCGGCCCCCAGACTCATCCAGCAGCTCCACCGTAACACCACATCCCGCTCCAGAGACCCAGTCGACACAAGGCAGCCAGTGTGACTGGCTAATCTCCTGCAGCAACTGCCACACCCGGATTGTGGGGATCCGCTACCAGTGCAGGTACAGTCTGATGGCATCTGCTTGTTCAGAAGAGTGACACATCCATGTTGCATGCCTGTGCTTTATAGGATGAGAAATTGTTGGAACTTGGAAAAACCTCAAAAGTTTGAATCCACAAGGTGTGATCCTGGTCTCAGATGCCCCGTGTCCATTGCTGCATGTCTTGCATAATCAGCAACTGTTCCAGTACATGTGCTTTTGGTGATCTGGCAACTTTCCCAGTGGCATACGGGCCTAGATCGGAGATCATGAGGTCTTTCGTACATCGTTCTCTTGTGGGCTGTGATTGGTTACTAGGCTGGTGCACGTTTTTTTTCTCCTCTTCTTTTCCATCGCCACATGAGAATTCCAAGCCCTGAACCCTGCATTACAAATACATTTATAAGGATCATACTGATGGGTATCTAAGTGCTGTGCGATAACACATATCCCATAAAAAGGGGCAGCTGCCCTTTGAGTTCCTGTACAAATAAATACTTGGTTCTTTTATGGCCTAAATAGCAACTGTAGCAATTGACATAGTTCAATCTGATGTATATTTCCTCTGTCACTCAGAGCATACAGATTGAGGTACTTCCACTGATTTCATTTCATCAGTACATCTGCTTTACAGCCCTGGGAGGCTGCTAAGAGCTCTGGTGTCCTGTCCCCTACACTGTATCATCCACTGTACTGCAGTATATTTTACAGAGAATTTTGCTTCGTCTTTCTTACCCTCTGTCGCAAAACAATCTGCAGTCAGTCACTCATAAGTTGAGTAAGGCATGTCTTAAGATGTGACACTAAAGAGGAAATGACTCAATGTCTTGGATGGGGTTGGCTTGGAAAGAATGTTCCCGATAGAGGTGGCTGCACAAATGATGGATCCGACCCCTGCTCCACGCAAGTAGTCTTGCCTAATATGCAGAGGTTCTGATACAGTGATTTGCTGCTTTAGGGAGATGGGGGTGTCGCCCGTATGAGGGGGCGTGCGCGCACACACACCCCCCGCTCCTTTATTTACCTTTAAGTAACCTGTTTGCCTTTACTTCCTTTGCAGTGTGTGCCCAGCCTACAGTATCTGTGAATCGTGTGAGGCGGAGACGTATGCACATGATCCTAATCATGTCTTGTTGAAGTTGCGGAGACCTGTTCTATGTGTCTCTGAGACCTACAGCGTTGGGCAGTTCTCCCCTCGTCTCCCTGCTACTCTGGAGCAAGTTAGGTAAATGCATAGCTGCCTCAGTTACATGGCAATGTTCTCCTGGTCTGCAGGAGGCAGTTTGAAAACGCCTATATTTGCAGTTTTGTTTAGGTTTTTATGACTCCAGATACAGAAGAAAGCAAGAAGTGGAAACTGGCATATGCATCATTTCCAGAATATGGAGTAGATGACTAAGCAGAGTAGCATATGTCTGTGCCACATTAAATCCAAGACTGTCCTAGACTCTTCAGCAAGAAGGCGGAAGAGATAGTTAGGCAGAGGTTTTTTTCTCCTTTCTTGTCTCATAGCTGGGTTCTACAGCACCTAACGAGTTCAGTACGTCCCTGTGATGCCACATACGTTAATGTGACTTCCATGAGTTAGCTCTTCCATCAGTGCCACATTGAATATCTTCACCAGCTACTCTTCAGGATTTGTTGCAGATTTCCATTCTTTGGGAAATGTGCCCTTCAGAAGATGTCACTGGGATATTGCTTGTAGAAGCGTGAGGCTTTTCATTTCGTGTTCCATGAAACATTCCTGGCAGAACTAGAATTTGTGTTGTTGATGGAAGCTGAACTCCAGTTCGGTTGCTAAGTGTATGTTGTACAGAGCTGGATGTCTTTATTCACAGGCTCCAGAAACAGATGGACAAAAGATTTTTGAAGGCAGAAAAGCAAAGATTACGAGCGGAGAAGAAACAGCGGAAGGCTGAAGTCCGAGAGCTCAAAAAGCAGCTCAAGCTGCACAGGAAGATTCACCTGTGGAACTCTGTCCATGCGCTGGAGATCACCGGCTCACCCACTATCAAACCAGAGAGCCTGCAGCCCAGTGCCATCATGTAAGGAATGCTGGGAGCCAGAGCAGTGCTTCGTGCATAGCTGTGTTATTTCTTGATCCTGTGATGCGACGAGGTTAAAATGTCATCTAGAATTTTATGAAATAATGAAAGGCTAAATCCTGGAGACTCTCACTGATGGCAGAGAGATTCCATGAGAGCTTTGCCCTAGTGAGGACTGCAAAGTTTGATGCTGTTTGTTAAAATCCTATCCCTTACCAAAAATCTGAAAACAGGTGTATATGGAGCATAAGATGGGCATCTTGTGTGCGTTGGGAGAGCATGAGGGGTGTAAATTTGAGGTGGAATGACGAGGAGGGAGGGCAACATAAATTGAAGTTGACTTGGTGCCTCATTTGAACAGACTGCATTTTTTATCGTCTTCCTGACGGGCTCCTTTTGGAATCTAGTCTGTGCTCCATGTGCACAGGTTTTGCACAAGACCATGCTGAGGTAAGAGTGGAGGCTATAGCACCCTGTTGTCTCATTAGATGGGGGTCTTCCAAGTGGAGAAGTCTGCTTGAGTTTTTCAATCATTCTACTTTATGCATGTACAGATTTAAAACATGTAATATCTCTGGTTTCTCATTCCTTTAAAATCATTGGGGTGTATATTTTCCCTTTATACATTAGTTGGAGCTACTTTATACTCATGGAGAGTTTAGTAGATCCAGTTGTTACCTATTTACTAAATAGGAAATATTTCCACTTCTTTTAAAGGACACGAATTTGAAATGTAGTGCAGGACCTGTGTTTAAATTGACATGTCCCTAAGCCTTCTGTCAAGTTTTTTGTGGGTTGGTCGGGGGGAACATTTAAACCCATCTATTGCAGAGAATCCTTACAGGGGAAATGATGAGGCTGACCAGATACTAGTGTTCTGATTCAACAGAGCATTTCAGTATGCATTTTAAATGCTTTGCTGATTCTAGGCCAAAGAACTGTCAAATGAAAGTAAACCAGCTCGGAACAAATTATTTCATTTATATTAATCTTTATACTAGGGGAAATTTTCAGAAAAATGTTTTATTTTGACCCCTCTAAGCAAAGGAAGACGAACTGCTTAAATGGTGGGATTTTAGAACTTAAGTGGAAGATATTTATTTAAAATGCTAGGGCTTTGGATCTGCCTTCCACAGGCTGAGGAGAAGGATGACAGCTGAAATAGGTCAGTCTGGTTGATTCAATCAATTTCAGAGTGGCTTCTGTGCTTTGCTCTGTACTCAGGAGTCCTATCCTGCCCTGCTCAACAGTTGTCCCTACACTGAGCGCAGCATTCGTGGATGAGAATTTGCCTGACGGGACTCATATACAACCAGGGACAAAGTTTATCAAGCACTGGCGAATGAAGAACACTGGCAATGTGGAGTGGAACTCAGACACCAAGGTGCCCCCCTCTTTTGCTATTGCTGTGTTTACATTTGTAAATCACTTGAGTAAGTTGCAAGAGGTAATGTTTGTATGTGTTGGCTATGGATGGGGATTTTGATTTTGACTGCAGCCAAAGCAACACCTGCTTCAGGTTCTGGCTAGTCTGCTCATAGAAGAGTATACTTCTTGCACTCCTCAGAATAGATGGCAGAGGACTGAAGAAAAGGGGTTAATGACCGCCATAACTTTGGGAAACTATATTGAATTAGTGAGTTGTCGGGGGGGGGAGGGGCCCCACAGCATGGTGGTTCTGTCATCGGCTTTTGCTTCTATCACACATACAAACATCTGACCACAGCACCACAGCCTTTTCCTTTCATTAGTCTAGACCAAAATTAAAACTGAAACATCAATATTTTATCAACCTTTGCCAGACTGTGACTTACTTAGAAAGCCTGAAGCATTCATTAGAAGGGTCCTCCGCTGAAAGAGCAGAACTGGTGAGTGTGGGGGAGGTTAGGCTGCCAATAAACTAGTTGATTTTGTTTTTTTATCCTTCAGCTGAAATTCATGTGGGGAAACCTGACCCTGGGGTCTTCTGAAAAAAAGGACGTGTTGGTGCCATCCCTGCCAGCGGGGCAAGTGGGGATTGTCTCTGTCGAGTTTATTGCTCCTCCTCTAGAAGGAACCTACGCTTCTCATTGGCGGCTGTCACACAAGGGAGAGCAGTTTGGGCCCAGAGTTTGGTGCAGCATTGTTGTGGATCCCTCCCCAGTCACTGCCTGTCTGGAGAGAAATCAGAAGACCTGTAGTTCCAGTCTAAAGGATAACGCTTCATGTAGAAATGAGGCAAGTATCCCAAACTGATATGATGGGCTCTACCTATGGAAGAGAAAATAGTGTCTGTCTCTATTTGGTGTAATGGTGTAGCTGCTTCCATCCTCCCGCAGTGTTGATCTAGTGTTGGGGATTGTTTCAGTTGTTTCCCATTGTTTAAAAAAGGTGGCCTAACTTTGTTGCTGTAGTAGTTGCTAACATATTACCTGTTGCTTTGCCGAACCTGGAATTACTCGTTGCGGTGTATTGCAGGTGCTTTTTTTTGGCTTTTGTTGTAACTGAAACCTTGCAAGACCCCACTCTTATGAGATTTGCACCTGTCCGTAAGGCTCCAAAGTAGGTGGAATGAGGCTTTTTTCATATTCATACTGTCATTCTGCATAATATTCTGGCTTCATATTTTATATAACTATATTTTTGAGCCTCCTGCAACATCAGAGGGTGTTAATTTAAGGTGCCTCTGGGATGTCTCTCCTCCCCACCCTTGGTTTTCTGCAGGCAGTTTCTTCAAAATTAGAAGTAGAAGGCCAGCAGGCTGGTGAGGAGATGGAGCAGACAGACTTGCCAGTGCCAGCCATCCCTCTGAAGATTAAAAATATCCCCAGTGAGAGAGAGTTTTACATCCCATCAGTTGATCTCCTTACTGCGCAGGTAAAATACTAAATTAAAAGCAGAAAGAAAAGATTTTTTGTGCCCTGGTTTTAGTAAAGTGCATAGAGATTCACAGGGGTTAGTTGCCTCTGTCTTGAACTGTTAGCTGTTTTGGGTTCAAGAAAATACAGGCCAAAGCTTTCCTGATTCAGTAAAACTACTATTTCCCTGGAGCAACCAGTAGTGGGAACTTGTTGCCACTACAATAGGAATGCCACCTATCTTGTTATCCCAGTAGAACCTATTCCACACTGAGTTATATGGGCACCTCCTTTGCCCCTAATAAAGGGCATTTGTATGTGCTTTGCTCCCACTGTATAGCCTCCCTCTTTCTGGTAATTCACTGATTTTAAAAACACAACTATTCTTCTGCATTGGACATAGGAGTCCTACTAGAGAGCTGCAGTCTGCCTGAAATTCTGAGGCCACTGGAGAAGTGGAATAGATTTATTTATAATAAATGTGGTGCTGGTAGGTTCTGTGTGGGGGTGCAGTGCAGGGCACACTAATGGAATGATCTGGGGTTTTCTCCTGTAGGATTTGCTGTCCTTCGAGCTGCTGGACATTAACATTGTGCAGGAACTGGAGCGAGTGCCACACAACACTCCTGTTGGTAAGGAACTTCTTAAATTCTGGCGCACAGCATCTCCCATTCCAGGAGACGTAGAATAGAGGAGTATGACTGTGGTCACGCAGACAGCCGATTCTTCCTTTGGGTCTCCATGGACTGAGATGCTGGAGAAGCGATTTGGCACTCTGCATGTGAGACTTTGCCTCTTGAGGCAGAGGTAGAGTAATGAGCTCTTCTCTGCACTTTGCTCAGAATTCCCCTTGCTCTGGCCCAGCGGAATCTTGAGGGTCCCTTGTGCTTTCATTTTTGACTCCCTTTCTCACTCACATCACCATGAACAAGGTGATGGACCTCAAGGGAGGCTGCTCTTCTGTCCACCCAACCAGCCAGTGTCAGTGGAGCATCATAGATCAGCCTGTTTGAGGTACTTGTTCGGATGCTCACAGTCTCCATCAACCTTGGAGCAAGTAACCTGAGGGGGGTGCTAAACCTAAAAATGGCTAATTGCTTGAAAGGTTGCCTTTTGTTTAGCAGTAATGCATATTACAGTTACCTGTAATGCAAATAAATCTTTTTTACCTTCATTTTCCAGACATGACTCCATGCATGTCTCCTCTGCCACATGATAGCCCTCTGATAGAGAAGCCTGGCTTGGGTCAGATAGAGGAGGAAAATGAGGGGAGTGGATTTAAACCAGTACCTGGTAAGTGGTCACCCTTGGAGTCCCCAGGAACATTTCCCGTTTTCTCTAGATTGCTAGCAGTTTAAGGTCTGTAAGTGGGAACCACCTACCTGCTGCCACCACCAAATTTGTTGCAACCTCTTTGTTGCCTTAAATTGCCACTGTGGCCTGAAATGCAGCGAAAATGGTGCCGCCTTACTCCGCATTTCTGCTCATTGAGTCTAAGGGCTTGTCTACACCACCCACCCGATTTATTGTGTCTATTGACTGCTGAGCACTCTCCCGTCAACTCCGGTACTCCACCAGAATGAGGAGCGCAAGCGGATTCGACGGGAGAGCATCAGCTGTCGACTTACCGCAGTGAAGACATCACAGTAAGTAGATCTAAGTACGTCAACTTCAGCTACGCTATTCACATAGCTGAAGTTGAGTCTTAAATTGACCCTGCGTGGTAGTGTAGACAAGCCCTCAGTCCAAACTACTTTAGCGTCTTAAATGTTTGCTCCTTTTAACCCTTTCTATGGAGGAGCAAATGAGAATGCCTGGCTCATAATCTACCATTGGCTGATCCACTCTGATTGCAGGATTCACGTGGATTTTAGATCCAGTGAGAAACAGCAGTTGGAAAATCTCCATAACTCAGAACCTCTACCCCTTGCAGTTGTGCTTTGAATTATGCTCAGAAAACTGCAGTCTCTCTGTCCATGTGTTTCTCAAGATTCTACTCACTTATATTTAACTTTAAAGGAAGTGAACTCTGGAATGCATCTGTTTCAAAGAAGTAATAACATTTGAAAACCTAGAGGTTTACTTGTGCTAGCCTCTGCCCTGGTCAGGCTGCCTTTCACATAGTCCATGTGATACATTCCTCTAGCTGCACTAAAATAAGCTGGGGTACTTCACTTGCAAAGTGGTAATTGAAGCCTGCTGTCCTGTAGATGCTCACATGGTGACAGTGAAGGCTGAACATCCAGTGAACTTGGAAGAAGGGGAAGAAGACATGAGTGGGACTCAGTTTGTATGTGAAACAGTCATACGCTCACTCACCCTGGATGCTGCACCTGACCACAAACCTCCTCAAAGGAAGAAATCGCTGCAGAGTGAGTGCTCCCCTCAGCTGAGTTCTGTGGCTTTATTTAATTTTGTGCAGCTGAACCTTGGTAATAAATTGCCTCATCCTGAAGGTGGGTACAGCATTTTAACTGTTCTTCCTGTTTCTTCTGTTAGGCTCTCTGCAAACACTACAAGACACCTTCAGTTACAGTGTAAAAAGTGAAGAAGCTATTAGGACAAAAAGTAATTCCACTTCCAAACCCAAGGAAATGGGGTCAAAGAGCCAACAGACAGAGGAAAATAGGTTTGGTAAGTAAAATGGATTCTGAGGCCAGAATGGACTGCTGTAATCATCTAATCTGACCTCCTTCTTAACACAGGATAGGACTTCTCTTAAAATAATTCCTGTTTTGATTTAGAACTGCCTTTTTAAAAAAAAAAAAAACCCCAACCAGTGAGGTCAAATGTGTGTTTGAATGCCTGACTCTAAGGCTGTAATAGATCCCATGTTAAGAATTGTGATAAACTCTGAAATACAATAAGAAGTCTGTGGAATGGAATCATTGTTGCGTTAGAAGATCGGTGTCTGTACTCTAACCGAGCAGCAGTTGAAACAGTTTTCTCCTGCAAAATGGAATTAAACTACAGGGGGCTAATGAAAACTTGAAAGGGGAATTCTAGTTGGGTAGGTGTCTGTTATAACACTAGGTGAAGGGCCTGGTTTTCAGTCTGTGTCCATGTTAGGCCGTATCTACACTAGCATTTATGTTGGAAAAACTTTTGTCACTCCCGGGGTGTGAAAAAAAACATCCCCCTGAGCAACATAAGTTACACTGACAGAAGCACTTGTGTGTATAGCACTATGTCAGCAGGAGATGCTCTCCCACCAACATAGCTATCACTGCTCATTGAGCTGGTTTTATTATGTCGACAGGAGAGAGCTCTGCTGTCAACAAAACACAGCTATTTCTTCAACAGCCTTTGCCCCTTGAGCTGAGATTTCCAAGCACTTCATTCAAACTTACTGGTTTAGATAAAGCAAAAACAAATGTATTAATTACAAAAGATAGATTATACGTGATAGCAAACAGATCAAAGCAGATTACCTAATAAACAAAAACATAAACTAAGCTTAACATACTAAATTGGATATGTTTTAGTAGTTTCTCAGCCTGAGTGATGGTATAAGCAGGCTTGCAGATTCTTAAAGCACAAGCTGCACTTGCTTTACAGCTTGGAATCCCCAAGTTTTTCATACACAGGCTAGAAATCCCTTTAGCCTGGGTCCAGTACTTCCCCCCCCAGTTCAGTCTTTGTTCCTCAGGTGTTTCCAGGTGTCCTCTTGTGTGGGAAGTAAAGAACAAGAGATGTCACTCTGCTTTATATTGCTTTAGCATATGGTAGGAACCCTTTGTTTTAAACTTGGTTCCTAGACCAGTTTGTGGAAAAATACAAACGTCTCAGCATGGAAGTCCAGAGTCATGTGGCCTAGTCACATGGCCTTGCTTACCTTGCTGAGTCATAGGAGCCATTACTTATAGACTGTCTGGAACGTTTACAGGAAGGTTAAGTTCTTTCAGGGTCCATTGTCTTTGCTGATAGGCCATCAGCACTGTCTGGCTTCTTCATTGTTATACCTGAAGTCTAGTTGTGGGCATCACCCAGAGTAAGCACATTTGAAATACAGATACATAGTCAATATTCATAACTTTAGGTACAAAAATGAAACATACATGTAGGATAATCATATTAAGCAAGACCCTCACATGGCCCATCTTGTACAAAATGCACCATAATTATGCCAGGTTTCAGAGTAACAGCCGTGCCATAATCCTATTATAATAATATCACTGTGAAGAATATGGGATGGAGTGTCACAGTGCCTTTCTAACTTAAGGTACCCAGGCATAGTGCAGTTCCTCACCCCTCTGCCCTTGTGTGAGCACTGGATAAACAACCTGATATACAGTTGGAATGCCAGGCAGTAGCAAAGACAAAGTGCAACCCCACCGATCTCATGCCAAAGGCCATTTAGACAAGGTCTGCTTCCTAGCCAATCAAAAGCCCATACCATCACTACATGCGCACAGGGAAAAAAACCTGGCCAGCCTTGGCACCAAAGGTCCTGCAGTTGTTTCTGAGCTTGTTGTCTTGTGTTTGTAGGCAAATGGTGCCTTTGTTGCCAAGCTGGTCTTAATGGCAAAATTCTAGTACACCATTCTTTTTCTTCTGTTAGAGAAATTTGCAGGGTCTGATGGAGCAAATCTCAGTGGGGAGCCTAGCGACGCAGAGTATGAACAGGAAGGGGATGTTAAAGATGAAGTTCAAAGCCAAGTGTCCTCTGCTTCTTCAGAGGATTATATCATTATCCTCCCTGAGTGCTTCGATACCAGCCGTCCACTGGGAGAGTCTATGTATAGCTCTGCCCTCTCTCAGCCCAGTTTGGAAAGAGCAATAGACGCTGAAATGGAGATGGTGATCCCAGAAGGAGAGAGCCAGCCTCAGGTCCATAATATCAACGATATCTTAACAACTTCACAGACATTGGATGCAGTACCATTGACCCCAGAGATCGTCGGCACCCTACCCCAACTGCAAAGGTATGGAGGGTGTGGGTGCTTCTGTGACAAGAACAAAAATGCTAAAGATGGAATTTCTATGTCTGTGGGGCACTGAGCCTGAGCCCTGTGTACAAACTGAAAAAGTTACATTTGTGCTGTTTGAAAAGTATGTGCAAGTATGAATGTCTCAGATCCTGCTGTACCGTTTAAGGAAGAATCTTCTGTGCAGCCTGTACTGACTCCAGAACTGAGGTTTGTGGTTTTTGCTTCTGTATCTTTGTAAATGTTTTTATATATAACTTTTTTGCAGGAACCCCTCTTCTCTTCAGAGCCATAGTCTCCAAAAACCAAATTTGCCATTTACAGAGGAAATACCTTCAGCTGTTCCTGATCAAATAAGAGAAGGTACCTGCAGCATATATTATAAATTCCATGGGTGGCTGCTTAGTACCATACACTGTTAGTAGTCCAGGTAGTTAATTGTCACATGTTTATTGGGTTCTGCAGCATATTATTTCTATTAAAGTAGTGTCTAAAATCTGCTAGTTGTCATAGAGGCAAAGGAAGATGCAGTTTCTCCCAACACTCTTTGTATGTTTGTCTTTTATACTATAAATTCTTTGGGGGTGAAGTATTCCAGTATACAGTCAGAATGATTCTTTTATACACAAATGATCCCTTTCTGCTTTTCGATTTATCCCACCAGTAATGGTTTAACTTCTCGTTTGGGTAGAAATGTGCCTGAAGAGAGATTTGGAGATGTGCTAGCTAATCCTGACCACATTTCCTGGCAAAGAGAGATCTTCAGAGGCAGATGTAGCAGAGGTGGGACTCCTAGGCTTGCCACAAAAGGCCCTGTGGAAATCAATCTGTCTCAGTGGTGTTTTCTGAATGCAGAGGGTGCAGGGGAAAAAGGGCGAGGGGGGTGAAAGATAAGTACCCCTGCACTTTCCCTCTCTTATCCCATAATCCCCAAACACTGGATAGCTGCAGCAGCACCCAGCTTAGAGTATGGTGAACTGTTGGCCTACAAGCTTGTGATATCTGTGTTAAACTTAGTTTCTTGTGGACTGTAGGAACCTCACTACTCACTTCAGTTCACAGGCGCAAACGTCAGCTGTCTACTATGCTTGTTTACTCCACTTGCTCACTTGTTTTGATTTACTTCTAGAGCCCAGATATGAAGACTTTCCTGGACCAGGACCTTCAGGAATTGTAAATAATAATAAATTGAAGTGCCCAGAATACACAAGGTAATTGAAACCAATCATTTATCACTTCAGAATTGATGCATCTTGGCCTCGCATCTCTTTAAACTGAGAAAAGCAGTTAAGGGCATAAGTTCTCTTTGTAGTCTGTGGAGATGGTGGGGAGCCTGTCTTAGCAACATTCAATTCAAGATTTCAGAAATTAATGCCGAATTCAATGGGGCCAGATCTTTAAAAGAGCTCTTCTCTGATTTATGCCCCTAAATGAAGGGACCAAAGTTGATGACCACTTTGAAAGTCTTGCCCTTGACTTGCCTGCTTCTGTCGGAGCTGAGTCCTTCTGAAAATCTGGTTTGTTGCCTCCAGGTCTTTCAGATTCTTGGGTCTTGGGAAAAATTTAAACTAAAGACACAGTGAGAATGCAACCAGCTTATAAAGATGTTGGGAGTTGGATGTACAGCATAGTAATCTAAAAAGAAAATGGTCAAGAGACCAGGCAGAATATCTGGTTAAGTTGAGGGGACCAATAGAGACCAGAAATGGTAATGGTAAATCTGGATGTTAGGATTGTTCTGAGAGAGGTATTTGGCAGGCAACACAGTATGCTGCTACATACCCACATACAACCCTGTAGATCTCTGTGGGCAAGCAAATAATAGTTCCACCGTAGAAAGCTGTTAAGTGTGTCTTGAATGCACTCTTTCTGTACTTACATAAAACCTGCTGATAAGGTGTCTTAAAAGAAATGGATTGACCTCCACAAATAGCCTCTGAATGATTCCTTTTGATTATACCCCATTTTCTCCAATGAGACTTACATTGCAGTAGGTTCTCTAACAAGGAGATACTGTAAGTGAAATACACTCTTGCCTTTACTGACTTCAGATAACATCACACTTCTCCACAGACACCCCCAAGGAAGCAGCATTGCAGGAGGGCTGGTTAAAGGAGCTTTGTCTGTTGCTGCCTCTGCCTACAAAGCACTGTTTGCTGGACAGTCCATTGCAGAACAGGTATGTATATCTCTCGTTTTCTGATGCACTATGTGGATTTTTTTTTAAGAACTTTAACCTTACATTAAAAATACTAATTATGTGTTTGTTACCCTGTATAGGGGTAAAACTCCTGTCCTTTTACTCTTGGAACAGTAAAATATTAAACAGGTTTGGCAGTAACTGTTTCAACTGCAGACACTAGCATAGCTTCCCTGACTAATTCAGGAAAGCCAAACAACAGATGGTTAACTGGGGGACATTAGTAATCCTAGCAGTTCATACAAAGCAATAACTGGCTTCATACCCAGTAAATCTGAAAAGGGGGCTGAACTGTCAGAGTTGAGCTCTGTATGGTTATCACATTGACTCCAATGTCTTGAAGGTTATTTTTATTCTGCAGTTTGATTTTAAGATGCAAAAATGAGGGATATGCCATTTCCTTTGCTGGGAAAGATTTACAGTTATGTATTGTTGACTGAGTTGAGGTGAAGTTATTGGAGGGAGTGACTTGTATAAAGTAGTGATGTGATTGGACAGCTGATGTAATAATATTCCAGTGTAACTTTCGGCCAATTGGAAGAAGGAGAATTGTTTCAACCACTCAGCCCTGAAAAATGAGTTGCCCTTCAGTGAACCACCTGTGTCCCATTCAGCCATGATGTCTTTAGAGTGTCTGCAGACCCTTGTTTTATCTAGTGTAATAACAGTCATCTGTTGCTTTGTTGTGTGTGCCTTTTGGGATTGGCTAATCATCTCACCATTATTTCCACCACTAATAAATCTCAGCAGCTGTTTAAGGCTTTGTATATTCCAATATGGCTAGGAACTATTGAGTTACCTCCCTATAATAAGTCTGTTTGCGCTGTTTTTCCTGACAGCATGGAACCATAAAAGTTGCAGATGGGAGATGCCTCTTAGGGTATGCCTATACTGCAGTTAGACACCTGCAGGTGGCCTTTACCAGCTGACTCAGGCTCGCAGGCTCCTGGGACTGTTTAATTGCACTGTAAACATTTGGGCTTGGGCTGCAGCCTGAGCTATGGGATCCTCCCACCTCGCAGGGTCCTAGAACCCAGTCTCCAGCCCAAGCCTGAATGTCTACACCACAATTAAACAGCCTGTTAGCCTGAGCCCCACCACACCGAGTCAGCTGGCACGGGTTAGCCAAGGGTCTTTAACTGCAGTGTAGACATACCCATTGAGGTCTTTTTCATCTCATCCATCTTCTGGCCAGTGAGCATATAACAGTTATTTTCATGAGTAACTAAAGAACCAAGTTACTCATTAAAATAATGATTTGCTCATGGTCCTAGGATTATTCTGTTTTTTCTCCAGCAAGTAACTTGCATTGATCTCTAAACACATCCTGATATCATATCATTAAAATAAAATAAACCAGGTGTTTCCTGGAAGAGATCACTGATTTTTCGAAATTGTTCCGTAAACTAGAACAGTTGGTGCTTATTGTGAAATCCGTAGCACTGCTTAGTACTAGCCATAGTGCTGGCAGACGCTTCAAGTTCCCCAGGGTGACTTCAGTTCTAACCCTTTCTGATTGCTCTTCATACACACTTTTTTTTATGTAGGGTGATGAAATGTACAACCACATATAAAGGGTGGCTGTACCTGGTCCCTGCCCCAAAGAGCGTAGTTTGGGAGGAGATCCTCCTGTTGCCTGCAGTAGGGTAGGACATGGTAATCTTGATTCATTTGGAACGTGAGTCGATACTTAAATCCATCTCTGAAGGGCTAATGCACTAACCAGCTGCACTAGACAGCCCATGCAGACTAATTCTTGGTTGCTAAATGAGACCCTAAAAAGTGAGGTCATTTCAAATATCAGAGACTGTAAACAATTTAGCGGCAAATAAAGCTAAGATTAGCTTTAAAATCTTTTTATAAAGTATTAAGTTTTCTGCTTTGAAATAGAGATGACTATTCAGTCAATTCAGTATTTTGAATTTAAAGGGTTCTCTTTTCTTTAAGCAGCCTACAACTACAGAAGAGCAGACTGCCACTCTCCTAGCCAATCTGTGTGAGATGGGATTCTGTGACAGGCAGTTAAACCTGAGACTGCTGAAGAAACACAACTATAACATAGTGCAAGTAGTTACCGAATTGCTTCAGATCAATAACAATGACTGGTACAGCAGCAGATATTGACTCCTCCTGGTAGCCAAAGCACCCATATTTGACCAGACTGTTATTAAACACCACAGCAGCAGACTACTCCCAGGCTTCCTTCTGTTTTGGGGTTGGGGGATAGAAGCACTTCGTTTCCATTTTTCTTGAACTCTTGATTTGTTCCTTCACTGAAATCTCAAACACGCCACCTGCGACTCAGAATTTTATGAATCAAAGACCAGAATTTTAACTTTGCTTTAGACACTGGATAGATAATTGAACAAGTTTTAAATCTGATTTGATACTAATCTCTTGTATCTGGGAGTTCAGTAGAATTATTTTAAACTTCTCCAACAAAAGTGACAACTTCCTCTTTTACTGTATAAGTTGTTTTTGGGCAGTTGGGATATTTGTTCATGCTGAGGTCAGCAAAACAAAACATTGGGAAGAGGGGCCAGACACTGCTGTTAAATGTAGTCTTACCTAATCTTCAAGATCTGCACACAGCTAGCAGGTTGCCACTTCTACTGAGGGTTTTTTTTTTAATTGACTTTTTTCTAATGCATGATAGAAGTACTAATAGACTAAAAATACAGACTAAGCACTCTTTTTTTAAAAAAAAGAAAGGGGGTGCTCACATGAAAGACACCTTTCAAAAAAAACAAACCCATGACTTAAAATTTATTTTAAAATACTGAAAGTATAACCCGTGTTAATTTAAATGTACTTAATGAAGATCAGGAATTTCATTTTTTAATTTCATTGTAGATACAATGAAGCATGAGAAATTGATTCACCAGCAGTTCCTGACCAGTATCTGCAATGGTGAATAGTACAAAGTTACACAGCCTGCATAAAATATTTTCCTAAATTAGAATAGAACTACAGGGAAAAGTCCACCTATGAATCCTTAAGGACCTTTTGCAAAGGATGAAGGTTTGACTGTTACTTTTTCCAAATCACTCCAGTGCAAACCTTCTGTTTTACTGATAAAGAACTGAAGAATATGATAGGTCAGGCCTATATGGGCGTGTGAATTCTAGTTATGTTTGGGAATGTGAGTAGGAGTGAGAGGTAGGATTTGGTTGACTTCTGGTTTAAAAAAAGCAGTAACTCCAGCAGCATAAACTACCCAGTCTCTTGATGAATCAGGTTATGCTATATACAGTTATATTGTATGGTACAGTGCCATTGCCGTTTTGGCTTATGTGCAGTTTTTGAGAGAGGTGAAAATCTGAGAAAATAATTCCCCTTGAAACCTGTCAGAGCTAGGGTTTGATTCTTGGAAGAGACCAGAAACCATCAGTGTCCACTGCTGTGCAGTAGTGTGCCGGTACTTCGTAACGTAGAACCCAGTCGTTTGGATTTGACAGCAGTGTAGACTACACTCTTATTTTGAATCTGTCATGGTGTAAGTGAATTTTTTTTTGTCCTTGCTACAGCAAAACTCATACCATTGACAGTATCGAAAACACATTAAATTCTGATCTCTGCTGCTTCTAATTAAGGTGTTAATATTTTGACAGGATGTGGATAAAGAGTCCAAAGCAGTGTCAGTATTGTGATTGACTATATAATAATCATTAGCCATACAAATATAAATTAGATTCTATTAAATAAAGTATTAGAAGAAAATATGTATCAGATACAATTTTGTTTAAAACCTATTTTTATAGAAGATGCAAGATAACAAATTGTTAAACATTTATTTTGAAATACAGTGAGACTATTTTGCAGTGTTTCTCCCCAGTACATTTCTATCTGCTGTGGACCAATTCTAGATAATTCTTCACTTGATAAAACTACAGTTTAATACTTTTTCCACCACCTACAGTATGTGTGCAAACTCTGGTCTGTAGTATTGTAGCTCAAGCTTACAGAGAATGAAATGGTGAGGATGAAGTTCAGTTGCTAGTAAGCATCTTACTTTGATCTGGATTGTTCAACAAGAATTTTTTTTTTTTAAATACATACCTTTATACTAGGGTGGGTGGGTTTTTTTTGTTTGTGTTTTTAAATAAGTTTCCATTTGAGCTACTTTAAGTAGTTGTTAAACACTAAAAGATTTGCAAGTAACACTTCATTTGAGATTGAAACCCTTTCAAGTTTGCAAAACCTATTCTCTTTAGTTTCCCCCTCCAAAATGCTTGGGTTAGTTTTACTGTTGTAACTCTAAGCCATTCTCCTGTATCCTGATCGTTTTAGATAATGTATGCTTGGACTTAAGATATATTTCTGTTGGCTTTGTATATTTTGTTAATGATGCATGATATAATTTATAATATATTCCATAGTGCAGATAAGGTCTTTGTATATTATTTAGAATAAGCACTTTAAAGTCTTCAAATGTGATGTAAAAAAAAATTAAAAATCTTTGCCTCGGTCCTTATAATAAAATCCTTAACTATTTGTTCATCAAACTCTTAAAGTGCACTTAGTAGCCTTGCAGTAACACAATGGGAGTGACAAGTACATTTCTGATATTATGAACTAGTAGGATACTTTGGGTTTTTTCCTTTCACGTAACTAGTGATTGACTGTCTCACTATGCAGATTACTTATCAAGAAAAAAGTTCATTTATGTTAGGTAGCAGGGTTGAGAGCAGGAAGTATGGAACAAAGCATCTGAACAATTCCAGTTTTGGCACAGCTTTGGTGAGGGCTCTTATGCAATCTCTTTGACACATAAGGGGATAAATACAGCAAGGTTAAACAAAGATGTTGAGGTCACTTAACTCATGTTTCTGTGGAGCTGCTGAGCATTATGATTCTGCAGCTGTAGTCTGAACCAAACTTCTTACTCCTAGCTGTGATTTAAGTGGACATCTTGGTTCATTTCCTCATTCTGTTACTACTGTTCTGGTAGCAAGTGTGCAGCTCGACTTTTATCATAGTTCTGTTGAGCTGTAACCACAGTTCAAAGGCGTGCTCAGGCCCTGAGCCAATCATGTGAGAACAGCGACCCGTAGACTGTGACACAGCCTAAAACTTCTCACTGTTGCACAATCCTCTATGCAATTCCACAGTTGTGGGCAGGTCTGTAGAATAATAGTGGTATAAACAGGACACCTTTTAATCCGACTCTCAGTAGTTCTCTACAGTCATAGGGAGGGAGCTTCAGCTAGGGAAGTGCCAGAGCAGGGGATTAAAAGTCCTGTGTAGACAATGTTAAACACCAAAATAATGAAATGTGATTGTGGCCATAACGGAACCATAGCTGTGCCTGTTGGATTATTTTCATACAATGGACCCAAAGGTGCTGATCTGCTCTGCCATCCTTTTGTAATGACAGGTTTCAGAGTAACAGCTGTGTTAGTCTGTATTCGCAAAAAGAAAAGGAGGACTTGTGGCACCTTAGAGACTAACCAATTTATTTGAGCATGAGCTTTCGTGAGCTACAGCATCCGATGAAGTGAGCTGTAGCTCATGAAAGCTCATGCTCAAATAAATTGGTTAGTCTCTAAGGTGCCACAAGTACTCCTTTCCTTTTGTAATTGTGGCAGGTAAAATCCATTTGGTAGTTATTTCTATTATCCCTTTCTACTTACTGTTTCAACTTTCCTGAAACATCCTCCTCTCTCAGCTACTATCAATCTTCCTATGACACTACTGTTGGTGAAATTTTTGTGCAGTCTGCTCTAAATCTGCCAGTGGTGGTAATACCAACGTTAAACCACCCTCAGCTACTGTGCACAATTCTGCATATAGGCATAAAGTTTCTTCTCTTGTCTGTTTAAAGGGCACAGTTTGCTTAGGCCTAACAAGCCTACAGTTTTGCTGTACACCTGCACAAAAACACCCCCAGCCTTGCTGTGGGAGAACAGCATGCTTTCCTGCTCCTAACCTAAAATACATTTCCACCTCCAAAGGGCCCACTTGATGAGGAAGTGGGTCACTGGTTTAAGGAAACTTCTGAAAGCCAGCAGTGGGCTGAGAGGGGCTGTAGAGCTGCCCTGTTCCTGCTGTGTAAAATCCAAGGGTGGGGCTGGGATTTCAAAGGGTGCTTGGATGCAATGGCCATACATGCTAGAATTGAGGGTGCTGCTGCACCCCTGGGCTTGAAGCGGCTTCCGTTCTATGCAGGGTTTACCATTTGGCTCAATGAGTACTTGTGGCACTTTAGAGACGAACCAATTTATTTGAGCATAGGCTTTCGTGAGCTACAGCTCACTTCATCGGATGCATCGAAAGCTCATGCTCAAATAAATTGGTTCGTCTCTAAGGTGCCCTAAGTACTCCTTTTTGTTTTGAGAATACAGACTAACAGGGCTGCTACTCTAGAACCTGTTTGGTTCAATAGCTCTCAGCACCCCCCCCCCATTAACCTGTGGAACTCCTTGCCAGAGGATGTGAAGGCCAAGACTTAAGAGGGTTCAAAAAGGAACCAGATAAGTTTATGGAGGATCAGTCCACCACTAGCCAGGATGGGCAAGAATGGTGGCCCTAGGCTCTGTCGGCCAGGGCTGGCGCCAGGGGCTGGATCTCTGGGCGAGTCCCGGTTCCGTTCGCTCCCTCCGGGGCTCCCGGCGCTGGCCGCTGGCGGGGCGCTGGGCCGGACGGGCCGTGGGTCGGGGCGGGGAGGGGGACGAACCCCGCAGGCCCCCCGGGCGCAGCCCGTGTCTGCCCCGCTAACGCGCAGGCCGGGCGGGGTGCGGCCCCCGGGGCGCCGGTCCGGCGGGGGGCCGCGGGGCGGGCCGGGGCCGAGCCGCACCTGCCGGCAGCGGCGGGGAGAGGCCGCCCCGCCCCGCCCCGCCCCGCCCCCGGCCGGAGGCGCGTTTGGTTCCGCTTTGCCCCGCTCCCCCGCGGGGCTGGCTCGGCTGCTGCTGCCGCCGCGGGCCGGAGGAGCCGCCGCCGGGGTAAGAGACCGGGCCCGGGGCCCTCGCGGGGCGGGGGGACCCCGAGCGGCCCGGCCGCCCCCCGCCCTTGTTTCGCCTCCTTCTCCGGTGTTCCCCCAGGCCCAGCCAGCCATGGGGGCCCTGCCCCGTGGGGGTCCCCAGCACTGCCCCCCATTACATGTACCCCCAGGCCCAGCCAGGCATGGGGGCCCTGCCCGTGGGGGGGGCCCAGCAATGCCCCCCATTACATGTACCCCCAGGCCCAGCCAGCCATGGGGGCCCTGCCCCGTGAGAGGGCCCCAGCACTGCCCCCCATTACATGTACCCCCAGGCCCAGCCAGCCATGGGGGCCCTGCCCGTGGGGGGGCCCCGCGCTGTCCCCCATTACATGTACCCTCAGACGCAGCCAGCCATGGGGGCCCTGCCCCGTGAGGGGGGCCCAGCACTGCTCCCCCATTACATGTACCCCCAGGCCCAGCCAGCCATGGGGGCCCTGCCCTGTGGGGGGGCCCCAGCACTGTCCCCCATTACATGTACCCCCAGGCCCAGCCAGCCATGGGGGCCTGTCCTGTGAGGGGAGCCCCAGCGCTGCCCCCCATTACATGTACCCCCAGGCCCAGCCAGCCATGTGGGCCCTGCCCTGTGGGGGGACCCTACCACTGCCCCCCATTACATGTACCCTCAGACGCAGCCAACTATGGGGGCCCTGCCCCGTGAGGGGGGCCCAGCACTGCTCCCCCATTACATGTACCCGCAGGCCCAGCCAGCCATGGGAGCCCTGCCCTGTGGGGGGACCCTACCACTGCCCCCCATTACATGTACCCCCAGGCCCAGCCAGCCATGGGGGCCCTGCCCCGTGAGGGGGGCCCAGCACTGCTCCCCCATTACATGTACCCCCAGGCCCAGCCAGCCATGGAGGCCCTGCCCCATGAGGGGGGCCCCAGCACTGTCCCCCATTATATGTATCCTCAGGCCTAGCCAGCCATGGAGGCCTGCCCTGTGGGGGGGCCCCAGCACTGCCCCCCCCATTACATGTACCCCCAGGCCCAGCTAGCCATGGGGGCCCTGCGCACTGCCCCCCATTACATGTACCCCCAGGCCCAGCCAGCCATGGGGGCCCTGCCCTGTGGGGGGGCCCCAGTACTGCCCAGACCCAGCCAGCCATGGGCGCCTGCCCCATGAGGGGGCCCCAGCACTGCCCCCCATTACATGTACCCCCAGCTCCCTGCCACAGACAACCCCAGGTACAGCCAGCCATGGGGGCCCTGCCCTGTGGGGGGGCCCCAGTACTGCCCAGACCCAGCCAGCCACGGGCGCCTGCCCCATGAGGGGGCCCCAGCACTGCCCCCCATTACATGTACCCCCAGCTCCCTGCCACAGACACCCCCAGGTACAGCCAGCCATGGAGGCCCTGCCCTGAGGGGGACCCCAGTACTGCCCCCAATACCTGTACCCCCAGCTCTCTTCCACAGACATGCCAAGGCCCAGTATGCCATGGGGGCCCTGCCTTGTAAGGGGGATCCCATCACCACCCGCTGTTACATGCACCCCCAGCTCCCTTCTGCAGACACCTCTAGTCACAGCCAGCCATGGAGGTCCTGCCCTAAGGGGGACCCCAGCACTGCCCCCTGTTACATATACCCCCAGCTCCCTTCCACAGACACCCCCCAGGTACAGCCTGCCCTGAGGGGGACCCCAGCACTGCCCCCATTACATGTACCCCAAGCTCCCTTCCACAGATACGCCAAGGCCCAGCTAGCTATGGGGGTCCTACCTTGTAAGGAGGATTCCATCACCACCCCCTGTTACATGCAGCCCCAGCTCCCTTCTGCAGACATCCCCCGTCACAGCCAGCCGTGGGGGCCCTGCCCTATGAGGGGGACCACTTCACCCAGCACTGCCCCCATTACATGTACCCCCAGCTTCCTTCTACAGACACGCCAAGTCCAAGCCACCCCCAGCCTTGTGCCCAGAGCTAGTCATGGAGGAACCTTGCCCCCATATCCTCCCCAGTACTTGTAACTTGCTCCCACCGTAGAGGCACCTCCAGCCTCCAATACGCTGGTGCCTTTTTCCCCATGCACGGAGCCAGTTGTGGGGGATCCCTGCCAGGTAAATCCAACCCCCATATCTGTTACCTCTTCCCCCAACCCCATAGGGCCAGAAGGAAATGACATAGCCCTGTTCGAAAGCACTGAAACTGGCTCCTAAGCAAGCAGGAAACTGATGAGCCATGTCAGCAGGAAACATATCACAAATAAAAGGGCTGAGCTTGAAAGATCTCATGCAAACCCCCACTCCCTAGGCCCCTGTGAAAAGGGGTCCTGCTCCTTCCTAGCCACTTGTGCAAGCTCACAAACATCAGAGTGGAACAGGGGAGCGAATGGCACGGGTGCTGGGGCGGCCTACCAGGACTGTACTTTTGCAAATGGAGGGGCAGATGTTCAATACTAACCAGGCAAGCGAATGGCAGTGTGTTTAGTAGGCACTGCAGAGGTGTGAATGGCACCCTTGGATGTCTAAAGCTATGTCATCCCTGCCAAACCACCGTGGAGTTCAAACCCTTTTACTGCTCATCCCGAGGAAACCCTGTGTGACTGAGAGAACTGAACGGAAGTCATGGCACAAGTTCCCAAACCCAGACACAATCTCCCTCTTGGGGAGGCAGTGTTACCTCCTATGGGGCTTCTGCTATACCTAGCCTCAGCTCTCCTGGAGGCCAGTAATCCATAGATTCCAAGGCCAGATGGGACCACAGTGACCATCTGGTCTGATCTCCTGTATAACACAGGCCAGAGAACTTCCCCACAATAATTCCTAGAGCAGATCTTCTAGAAAAACATCCAGTCTCTATTTAAAAATTGTCAGTGATGGAGAATCCACCACGACCCTTGGTAAATTATTCCAGTGGTGAATTACCCTCACTGTTAATAACACATACCTTATTTCCAGTCTGAATTTGTCTAGCTTCAACTTCCAGCCATTGGATCACATTAGACCTTTGTCTTCTAGATTGAAGAGCCCATTATCAAATTTCTATTCCTGTGTAACTTCTTCTAAACTGTAATCAACCCTTAACCTTCTCTTTGTTAAGCTGAATAATGAGCTGCTTGAGCCTGTCCTTGTAAAGCAGCATTTCTAGTCCTTTAATTATTCTTGTGGCTCTTCTCTGAACCCTCTCCAATTTATCAATGTCCTTGAATTGTGGGCACCAGACCTGGACACAGTATTCCAGCAGCAGTCCAGCATGATGCCTCCCCAAATATTTTTCAGTTACTGCTTTCCAGCATATAGTTCCCCATCCTGTTAGTATGGCCTACGTTCTTTGTTTTCAGATGGATACGTTTCTATTTATCTGTATTAAAACACATTGTTTGCTTTCACCTAGTTGGCCAAGTGATCTAAATTGTTCTGAATCAGTGACTTGCCCACTTCATTATTTACCGCTCTCCCAATTTTTGGTAAATAACTTAATCAGTGATTATTTTATGTTTTCTTCCAGGTCATTGACAAAAATGTTAAATAGCTTAGGGCAAAAAATCAGTCTCTGTAGGACCCCACAGGAAACTCACCTGCTTGATGAGGATTCCCTGTTTACATTCCCATTTTGAAATCTATCAGTTAACCAGTTTTTAATCCATGTAATGTGTGCCGTGTTCATTTTATATTGTTAGTTTTTTTTAATCAAAATGTTGTGTGATACCAAGCTAAACACCTTGCAGAAGTCTTAAGTATACTGTGTCAACACCGTTACCTTTATCTACCAAACTTATTATCTTGTCAAAAAAAGATACCAAGTTAGTTTGACAGGATCTACTTTCTAGAAACCCATAGTGACTGGCATTAATTACATTACCCTCCTTTAAATCTTTATTAATTGAGTTCCATATCAGCAGCTCCATTATCTTGCCCAGTGTCCATGTGAGATTGACATGCCTATAATTACCCAAGTCATCCCATTTACTGTTTTTAAAAATTGGCACAACATTAGCTTTCTTCCAATCTTCTGGAACTTCCGTGGTGCTCCAAGATTTACTGAAAATCATCATTAACAGTCCAGAGAGCTCTTCAGCAGCTCTTTTAAAATCTTGGATGTAAATCATCTGGACCTGCTGGTTTAAAAATCTCTGATTTTAGTAGATTCTGTTTAACATCCTCCAGAGATATTTAGTGGAATGAAAAGTGTGTTAACATCACTCTAGGAAGAGACTGCACCATTTGTTTTTTTTCCTGCCAAATACAGAATGGAAATATTTATCCAAAACTTCCGCTTTTTTGCATTATTACTGATAGTTTTACTGTTTCCATCTAACAATGGACCAATACCATTGTCAGGATTCTTTTTGCTAATATATTTTTTAAAATTTCTTACCGTCCTTAACTCTGCTGGCCACAGATTTCTCCTTGTGTTTTCCTTATTGATTTTCTACGGTTCCTTAGTTCTGATTTATATACATTACCATCAGCTTCCCCTTTCTTCCATTTATTATATTTTATTTTTTTATTTTTTATAGCTGCCTTCACTAACTCCAACCCAGGTTGTTGCTTTTAACAAGCAAAGCCTTCTTGCCTCTTTGGCCTAGCATTTGCACACAGCATCGCTAGTGATGCACTTGTCTGTTGTGATAGGCAGCGAGCTGTTAGTGCTTTGGACCTTTTGAAATGATACTCGTTTATCAGCTTCCAGCCTATCCTTCAAACTCTGTTTTGTTCTTTGATCAAGGAGTTGCTCTTTTCTTGTCTGTAAAGTGCCATGCACACACATGGAGCTGTATAAATAATAGTAGTTACACAGTCAGTGTGGCTTCGTCCCAGCGCCCAGATTATCTACATACGTTATTAGGCCACCTTTATGTATCTTGCAAACCGCATCCGCCCAAGCCCTCTCCCTCAGGGGTTAAGCATATAAGAGCAATTTTATACTGGGAATGAAGAGTCGCAGCTAAAGAGTGCCGTTGTCCTAATGTACTGCAAATTAGCAAAGGAAAGGGTTTACCTTATGCTTGGCTTTCCCTTGACATCAGCAGGGGTCTCCCAGCCCCTATAGTCTTTTGTCCCAGTTGATGAAAAACCACCGCTTTAATTCCTCCTCCTCCTCATTTTTTACTCCTGGAACAGGAAAACAAAGCGCAAGTATTAATGGGGAAAATTGCAACGGTAAGAGGCTGAGACCAAACTGGCTAGAGGAATCTTTGAAGCCTCTAGCTGAGCAGTTCTCAAACTGTGGGTTGCGACCCCATTTTAATGGGGTCACCAGGGCCAGCGTTACGCTCGCTTGGGCCCTGCCGCTTGGGACTGAAGCCGAAGCCAGAGGGCTTGAGCCTGGGGTGGCAGGGCTCTGCCCCCCCAACTCTGCCCAGGGTTGGGGGGCTCAGGCTCTGGCCCCCTCCTGTCTGGAGTCATGTAGTAATTTTTGTTGTCAGAAGGGCGTCATGGTGCAATGAAGTTTGAGAACCCCTGTCTAGCTCTCCAAAGGAAGCTGCAGAGCTAGGGGATGGGTCCTTAGCAGAAAAGCCTGGGATCAAAAGTCGCAGAGTCACTGGAATTTTTCCAGCATCAGAGCCCAGGGTCTCCCCTGCAGCCTTCCAAGCTGCAGGGTTGCAAAAGGGTTGGGTGCTCAGTGGATGCAGTAACTCAGCAAATGGGGTGTCAGGGAGCTGCTGTGGGGAGATCCCCTTGTGACCCTAAAAGAAAAGGAGGATTTGTGGCACCTTAGAGACTAACAAATTTATTAGAGTATAAGCTGTTGTGAGCTACAGCTTACTTCATCGGATGTAGCTCACGAAAGCTTATGCTCTAATAAATTTGTTAGTCTCTAAGGTGCCACAAGTCCTCCTGTTCTTTTTACGGATACAGACTAACATGGCTGCTACTCTGAAACCTTGTGACCCTGTGATCAAATCAGCAGTGCTGCAGTGATTATCTTACCTCCTTACTTTAATGAAGTCCAGAGGCTTCCTTTGTCACCCAGGAATATCACTACTTGCCTCCATGTGATAAAGATAAGTGGCTTCCGGAGTTTGCTAGACTCTGATGCTGAGCTCAGCAGCACTGGTCTGGGGACTAAAGGAAAGATCTAGATGTGTCCGTGGGTGTTGTGCCCCATCCCCAAGTTCTTTTCTCCAGCGCGTGTTTCAAGCAAGAATCAGGAGTGGTTCTTTACGTCCAGCCTCATAACTTTCTAGGTGAGTGCAGTTAGTCTTCCTTTAGGCCCTTTCTGTTGAGAAGCAGCCTGTGTCTCAGTCATTAAAGCGAGACTGCCTCGACTAGGGAGCAATGCTCTCTCCTTTCTGCCGGCAGATGACATCATGGAGGAAGGTGCAATCAGATGGTCTGGTGGTAGAATATTGTTCTTTCACTTCTGCTATTTTTCTTCTTTAGTTGCAAACGCTCTTTAATAATAAGCCTGGCTCATTGCAACAGCTGATTCACGAGTTTCTGATTGCAAGGGGCTGCAGTGAGCTAGGAAGAAGATCTGAGAAGTCATTCTGGCTTAAACAAAAGGGGAGAGACAAACACTGATCTGATTTTAATTAGGCATGTGTTTAGTAAGGTGAGGTTTGGTGAGGGGTTGATGCATTCAAAAGTGAGCGCGTGCGTGTGTGCACACAATATTCTCGCTGCCGATAGGGTGAGTGATCTGCCATATGGACAGAACCTGGGAATTGTTACTTGTAGATTTTTGAAGTGTTGCCACCCACAAGTATTCAAAAATTCATGAGTCGGACCCCCAAAATTAATGAGATTGGAAAAACCAAAACACATTGGGTTCTTTTTATTTACCTTCTGTTTTTGTAGCCATTAGCTCACGCTCGAGATAAGTTTTCCCCTGTAACCATTTGGACTAGAAAAACTTACTTTTCATTTTTTTAAATTGACAGCTGAGATTCTGACACATTCCCATGACTCCAGGACGTGGGGCTTTAGGAAGTACTCCAACTATTGCAATATTTGCTATTAAAAACACAAGAGTTAGCAGGACTGATCAGTAAAGAGACGTCTTTTCTGGAATGTTTTTGTTTTTGGATCTAGTGAAAAACTCTTTCAACTATGGGTGAAACGTTTTCCCAGTTCTGGAAGGTCTCTGTCCAGAAGGAGAGGGGAGAGAAATCGATTCTGCGCAGGAAATCGGCTGGTGAGGATGAAGTCACCAATTATGGCACTATCAATGAAGGAGAGTCTGCCACATCCTGCATGCCCTGTGTAGGCACTGTGAGTCGGGGCTGCATCAACTGCCCAACGTGCCAGGGAACGGGAAGAATCCCCAGGGGTAGGTGGCTCTTGTGTGTGCTTCGTCAGTGGTTTTCAGCCTTTCCAGGCACTTCACCAATCTGACCTCTGCTTGTTGCTTCTCACTCAGCTCTGCGCCCTATGGAATGCCAGTCAGGATGGAGCACTGCATGCTGTGACCTGCAATCTCCATCCTGTACTAAAGAGAGAGCCTGCAATTGGCTCCATCTTGTGTTAATCAGTGCAAGACTGGGGCTGTTGGAAAGTATCCATGCAGCCCTATGTGAGCAAAGCTCAGTCTGTCTCTGTTAGGTCGAAGCCAGCAAGGGTTATTTGAGTTAGATCCCTGCATCCCTCTGAACGGGGCAGCGTTTGTAACGAGAATGCTGATAGGCCCTAAACTGCAGTGTGGTGCTCTGCAGCCTGATGTGCCCTGTTCACTGCTGCACGCAGTGCGATGCATCTCTTCTGACCTGCACCTCTTATCTTCTGTCTTTCAGAGCAAGAGAAGCAGTTGGTGGCTCTGATTCCATATGGTGACCAGAGGCTGAAGCCCAGACGAACGTAAAGTCCTGTTTCTCCCCTGTTCTTTTAATGCTCTGACTGCGTTTAAATGTATGCAGCTAGGGTGCACAGCATTACATGAGGAATCTGTTTGCAGAGGTTCATTTAAAAGCTTTGTTTCTCACTGGGCCCCGAGCTGCAGTGGGTTGGTGCCTGCAGGGCATCTGCTCTGTGTTGGCTGTGGGCTGTACAAGCAGCACTTCTTCATGCAGGAGGGACTGTGGCCTGGGATTCTGGGCTAGTTCTGTTTGAAAAGTGCCGCGTGGGACTGCTAACTTCCAGCAGTGACAAGCAGCATGTTTTGGGGTCTGAACCCCACCCCCTTCTGGCCCCAAGGTGAACTTGCTACCACTGGCTACTACACAGTCCCTTCGCAGGCCCTCATGTCTTGGTGCTCACTGCGTCTGAGCGGGCACTCACTCCCCCCTGTGCTTGTCCAACCCCGTAGAGACAGGGCTCTAGCCTAGGACAGTGCTGTGGGCAGTGCTAGGCCACTGTTGCAGTTATGGTCCTTTGATGCTGTCTTGCAGGAAGCTCTATGTGTCCCTTGCTGTGACGATTTGCCTGCTGATGTCATCTCTCATCATATTCTTCCTGTTCCCTCGCTCCATCGCTGTGCAGCCCGCAGGGCTGAATGCCTCCTCCATTGCCTTTAATTCCACCATTTCCAGTATCGATCTCAACATGACAGTGAGTTCTCAGCTCAGCGCGTACGGTGACATTGAGCTCATATCCCATTATCAGTCCATAGCTTGGCTCACTTCTAAGTCTCGGAGATAGCGCGGCAGGTCAATAGTGAGCTAGTTGGCAGAGCTGTGTGCGCACAGTGGGACAGCAGGCAAGACTGGAGTGGCCAGTCAGAAATGAGGCATGTTGGTGGAGCGGTGTGTGATGGGGCAGGAGGTGCTGCCGGGTGGAAGTGAGCTGACTATGTAACTAATGTTGGGAATTGTTTGTCGTTGTGTGTTGTATCTTTCCTCCGCTTTCAGCCCAGCCATGAATGTGTGGCACAGGGAGCAGAGCAGGGAGCAAGTGATTCCCAGAGCAGCTCTGGGGCAGGTGAGGAGTTTTGCTCCTGTAACTTAAAGAGCCAGTGACTCTCACCCAAATGTGATCTTGGGTGTTTCCTTGGGCCAATCCTCAGCAGAGGGGAATTGCCACGGCCAAGCTATGAGTGTCTGAGGACTGGCGTTTGCAGGGCTGTGGTGCTGCAAGGTCACTGCATGGAAATCGAGCACATGCGTTACCCTCGCTGTGTGAGAGCTTCAGGCTGAGTTTGTCTCTCTCCTTAGAATGTGTTGAATGTAACCAACAACAACTTCTACGCAGTCACTGTCACCCAACTGGACATTGAGGTCTTACACCTGTCCCTGGTGATAGGGAAAACCACCAAGAAGAACCTCCTGAATATCGGCCCTTTGCGCAGCGGCCAGGTGGGTACTGCTGCCTGTTGCTGCCCTGTCAAAAGGTCTGGCCCCCTTTGGGTGGGGAGAGATAGTGGTCCCCTTCTCTGTTGCCTTGTATTTCTATTGCCCCAGGGGCAGAGAGTCCCTTCACCCCCCACCCCCATTCCTGTCTTTCCAGCTGCCCATTCACCTGCTGGCCCAGGCCAGTACTTAGCAAACAGGGGAGGCAAAAGACCGAATCCTGAAGTCTCATATGGGTGTTTCCTGCACAGGTTCATGCTGTATATTGTAACTATGTCGAGATCTGCCATGTTGTAACTTGGTCCCAACACAGTGTGGATTGGATTTTAAATACTGGCTCTGAGCTGTGTGGAATTGATGGGATAATCTTTAACTCTTTGTGTGCTCAGATCACTGGGCTGCACCTGTACATGGTTACTGTAATCACTGTAAATCTCCAACTAACTCTTCTGTTTTACTTGCAGATATATTATACGGTCTCCAGTCTTATACAGGACTATAATACCTAGTAAGTATTTCTCAGAGACTTACTTTCCTGGCTGGTAAGTAGCATTAATGTTTCTGGGCTTTTCTCAAGGGGCAGTCTGGCATAAATGTATAACTTGGGCCATAGCCTCTTTCTGTCTGACCCTGCAGTGCAGCTGAGAATGTGTCCTTTTGAGTTTCATATGTGTAATCATGTGGGGACAGAAACCCAGCATGTCCAGTTTAAATTCATAGAATCATAGAATATCAGGGTTGGAAGGGACCTCAGGAGGACATCTAGTCCAACCCCCTGCTCAAAGCAGGACCAATCCCCAATTTTTGCCCTAGATCCCTAAATGGCCCCCTCAAGGATTGAACTCGCAACCCTAGGTTTAGCAGGCCAATGCTTAAGCCACTGAGCTATCCCTGACCCCCTTCCTTTCTAGTTTTCTGCATTAAATGTTTTCCCAGCCTGCAACTGACAAGACTGTATAACTTTCAAATCTAATACCCCCCACAGATTAATCAATCTGGTTTGGAAATGCCTGATACAGATTAGTCCATCTGTGTGCAGTTAAGTGTATCTACCATCCCCAATCTCTATGAATGAGCAGTTTGGTGATTCTCCACAGGCATCTCATGCGATCTGTTTCCTGCTCTGCCCATGGTGGGGGAAGATACTAGGTGTTGCCAGAATGTGAATTCTCCCATCTTGTTTTGCTTGATGCATTTGCAGGGAGGGTATCACGTCTACACTACAAACTTCTACTGCATAGCTATGTCTGTCGGGGGTGTGATCTCTGACCAAATCAGCTGCATCGGTAAAAGCTCCTAATGTAGATGCAGTTATAATGGCAAAATGGCACTTTCACCAGTATAGCTTATCTTGCTCAAGGAGGAGAGAGGGGCGTGGCTGGAATAAGCTTTGTCAGCTAAAGGTTTAAAGGAATATGCTTTGCCAGTATAAGCAGCGTCCATACAAGGAGTACTTTGCCAAGTAAGCCGATCAGTCCAACCACACAGGCAAAGCTTTCCAAGTGTAGACCTGATCAGAGAAGTACTTAGGAGAAGCTTGCGCTTTCTCCCCAGGCCTGGGTTGCTCTGTGGTGCAGACGGGTTTTGTGTGATGAAAACATTGTACTGCAAAATTAATTCTCTATTTTCTGTCTTCTAAGCAACATCTGCACCTGGATCAAAATTAAAGTCCACAACGTTCTACTGCACTTACAGTAAGTGGCATTTGGTTAAAAGCAAATCACTCGCTGTTGATCTGCGCTGTCCCAAACATTCCTCACTGAGGCAATCTGAATTTCCCTTCATATTAGTGTTTTCAGAGACCAAGACTGTTTGAAGTTTTAATTAGTCTTTCCTCAGGTAGGTTTGCAACTATTGGCGTGGGTGTGTAACAGTTATTTCAGAGTAGCAGCCGTGTTAGTCTGTGTCCGCAAAAAGAAAAGGAGGACTTGTGGCACCTTAGAGACTAACCAATTTATTTGAGCATAAGCTTTCGTGAGCTACAGCTCACTTCATCGGATGCAACAGTTATTTGAATTTTAAGGGGAAAGTCACCCAAGCTATTGGTGCAGAGGAACACGCCCTGACTTCAGCTCCCAGAGAGCTCCAGCAGTGCAAACCCAGAGGGTTGGTGAGGTGACTTGTACAGTGGTACTGTTTCAGCCTGCATTGGGAACAGCTATACCTGTGTCTGGGGTGAATGGTGCAGGCTGTGTGGGGGAGAATGAGCTTGGCCTGTTCCCCAGAGGATAGATCCTGTACATCCACCATGTGGGGGCAGACTGGTGCTTGAGGTCTTCAGCATTTGAACAAAGACCCCAGATGTGCAGATGGCTGTGAGACCAGGGTGTGAAGGAACAAAGCACATTCTCTCTTCTGCAGACATCCTGGCTGCAGGGGAGGTCCTGGCCAGGAAGATGGCCTGAAGGCATTGCACTCAGCTTGACTGCACGTGAATTGTGCTGTATTTTGAATGGGC
This sequence comes from Eretmochelys imbricata, assembly GCF_965152235.1. Classification (NCBI taxonomy): domain Eukaryota; kingdom Metazoa; phylum Chordata; order Testudines; family Cheloniidae; genus Eretmochelys; species Eretmochelys imbricata. The sequence continues at coordinate 16,087,018 of NC_135598.1, forward strand.
CAGTGCGAATGGCCCACACCAGGCAAGCCAAGAAAGCTTTGCCTCCTCCTCCTATGGAGGTGGGAGTGAGTGTGGGCCCACACAATCCTTCTCAGGGGTTGGTCAGTAACATGACCCAGAAACTGACCTGCCATTGACAGCAGTTTCCTGTCTGGCTGCCAATGGAGCAGTGATGACAAACCCATTTCCAACACTGTTCTTGAACCATGGCTTAGAGTGTGGTTCTCCGCTGTGGCCCATGTGGCATCCTCGGGGCCATACATGTCGTATTGGATGCAGCCCACATAATGCATTGTGGACTGCATATGCAGCCCACAATGTTAAATAGGTTGAGAACCACTGACTTAGACACAGTGTGGCCAAGTCCCCGTGGTGCATTGTGGGGTGAGAATGGTTTGGCCCGTTTGCTCTAGCAGTTGAACAGTCTGTATCCCCTCTGGACTGAGACCTGTGGTGATGGGGCTGAGCATCGATTAGGATGGCGTGAACAGCTGCGGTGGCGCTGATGCTCGGCCCCAGCTCCTGCAGCCACGCCATCTATCTGCTGGACTCGCAGGCGGCGGGAGGTGACTCAGTGGTGACCTTTGCTGCCTCTCTTCTGTGGTGTGCCGCTTCCCAGTGGCGTTAGCCCTGCGGTGCCTGGCATGGTGGGGCACACGCTGTTCTTTGCTGTAACACCTGAGAACAGAACGGGAAGGTATGTGCTGCTGTCGCGGTGCGTCGTCGCTTCGACTGCACAAGTGCTCGGTTTGTTTGGCATGACGTTTAAGGAGCAGGCGGAGCAGCACAGAGATGCAGAGGCCGTAGCAGTGAATGGGTCCAGCTTTAAAGGTTGTGTTAGAAGAATATTGCAGATTGCTGATGGGGGATCGCTTAAATGCTGCCTTAAAAATAAATGCAGCCTGAGGGACCCCCCCTACAAATGTGTGAAACGGGGCAGCTCGGCCTGGACTTGTGGTGTGAGTGGTTTGGAGCTGCAGAGTAAGAAAGACGAGAATTGTCTGAGTGGCTGGGAAAGGCCACAATGGAACTTTTCCTTAACGTGAATCCCAGCAGAAGATCCAGCTTGGTGCTTTCAAATCTCTCTCTAGTTCAAGTAAAATGGATTCTTGTTGTGACTGTGCGTTGCAGGGGCACCCTGACCTGCTCATACCTGTGCCACTCGGAGCAACTGGCTTTTGAGAGCTACCAGTATGTGGACTGTAGAGGGAACGCAACGCTGCCTCACCCGCTGTACCACCGCCCACCATGACAGAGTCACGGGACGATGACATTCTCCTGTCGCAAAGGCAAGTTGTACCAGGGACATAGCCACTCCAGGGGCTTCTCTTCCAAGCCACTGTGATTTTAAACAGGACATTTGGCTCTCCCTTGGGAGGAGACTTTCAATCTGCTGCTGTCTCCTGGTCACAGACTGACAAAATTTCATGAACTTGGAACATGCTGCTCTGAGTTTGCAATTCCCATTTGTAACTTGTATGGTGGTTGGTGTCAGCAGATTATACACTGTATAGGGAAATTGTTGTATTAGCTGATTCAGAGAACTCTGCTAGGTTGTTAGCTACCTTATCCTGTGCAGTATTTCACTAGGGGAGGCATTACTTGTTGGTCAAATCAGCTCTTCCTGACAAATAACATTTTTGTGCCTGTGCCCTGTGGTGTGGACGCTCTTGGCTGGAGAGTGCCTCTCCTAGTGATTCTTGGATTGCAATTACACCCCTAGCTCTGCAAAGCAGGGAGAAACCCAGTTTGAACTGACATCTAAGAACCTCTGGCTCTTAAATAACAAGCTCTGAATAATGTGCTAAAACTATGCCTGGTTTGCACAGAGAGAGGTAAGGGTGGTGTAGTGGATGCTGGGCCAAGTTCCTCTGCTAGGGAGACTGGGTAAGTATGTTCATTCCCTGGCTTTTCCTAATCCTACCAGAGGGATCGTCTCGCATGAAGGGTTGTGCAGTCCAGATCGATGCAGCAGCCACGGTCTGTCTTGTACCCAAAGTGATCAAACTGTACCAGAGCAAGTGGATCCTTGCAGCGTGGAGGGCAGGAGGGGAGGGAGGGATTGCTACGTCCCAGGGGGCAGAGGGAGGTGAGGAGCCCATCATGCATTCTCCACACAGCACATTCCATTTGCTGGGCTCCTGTATTAGGGAGTTGAACTTTAACAAGTGGCAGGAATCTTACTTGGATAAGAAAAACTCAGTTCATGCAAATGCCAGGAAACAACAGCTGCCGTTTATACCTATTTGTAGCATTTTCTATGAGGGGAGGATCCCTGGCTGCTCTTCCACCCTCTCTCCAGAGACTGGTAGGGTGCAGACTCATTCGCTGTAGGAACAGCTCAGGCAGAGGACACACACTCACGTTACTGCCTGCTAGACCCCTGGGCGTGAGCACCCTCCTTAGATCCCAGTGTTGCTAATGGCTGGCACGTTCTGCCTGGACAGATGGATGTATAGAAATTGCTGGGCATATGATCTGACCCGGAGCGGCCCAGCATTGCCCTAAACACCTCTCCAGCCAGGTGAGACATGGTGGGAAAAGCAACACGCATCAGAGTAGTTGGGAGAGGAAACCTTTGTGCCTCAGCAAAGAACTAATCACTGTCCACCAGACCCCTGCCCCTGGGGTGGCACTCTCAGCAGAGACACCTAGGGGCCTGACCTTCCTGGAGGTCCCAGCAGGGCAGTGTGCTGTAGCTTGCCTTTCATCTACCTGCTCTGTGGATCCAGAGGTCCAGTCTCCAGGGCTCCCAAACTAGCACATTTCAGCAGACACACGTTAATCATTAAGTGTCTTTTCCTGGTTGTTTATGTGTTCCATTAAGGTTGCAATAGATTAAATCCCTGCCTGAGGAAGCACCTCGTGTTCTGAAAGCGTCACTTGCCTGTTGGCTCTGGTCCTTTTCCATCGTCTCTCAATGTGTGTTTGCATTTGCTGTGGTGTTGCACCTGCTCTGCCATTCTCTTCTTGCTGTCTCTGCCCCGGCACAGTCGCGGAGAGCTGGCTGTGCTCTGGCACGACTGTGCCTGTTACCTGCCTGCATCAATCCGTTCACAAATAAAAAGGGCGTTGTAAAATCAGAGTGGTGCTTTCTCCTTATGATCTGTGGTGGGACGACTCCTGAGAGTGGAGAGAGTCCAGCGAAGGGCAACAAAAATGATTAGGGGTCTAGAACACATGACTTATGAGGAGAGGCTGAGGGAGCTGGGATTGTTTAGCCTGCAGAAGAGAAGAATGAGGGGGGATTTGATAGCTGCTTTCAACTACCTGAAAGGGGGTTCCAAAGAGGATGGCTCTAGACTGTTCTCAATGGTAGCAGATGACAGAACGAGGAGTAATGGCCTCAAGTTGCAGTGGGGGAGGTTTAGATTGGATATTAGGAAAAACTTTTTCACTAAGAGGGTGGTGAAACACTGGAATGCGTTGCCTAGGGAGGTGGTGGAATCTCCTTCCTTGGAAGTTTTTAAGGTCAGGCTTGACAAAGCCCTGGCTGGGATGATTTAACTGGGAATTGGTCCTGCTTCGAGCAGGGGGTTGGACTAGATGACCTTCAGGGGTCCCTTCCAACCCTGATATTCTATGATTCTATGAGTGCTGAGCTGGGGACCTGATTCCCTGGGGAAATCAGTCTCCTCGTAGCGTTACATGACCCCTGCTGGCCAGTGGGGATCACTGCATATTAGGGCTTAAAAAGGGAGGAGGAAGGTTTTAAATGGGAAAAGCAAGGCCCCATGAGAGTGCATCCTAAGCATCCCCCCTAGGGGAGCAATGTCCGGGGCACCCACCAGGGGTTTTGCAGCTACTTTCTGCAGGAGGCCTGAGGCAGGAGTTGCTCTCATCGGCGGGTTGTGCATCGTAGCCTCCTACAGGGCAGTTGTTTCTCTAGCTGTAAATATAGCACACTGAGATCAAATTCTATTTGCAGGCCTTTCTTCAGTGTCCGATCACCTCACGTACATCAGTGCATTTTCATCATAACCCACCCCATGAGGAAGGGATGTGTGACTATTTCAGCTTTACAGATAAGGAATTGAAAGGAAAGGGACCTGTCTGAAGTCATGCAATGAGTTAATGGCAAGGCTGGGACCAGAACCTAGATCTCCTGACTCCCATTCATATGCCTAAGGCACAAAACTCTCCTTCTCCCCTGCCTGTTGCTTCTGTGGGTTCGAATTTGGCCTCTTAACTAGAACATTTTCGGTATCTACAGTGGACTTCTTTGTCTTCCCCTGTGTGGGTTATTAAAGTTAGTGCAATTAGGTAACGAAGGATGGAGACCCCACAGTCACTCTATTAGCAGCTGTTGGAAGGATGAATGTGCCAGGGTAGGAAAGGAGCAGATTTCCTGCTCTGCCAGAGTAAAGGGCAGCACCCCTGGATCATTCTGTCAAAAAGACTGTTCCCTTCGCAGATCAGGAACAAATTTGTCACTGCTATACACTTTCTTCCTCACCCTCACGGTCCCAATGAAACCCTCGCAGGATTTCATCCAGCGTGTAAAAAATCCTGAGCTGTGCCAATGCTGGCACTGGTGAAATGTTTCTTTCCAATAATAACAACTTCCAAGAAATGCCAGGCTTCCTTGCAAAAAAAGGAAAAAAAAAAAAAAAAAAAAAAGGCGGGGGGAAGGATTGAACAAAACCAACTCGGACTGGGAAGGATAATCTGATTCCTGATCATAAGCAGTGGAGTAAAATGGGCTAAAATTGTCACTGTATTTATTGTCTCTTCCCTCAGAATTTTGTCTATCAAATCGATTTTCAGTGTGTGGACAGGTGACACTAATTTAAAAGTTCTACGTCAATTCTTAAGGATGCTGCTTTCTTGGTCTGAACTTAGCTTAGTTTTAATGTAAGGTACCTGGCCTTGGTTGGGTGTAACTGTCTTAGCAGGGAGGTTGCTGCAAAGTGAATGGATGATATGCAAATGCAAGGTGCACTTGGTTGCTTAAGAGAGACCATACCCTCATAACATTCTGTGGGTTGGGAGAATTTATTACACATTAAGGGTTACAGCCCCTGTTGGGAAGTGGCCGGCAGGTCCTATGTGTTCTTCATGCTGATGGCTTCTTTATGGTGTTGGATTTAGCTGCACTCGTCTGGAGCTCCTTGGTGCTTAAAGCATGTTACTAGGTGAGGAGTCATTCCAATGCTGCTGGTTACTCGGTCCTTACCATTGTTGTGTGTATTGTACAGCCTGGAAGGGTAAAGAAAGATCATTTGTCTCCATGTTTCTTGTGTCTGATGGAAGCATGCATGGTGGCTGTTTTAGGCCACATCATTTTATAATTTGGGGGGGGGGGGGGATTTGTAAAAGATTTTAAAAACAAAAGGAACCATGTTCTTAACATTCACAACTGAATTTCAAACAGAGGTGAGGAGTGGACAGCAGTGGGGTTTAAATAATGATCCAGTATTGGCAAGAAAACAGTTTTATGCAGAAATGAGAGGAATTTACCTCCAGCAACAGTTCAGGTGACTCTCTTGCTGATAACTCCTCATTATACTCAGTATAAAGGTGCTGAACTGGAATAAGTTAGGCTGCTGTACAGTCTTTTATGCCAGTGTAACTGCATTCATGCCAGGAACATTTTGCTGCTTTAGCTATACCGGTATAGTTAAAGTGGCAAAACACCTAAGATGAGAGAAACCCTAATTCTTGATGTGGATGAGATTCATTAAGATGGCTGTGATGGCAACAAAAGATGAAAGCTCTGAAATCTCTTAGGGAATTTCCTTGCAGAGAAACCCAGGATGCTCATGCACAGGGATCACACCCTTACATCAAGGAAGCAAACAGCTAATTCTTGCTCCCAGCTCTTTTCTCACCTCTTCCCCATCAACTTACTGAGAATCTACGTGGCAGTTTTGCGCTGCTTATCGTCACGTAATGACACTTGCATGGGCAGCACTGGCAGGAGCAGGTGACTTCTGAAACGAATCACAAGTTACTAACCAAATGCAGTTGCCTTTGCAGAAACTCTCTCTCCAAATGTGAATTTATTTTACTAAATGCCTTTGCCCTGAATAACTGCAAAGCCATGAAGAGCCATAGAACCACCCACACTGCAGCTCTGGGACAAAGGCAGATTCACAAGAATTACTTGACATGCCTTTGTGTTGCTATCATACTGCCATAAAACAGCAACAAGTGGTAAGAAGATAAAATGAAAAACTGGCCTAGTGAAAGGGATTTGCAGTGGTGTATTCGAGTTTAGGATTGGCCTCAGATGTGTAGCATCATTGGTTTATGAAGCTAAAATTTAAGGATTGACTTTATTTTTAGAACACCTGATACAATGCTGCATGAGAAAGAACTTCCACCCTGCTTTTCACTCCCATCTTAATAGGGCTGAGGAAACCTAGACTATTGTAATTCCCCCGGTAGTCTGATAGGGTCAGATCTATTAAGGGCTTGTCTAGACACAAACTGGAACTGCGCTAACTCTGTTTTAATCCACGCTTTTAATTATTTTGGTGCATCTCTGTGTGTGGACACGTTTCTATCTATCTTAGGGTCTTATTCTACTGTCCATCGCTGAAGTATTTGAGGGCCTTCAACATAAAACTGATAGCAATGGTGACTACCTAGTGGAGTGTTGAACACTAAAACTGTGTGGAAGCGGAGTTCTAGTTTTTTTTAAACTTAATTAATTGTATTGGTGTTTTTAGGTTGATTTGTTTCAGAGTTGTAGTTGTTGTTTTTGGGGGGGGAGGTTGGGTGGAGAGGGTGTCAATGTTGTCAGGCCAAAGGTGGAAAGGCCTTTCTGAAGAGGATGGTTTGCCTGCGTTCCCTAATGGATTAACTCCTTTTGGACAAAGTGTGTCCTGTTCTGATTATGTGAAATCAAACAGGGGACACATGATCTGAAATAAGTCTTACCCCAAAATAACTAAAACTGAACTAAACTGCTGTTACTTTGATTCCCTTTTTTTGTCTACACAAACTTTGTTTACACCTAGGGCCCGATTTTCAGCTGGGCCTCTTTTTGCACGTGAAGTTTTTCTCTCTCTGGTAGTTGTGGCTGTGTTGTTTCAGTGCAGTTATTTGGGGGGCACTAAAGCAAGGGCCGCTTCTGGAATTCTAGGCCATGGTTTGAATCTCAAGGTGCTTTACAAACACTAATGAATTAAACTTCATAACTCCTTCAGACTTACTGGCAAACAGAATCCAGGAGCCCTGACCTACAGTCCCCTGTACTAGCCACTGGAAACACTGTGTTAGTCCTAGCAGTCTCCTTTCTACACTTCAGTCATTGACTCAATTCTCCTGTAAATCCTGCACTCTGCTTCAGTTACTAGTTCACTCATCTGTTAATGTATTATTCACCAGCCACCTACGTTAAAAGCTGCAGGTGTGGAATGATGTGTGAGTGGACCAATTCATTTCCCTACAGGAATTTTCCCCAGTGCTGTGAAGGTGAGGATGGGATCCTTATAGCGCCTTCTTCTCAAGTTCTGGTTCCATTCAGTTATTCACGCAGCGAAGGCTTTGCCTCCAGCAGTTGGTGGGAGAAAAAGGCCTGATTTTTCAGAGGTGCTGAGCATCCTCAGTTGGAGCTGAAGCACGGAGCTCATCAGCACCCTGCCGGCTAAGATACGACTGTCGGGGGCAGGCGCCGGGGTGGACCTTTGGGTCGCTTCAGGTTCTGACTCTATGCCCATCACTGCAGCCTAGGAAACGATTCTGATATCTTCCAATGTTACAACTCCCCCCAAAAAGGGGGTTTCACAAATGTCTATTGCCCTGCCCCCGTGCAGGCCAAGCTGCCACCAAGGACAGTGCCCCCTTGCCACAGCCTAGACCCTTATTCTCCTGAGCCCTGGCAAGAGCCCGCCCAGCTCCCCCTCACCTGGCGCGGGGGGCCTCTGGGGCTGCAGCTGGGGGGTGTTGATTTCGGGCCTCTGCTCAGGCACCTTCTTGGAGGCTTCTTGCGCCTTCTGCACAGAAATGAACGTCCCTTCAGTGAGCAGCCGCCTGGCAGGGTCCTCGCCCCCTACCCCACCCCACCCCCGCTGCTGCCCCCCTCCCCGCCCCCTTCTCCACCCCACCCTTGCTGCTACCCCCCCCCGGCCCTTGGACGCCCCCCCCCGCGCACACCTGCTGGAGGAGCTGGTTCCGCCTCCTGCGCTCCAGCATCAGCTGCCTGCGTCGGGCCTCCCAGTGGTAGGCGGACATGGGGCGGGGGGGCCGGGGCAGGGGCTGGCTCTGCCCAGGGGAGCCCCAGCTGCCGCCGCGGGGACCCGGCCTCACAATGCGGCGGCGGCTGCCCGGCAACCGCGTCCGGGGAGCCGCTGCGCCTGCCGGGGGCCCTCCCTCGGGACCCTCCCCCGGCTGGGGGCCCTCCCTCGGGACCCACCCCCGGCTGGGGCCCCTCCTCCGGCCCGGCCCCTGCAGCCCGGGCTGCCCGCCAGGGGGCGCTGCCCGCCCGGCGTTCCGGGGGTGCCGCGGAAGCCCCCGGGATCCCCGCCCGCGAGCGCGGCGCTGCCTGCGGGCGCCGGGACCAGCCGGGGGCCGCGCGGAGCCCCGGGAGCCAGGCGCGCCTCTGGGGGCGCCGGGGGTCCGGCAGGTGCGGGGCCACCCCCGGTCCCGCCCGCTCCCTAGCCCCGCTGGGCTGCGCTCGGGCCCCCCACACCGGGTGCTGCGCCCTCGGCAATAGCGCCCGTGGGCGCTCGGCCCCGCTGAACATCCGCGCAGGGCTGGTGGGGGCAGCTGGCGCCCATCTCCCACCCCCTGCTCGGGAACTCGGACCTGGCTGTTCAGGTTTCAAACCGCCGGGGCTTGGGGTGTCTCCTGCCAGCACAGCCCCCCTGCCCATCGCAGGCTGCGGACAGTTATTCAGCCTGGTGGAATCCAGTTCTCTGGTTTCGCTTGGCAGCTTCCTTAGGCCCTGTAAGCACTGAACTCTGCCTCCCTCTCTCCGGGAGTGGCTTAGGCTTCACAAGGGTGCTGCAAATTCCGCCTTCCTATCCGTGTCTAGCTTCCTTCAGAGCCAAGAGTGGGTGTCACAAACACCTACTGCGTTCCCAGGTGCCCCAGAGCTATCAAATGCCAGCAATAAAACATCCCATTGAAAAACTGAGGGTGGTGCTTGTAACTGAACATTTCTGTTGTAGTAATGCCCAGTTCCCTGGTGCAGGATGGGACCCACTGGGCCAGGCACCATGCAGGCGTAAGAAATGACTCCCTGCCCCAAAGAGTTTACAAGCAAGAAGTGAGACAAACAAGTGGGCAGGGGAACAGAGAATAGGGGGAACAAATATAATAGGGTGTTTAGGACTGATGCTCTCTCCTTCTGGGTGTATGCACCAGGGAAGTGGGCCTGCCACAGCCGGAGCTGACCTTTGTTTCCTCACTGCTACTTTTAGCCTTGAAGGATCATTGCTGCCAGAAGCTATTGAGTCCCTGCTTAGGGACAGTCTCAGGTATTATCCCTGAATAGAGGCTTCCAGCTTTGTCTACATTAATGAGTTAAGTGTAGTGGATTACTGGGTTTACCAAAACTCATTTCACTTGAGATAGCAGGCAGGACTCACAGCAGGGGCATGGAGGTGAAAGGTCCACTTCTTTGTTCCCTGAACCATCCGCCGCTGGCTTCCAACAGGATTAGATGCTTCCCATTAAATTACTCCTGTCAATGACAATCTCTTTGGCTTGGCTTGAGAAGTATAGCAGTGCAGTGTATTGACAGCCTTTAAATTAGGTCATCACCCACTTGTGAGGTGGACTGGCAGATTCATAGGCCTGAACAGTGGGGTTGTATTAGTGCTAAATCTAGAGTGACTCCTATAAGTAGTAGGTTTCAGAGGAGCAGCCCTGTTAGTCTGTATCCGCAAAAAGAAAAGGAGGACTTGAGGCACCTTAGAGACTAACCAATTTATTTGAGCAGAAGCTTTTGCGAGCTACAGCTCACTTCATCGGGTGCATAAGTAGTAGTAACCGTTTTAAGAAGGGGCTGTATTATACATGGACAGGGAATTGTGTCCAGTGGTGAGAGCAGAAGGGATTGGGAGTCAGGACTCCTGAGTTCTGTTCCTGGCTCTGTTATTGCTGTCCTGTGTAGGCTTCGGGCAAGTCACTTCACCTCTCTGTGCCTCTCAAACATGGGGCTATTTAATCAAAACTGGGTTATTTGGAAACCCTAGAGACTATGCAAGTGCTTCATTCAGAATGAAGCAGCATCTTAATCTGCTGGGTGGGAACTCCGCATAGCCCTGCCAAAACCATCTAGGTGGCATCCAAACACCTCACAACCATTAATGCATTTACCCTTACAGTGCAGTAGAGAAATAGGGGCATCCCCCTTTCAGAGATAGGGAGATGAGGTGCAGAGAGATTCAGTGACTTGCCTGACATCTCACAGGGACCCTGTGGCAGAAACAGGACCTGAATCCAGATCTACTGAGTCCCAGGTCGCTGCCTTAGTGTCAAGACCATCCTTCTGCTTTAGATCCTCCCTAATTGTTTACACAGCCGAGGGGTGAGCAGGCGTCTGCCTGCAAGGTACTTTGCTTATGCTCCCGGTCACCTATTTATTGGATTCCACTATCTCCCAAAGATAGCAGCAGTTTAGTCCTTTAACCCTTTTAAGTTTGCGTAATTGGCTTCTCTGTCAGCAAATGAGCTCTCACTGCCTGGTGAGTATCGCTACCTTGAAGGCTCGCAGGAGCTGAAGCATGGAAAAAAGACTACCGAATAACACCAGCTATGACTGACAGCTGTCATGCAGAGCATACATCCTCCTAGAACAGGAGCCGCCTTCCTAGGAAGCATATTTAATTTCATGATTGACTGTTAACGGTCACCATCTTCATTTGGGGAGCAGCATCTACCAGTGACAAAGGGACCTTTCATTCTCGGCTTGCAGGCACACCCGCATCTCAGCCAGTCCTTCTAGACAGCCGCCAACATAAGGAAACGAGCGGGGTGCTACTAACACTATCTATGAGCTTTCTTTGTGAAAACAAGGCTTTGCCCTGGGGCCTGTGCGCCTTGAGGATCCCACTGGATTTTCCCTCCAGTCTTAGATGATGGATATTTTAGGGTTTTCTGTAATGTCCAGTACCCCAGTATCTCAGCCAAATGAGATTTGCAGGTGAAGGCCTGTGTCTCATGCCCCTGGGGGAGAAGGCTCTGCCTGGGATAATGGGAGACTTATTTTTTATTTGTTTTGTCAGGTCCCTTCCCTTTCTCCCCAGGCCTTCCCATACACATTGGCTGTCCTGGGAAAGCTGTGACTCCTCGCCAGCATGACGGGGCCAGGGGAACTGCGAGCAGGCGGGCGCAGGGGGGGAAACTGTGGACGAATGTAAAGACGAGCTCTCCCCCGCGCCGGTCACGCAGTGAGTTGGGGCTGCGCCCTCCTTCCCCACGGCTGGCTCTACGCTCCGGGCTCCTGTCCAGGGGCAAACAGCTGGAGCCAGCTGTGCGCAGCGGCTGGCGTTGATTGGCTCAGGCGCTGTGACATCACGGGGCTGGCGCGGAGGCTTTTAGCTCCCTCGCCGCCGCCCCTGCAGGAGTTTCCAGCCGCGGCTCCGGTCGCCGCAGAGAGGCGGTCTCGGTGGCGGGTCCCTGCCGGACGAGTAGGCTCCGATCCCGGGCTGCCCCGGCCCCTATGGCAGGTAAACGGGCTGGGGGCTGCAGGGGGAAGGCGCGGCCGGGGAGCGAGCCGGGAAGGGCTGGGGACGTGCCGGGAAGGGGCGTCTCCCCGGGGATCCCCACCAACCTGGCTGCGGGGGCGCTGGGACCCCGCCGGCGAACTGGCCCGTGGGGATGGGAGCTGGGAGAGACCCAGGGGGACGGGGCGCGGCGGGTGCCCGGCCCGGCCCGGCCCGCTCCCTTCCCCGTGGGAAGGACCCTGGTCCCACGCCGGCCCCGGGAGCGTCCGCAGCGGGGCGAACTCCCGACGAGTGGGGCTGGCTGGCCCGGGGGTCCCCCGCCTCGCCTCTCCCGGCGCTGGGGGCGGGTCTCGGGCTGGGGCCGGCCCTCCCGCAGCCCGCGGCTCACCCTGTCCTTCTGCCCCGCCGCAGCCCGGAGCGCCCCGTAGCGCCATGGGGAACCAGCTGGCGGAGATCGCGCCCGCGCCGGCCTTCCTGCCGCACTTCCAGGCGCTTCACGTGGTGGTGATCGGGCTGGACGCGGCCGGCAAGACCTCGCTGCTCTACCGGCTCAAGTTCAAGGAGTTCGTCAAGAGCGCTGCGCCCACCAAGGGCTTCAACATGGAGAAGATCCGGGTGCCGCTGGGGGGCTCCCGCGCCATCGCCTTCCAGGTGTGGGACGTGGGCGGCCAGGAGAAGCTGCGGCCCCTCTGGAAGTCCTACACCCGCCGCACGGACGGGCTGGTCTTCGTGGTGGACTCGGCGGAGGGGGAGCGCATGGAGGAGGCCCGGGTGGAGCTCCACAGGATCACCCGGACGTCGGAGAACCAGGGCGTCCCCGTGCTGCTCCTGGCCAACAAGCAGGACCTGCCGGGCGCGCTGGCGGCCTCCGAGGTGGAGAAGCTGCTGGCCCTGCACGAACTGAGCGCCGCCACCCTCAGCTACACCCAGGGCTGCAGCGCGGTGGACGGGCTGGGCCTGCAGCAGGGGCTGGAGAAGCTCTACGAAATGATCCTCAAGAGGAAGAAAATGCTGCGACACAGCAAGAAGAAGCGATGAGCAGCCCCCTGGGCCTGCCCCGGCCCCACCCAGCTGCCAGGGCATTGCTGGTTGGGCGCGGGGTGAGCGGCTCCAGTGCCAGGCCTGGCTCACCCCCGCGTGGCTAAATCGCCCGTGTAGACGAGGACTTTGATAGGGGACAGCACCCTCTGGGGGCTGTGTGTGCCTGCCCGGTGAATCTGACTCCAGGATTTGGGACGGCTCCAATGGGAGTGTGCTGTAGGGACTGGTCTGGACCTGTGCCCGCCGGCCGACAGGACACACGGAGTGCCCCAGCCAGGCTGAGAGCAATGGCCCCTGATGTGTCCAAATCAAATTTAAAGGAGAGGTAGGGTGGGGTTAGGAGACTGCAACTTGATGGCAACCTGCATTAGGTGAAAACACTGCAAGTGGGTTTTCTAGGCGTGTGGGTGTTCATTTCCATCATTGCTACAGGACAGGTGGGGGAGGGGAATCTTTGTATTACTGGGTTGTTTTTTTATAAACCACGTGTGTTTGGTTTTTTTGTAGGAACTAAACATAAGTTATTAAACAGAGAGATTGGATAGCTGGGAGTGGCTTTGACTCTTTACTTTCATGCTGTCCGAGTTCATACTTCGTCAAGATTCCAGCTTTCACTTGGCTGGATCAGGACAAATGGTACATTGGGATCAAAGGCAGGACTGCCTTTTATTGAAACCTATGACCTCTGCTAAACAGTTGGCTGTCTTTAAGGAAAGAAGGCTTTTAAACATAAAGTAACAGAAATCTAACCTATCCTTGTCTCCATGCTAAGGGAGTGAGCTCTTGTGGGGGTCGAAAGAAACCAACCAAATCTCTGACTGCTGCACTAATTAATAGTAACAAAATCACAATCCAATCGTTTTTTTTCCAGGGTGGTAAGCCCTTGCAGCTCCCATACTGCATAAAATTGCAAATGCCAGCATGTATCTGGAGTTTTATAACTAGTGATGATACAGATTCAGCAAAGGAGGGATATTAAATCTCAGGCTGCAGGTTTAAACCAGTCTTGAACTACTGGAGACCAGGATGAGCCCTGATGTGGGGGCTGGGAGGAAGCGAATTATTTCACTCTGCTACTGTGGGTGTCCTACCTTCCTCTCCAGCATTTGGTGTTGGTCACTGGACCAGATCCGGTGTGGCAATTCCTACTGCTCTGTCAATGGTAAATCTCAAAAGTTGCTCCCCGGAAACTCTAGACCAAAGTCACCTTTTGAAGTGCCCTGTATGGAGTTGAGTAGGTGTCATGGGTGAAAATGAGCTAGGAGCCTTTAAGTAACTGTGAAAAGCCCAAGGCTTCTTCCTTCCCTCACACCCAACTGGCTGGGATCAGATGTGCTACCCTGGGTCCCTTCCTTGTAGCAGCTCGGCTGTTCACAGGCTATAAACACCCACTGGTGCTCCAGAGGGGGGAGATCCTATCTTACTGGATCAACTTCTGTTGGGGAAAGAGACACTTTTGAGAGCTCTGTGTAGCTTGTCTCTCACCAACAGAAGTTGGTCCAATAAAATATATTTCCCCCCACACACACCTTAACAACACTGCAGCCTAACCCCTAGCAATTCTAATTGTACAAAGGTGACAACAAACGTGGTTGCTGTCACAGGAACTGGAGGGCTGGGGGAGGAATACGCAGGACAGCTCCATTCCTGTGAACACAAGATGTTCCTCCCCCCCCCCACTCCTTTAACAATAGGGTGGTAAATGCAGCAGTTGCGGAGGGCGTTAGCCCCAAAGGTGACCCGGAGTAAAAATGTCTAGGGTGCCACACGAGTTCGGATAAATATTGACCAGTCTGAATAAAATATTGACCAGTCTGAATAAATATTGACCACCGCAGGGTTTATTCAGCTTAAGCTGGTCGTGTGTGTGTGGCTGGAGCCTGTTTCGCTAAACAAGATTATACCTTTGTATTCACTTCTGCGCCCTCGGGTCTGCTGAGCAGTTTGTGGGACAGCGGTGGGGTCGGAGCCCCCTGACCTGTGGGAGCGGCTGCCGTGTCTCATGTTCCGGGAGCAGAAGCAGTTTCCATCATGAACTGTGTGTGAAGAGCTCTTGTTCCCCTTTTCCAGACAAAGAGAAGGCGCAGTCTTATGGCAACTGAGGGGCTCCATGGGGAAGAGCAGCAGAGTCTGAGGAGCCAAGAAGTGGTTTTAAGCACAGAGAACTGGGAGCTGGACCATTCACAACTTCTCACACAGCAGGAAAGGAAGTGGGGGGGGGTAGGGACTGACTTCCTCCCAGAGAATCCCTTCTTCCTTGATATTAGCCCGATGTGGGCCCTGGGTTTGGGTTAGTTGCCAGAGATGACAGGGATATGCAGCAAGGGTTTGCACATAATTTGCCTAAAAAGCTGTTTAAATAATTGGACGAGCTTTGTGAGCATGATCACGCTGGCTGGCCTTGCTCTGCTTCGCCCCCCAGCCCTGACACAGAAGGACCATCACAGCCGCAGTGTGTCAGTCACAAGGACCCAGATCCTTAGAGGTATTTGTGTATTAGCTCCCATCAACTCCCCAGGGGAGGCAGGTGCTAAGTACCTCTGAGAACCTGGGCCAAGGTCAGGATCATAAGGGGAAGTGGGCCTGTGCCTGAGGAGGGATGGGGAGAAGGGGGCCTGGAGGAGGGAAGGGGTTGCAGGTGTCTGAGGAGTGGGTAGTAGAAGGAAGTGTTTCTTTTTGTTCTGCAGGCAGATTAAACGTACTAAAGATTCCTGGTGGTGTAGCTGGGTTGGTCCCAGGATATCAGAGCTAAGGTGGGTGAGGTCAGATCTTTCTACCTTGACTCTAAGGATTCTTGGTGCCTGTGCCAAGAACCCTCTTGATCTGTGTCCTAGCTGATTTCCCATACCCCTCATCCCACCCCAGGAGATCAGTGGCAATGACCAGGGAGAACCCCCCCCACCGCCACACAGACACACACACACACACTTCAGAGTTTAATGGTTTTGGAAGGGAGCTATAAATCCTCATGCTTCAGGAGAGCAGGCCCAGATCCATAAAGGAGTGTAGGCATCAGAATCCCTGAGTGCCTCAGGCCAGAGCAAGCATGAGAATGACCCTATAGCCTGGAGGGAAACTCAGGGGCCAGGGCCCCTGCTCTAATGACACTTCAGTTATTTATTCAACGGGGAATAGCTTGAACAGGAGAGATTGAGGTAGCACCATATCAGAGTATCTCACAGCTCCATGGTTAGAGTGTGTAAGAAGTGGGAGCCCCCCCAAATCCTTTTTCCTCCCTCAGGCTGAGGGGGGAATTGAACCTAGATCTCGCCCCTCCTGGATGGGGGCAGGGAGAAATTGAACCACCGCCGCCTGCATTTTAGCTGCCAAAGCCACCAGGCTCTGGGAGAGGGAGTCCTAGCTGGGGATCGTCAGCAGAGGTAGGTGCCTCCCTGCAGCCCGGGTCTATGGCGTTTTGCTCTGTGAGAGTGGTGGGACGTGGGACGTAGGACGCACCCCTCTCATCCGGCATCTCCCATTGGCTAGTTTAGGTGGTTCCCAGGTATCTAGCTGCCCCAGTGCATTGTTCAGGGACTTGCCTAGGTGCCTAACTCAGGTCGAACAGCCAGTCGAAAAGGGACCCCACCCTCCCAGTGAAAATGAGTGAGTGAGGGTGGGGGAGAGCGAGTTTCGGGGGTGGGGGGGTGGAGTGAGTGGGGGCAGGGCCTCGGAGAAGGGGCAGGGCAGGGGTGTTCAGTTTTGTGCGATTAGAAAGTTGGCAACCCTAGGCTTTGTGGATCCCATTGTTGTGCCAGTGATTTTCTGGGCACCTCAAACTTAGTCCTTCAGTTGATACTGGTAGTTTTCCTTATTAGCGAGACCCTGAATGGCTTCAGCTGAACCTCATGAGAAATGCTCCACTAGGATGCCAATTTACTCTCACAGCCAATCCCGCTCTTCTCTGATGGCAGCTTGGGTCACACCCGTCCTGTATAAGATCTTCCCCAGGTCCACTACCCCTCTCTGCAGGCAGGCTCCAGCTTGGAGAGCGTCTGCTAGCTTAGCAGCACTGAACTAGGAGGGGCCGGAGGGCAGTGGGGGCTCTTCGCATTGTACTAGTATCATCACAGACTAGGAAACCTGTCTGGGGCTTAGAGGAGGAGCTGAGCGTTGAGGCTGCTGGAGTTGGGAGTCAGAGCACTAGAGTAACTCCCTGTGTGGATAAGCCCTTAGGTCTCTCTCTTGCCATGTCTAAGCTGTAGCTGAGAGGGAGCCTGGGTAGACAGGCTTGTACCCGTGGGCCTCGAGTTATTGTGCTAGAATGCAGTGTGGCTATTGTAGCTCAGGCTCTTGAGCCCGGGCTGCCACGGGACCCGTAGGTGGCTTAATACGAGTGCAAAGCTCAGATTCTTGCAAGAACGGGGCTAGCAGTGGGTCCAGGCTACTGCAGCAGCTACACCCACTTCTCCCCAGATAGCAGCAGGGGAAGGGAGAGCAAAGCCCATGCCCACGTGCCAGGGTATTTGGGCTGAGCAGGGTTCCTGGCCCAGTTAGCATGGGTGTCAGGGGAGGGGGACGCTCTCTGAGCATTTTAAGCTAGATGAGTTTTGCTAAGTGGTGGAATGCAGAGTCCCATTCTGAGCCACAGAAAGCAAGGTGCCCTGCTGATAGAATGAGCCTCAGCCCCAATCTCTTTATGTAACCAAGCTCACTGCGCTCAGTTTAAATCCCCTAGGGGTTGTTATATAAGGAACATACAGCTCTGTGTGTCTGGCATCCTCTCTGGCTCCAACACCCCACCCTAGGATGTTCTGCTGACTTGTTTAAATCAGTAGTGCCTGCAATCCCCCTCCAGCTTTAGGTGGGGAATGTAAGAACTTGATTAATGGCAGGACCAGGAGGCCATATGCTTTCACTAAGAGTTTCCCATGGCATCACCTGGGAGGTCAAGGACCTGGCACTGAGCAATCACATAGGAGGCTGTGCGATGGGGGTGGGTCAATGCACAGAATCTTTTCAGCATGCTTTGAAGCTTCCCAGCTGGCAGGATATGTCACTGGGACTCTTCAGAGAGGAGAGTCGGCTGGGGGTGAGATGCTGAGTTTCCAAAATCATAATGAGCTTAATTCAAGCTTTGTTGTTACCTGTTAATTTTTTAATTAACTTATACAACTGGCTGCTTGCAGTGATTAAGTAGCAGAGCAGGTGAGCCCCAAATAACCCCATCAAAGCCTAACCTGAGAGCTCAGCCCCCATGGTGGAAAGTGGGTCTGCCTTGTAAGAGAAGGCAAGTTCCCCTAGAGCAGAACTAACAAAGCCCTGTGTTTACTTGCTGTCGGTAGCCTCAGGCGTCACCTGGTCTGCTGAGCCACACAAAGCTAGAGAATTGCAGCGGAGAGAGCATGAGTTATTCTGTTCTCACTGCAGCCTCCTTTCTGCTGCATCTCACGCACACCTGGAGAATACACTCAAGGGAATGGCCTTGTTGTGACCAGAGACTGGAACTGGCAGAACCTTCCTGGTGTGAGGGTAACCTATTGGAACAGGTTCTCTGTCTCCCCCTCCCCCTCCTCCCCCCGCATGCTTAATTCCTCAACGCTTGGGGTCTGTTCAATAGAGACTGGTGGCTTCTCTAAAGCACAGGCCTCAGTTCGACCGCGAGTGAGTGGGCTCAGCAGTGTTCCCTCGTGGAGCGGGGAAGAATGATTCCCTCCACTGCCAGAACCGAGGGGTGAGGTTCTCTAGTGTGTGCCATGCAGGAGGGCAGGCTAGATAGTCAAAACAGTCCCCTCTGACCTTAAAATCTATGAACTATCTGATGGAGGTTTCCTACAGCTATTAGTTATTGTTAGTATATCTTGGTTATTGATATAGTGCCTGGGGTGGGGGGCTTCCAGGATTTCCTTGTGCCATACAGCACACATTAAGAAATCCAGTGCCTTCAGGAAGCAAACAATCATAGAACTTCCTGTCCAAAACAGGCTGCATTAGGAGCACACAGAGTGAAACCAAAGAGGAGAAGGTCTTCGAGGGCAGATTTATTCCAAGGGCTAATACTAGAGACCTGGACAAAGCCTTGCAGCCTCTACCTAAAGCAGATGTTTGGGTAGAGGAATGCACGGCACCCGCTCCTACCCAGCTCTTCCCGTGGGCTGCTGGCCAGTGGTTCAGAGAGGAATCCCGTTCCTCCCAGAGGCAGTGGGCTGCAAACCCCTCTCCCGAAATGCTGGGTTCTAATGGAGCTCAGGTGGGCTGGAGAGAGGGCTCTGTATAAGTGCATAGAGAGAGTGCTGCCGACTTAATTTCTTTCTGATCCCTGGGAAAGATGCACTAAAGAGATTCAACTTTCCTGCCCCTCTTGGGGGAGGCAATGATAACAACACAGCACTGACATGGCTTCCATTGGAAAATTCAGTCTTTTATAAGTCCTGTTTAACTGAGCCTCACAACTACTCTGCGAGGAAGGGACACTGGCATTTTACAGAGGCTAAGTGATTTGCCCAAGGTCACCCAACAGCTCAGTAGCAGAGCCCAGAAAATGTGGCTCCTGGTTCCTTGCTTGAAACACCTGGGTCAAGATTTCCTCTCCGGAATAAAACACAAAAGCCTTTTGCCCTGGGCCAGTCTGCGAACTGGTGCACACACATGGCTGATTATAAACTAGCTTATGTTTCTGGAGGGCAATTGGGGTAGTTCAAAAGCTGAAGCTGGTGCTCAGTAACTCTATTGCCAGGGGCCACTTTAGATAGAGCCTGGCCCAGATTACCCCCAGAATTCAGCGTGGCACAGCAGTGAGAGATGGAAAAGGCCCATTGGCTCATGGTGTCCATGACCAGGGGCACGGTGCAGGACTGGCCGGCTACTTGCCATTATCCAGCTGCCAAATGTTGCTTTCCTGTAAGAACTGCAATAGCTTGTATCTCCAGGAACTGGGCTGAGCCGTCCCCGCATTTCAGCTTGGGAGGAGGTGATGTCAATGAAGGGATAAGTGCCTGCTACAAACAGTGTGGGTGATACTGTATCAAAGCTACCTGGGAAGGCTATAAAAGGCAAACACCCATGGGTGGATCATGTGCGCAAGGAGAAGTTATTCATTCTCAGTACAATCATCTCCCAACTATGCAGGGCTCAAGAGATTTAAAAGGTGAAAGTGAGCCAGAGCCAGTGAGCCAAATAAATGGGAGGAGACAACTGCAGAGCAGGGAGAAAGAGGGTGAAAGAGGCTAGGGGTGGAAATGCTGACCTGGGCATTCTCCTTTCTTAGAGTCTGAGGTGACTGTCTCCGCAGAATTTGCTGGCAACACTTGCCCATCTACTGTCCTGACACCTGCAGTTAGACAAGATACCAAAGCAAAACCTCTGGGATGGTTTGGTGGGAAACCAAGATTCTTGGCTGGAAAGTGAAATTTGGGTATAAAATGTGAGTTGTGAGGTTGTGTGGCTCACTGCTCCTCCATACACTCAGCAGTTTGGACTTTGCATCAGGATGACAGCATAGAGAATAAAGCCAGTCCCCAGAGGGCCACGGCTCATGGCTCAGCAATGGATCAGCAAGGCAGAGACGTGATCTCAGCTTTTTGGTGCTGTGTTTTACGTCGTATGATTGCACCAAAGACCCTAATGCCCATCACACTGCAGAGAGACTCTCATAACTAAATCTGTACATGAAATTCACAACTCTGCTAATTCTCTTTTATGTGACATTTCATTATCTGAGCTGTGAGTTGCTGGAGATGCTAGACCCTCTCTCTGGTCAGCGCTTTAATTAAAGGGGAACCTTCAGTGCAACAAAGTAGGTCAGGGCATGCAGTCCTGTGGAGTGATGCTCTTGGCTCTCACCTTGTGGGGGAGGGGTGGGCAGTGAATGCATTAGCTCGGATGCAGCTCAGTGGTTGGCTGAACCTGGAGTAGGTTGGAGGGCTCCTTCAGGGAATCTCCAGGAATATTTATGCTGAAAACATTTGAGCAGGGGCTGCACTTGCATCAAGTCTCCTGGTTTTGCAAACAAACCAGGCATGGGCTCCTCTCTTTTTTTAACTGAAGCAAGCTCACTGAAAGGAAACAAGGGGAAAGTCTGGGGGCTACAGCAGAGTCTCATTATTCCAGCCACTCCCGGGCACTAGATTTGCAGGCAGGCCACACTGGGCGCAACTGACCAGTTAAACCGAGGGATTGTGGCGAGCCTTGCTGGCATGTGCGTGCCAGGAGGGCTAAGCAGTTTGAAGGCTGTAAGGATGAATTGGTACCACGTAGGGCTAGCTCTAGGGAGCAGTCTTGGAGGCTCAGAAGCGCTGAAGTCACTGCAGCCAAACTCGGGATGTCCACGTAAATTCTCTTCTTTTCAGAGACAAGCAGCTTGGGCTGAGGACCTTGCTGTGACTAGCCCCACATGGGTCCCTCTCTCAAAGGCTTTCCCAGCCCTTTCTCTCCCTTTGACCTGCAACGGCCTCTGGTCTGACAGGTCTCTCCTGACACATCTTGCCTGACAGCAAGGCTCTGTGGGAACCCAGCTCTGCAGAGATGGATGCCTGGGGCATGCTCCACAAACAGGGGCAAACCAGTAGAACCTTGGACTCTGCCCCGTCGTCAGATTCTCAACCACCCTCCCTACTCTTGATCTCCTGTTACGTGGCCCAACTTCCACCATGTATTCACAACCTGATGGGCAAGCTCCTTGATTGCCATCACCAGCTCCCTTGGAGAGGGCACCCTGGAGACCTGGAATGATGCAGCCCCAGCCCGGGACGGGATGCCAGGATTCCTGAGTCAGAGTCCTGACCTGCCTTGACCCCCTTTGCCCTCAGCCGAGGCGGGAGGTGGCGATTCCTTTGTGATAATGGGAGCTGTGGGGGTTGGGCATGTTTGAAAACATCTTCCCTCGGCTTGGTGTCTAAGGGGAGCTGAGCCCGTCTGAAAACTCTGGCCTCAGCCTCTGTTTCAAATGGGGAAAGTGCCCACCTCACGGTGAGGATCCAGCCGGCGATGATGTTTGCCCAGGGCCCTCCACAGGCAGCGGGGCCCTGACTCTATGCTGGCACATGGGGAAGGGACCACATGGGGAAGGGACAAGGGTGCTGTCCGCGACCCCAGAGCAGGCCTGGAGACACAGCCCTCACAAGGCCCAGGAATTGGTCCCTTGCGAAAGAATCCAGCTCAGCCCTGGGCAAGGGTGGCACTTAGCAGCTAACTCAGACCAAAGGTCAGGCTGACAAATGGAGGCTGAAACCTGACTGGTCTGGGCTTCTGGTGCTGGTATACCAAGGGGTGGGGGGACGTATAAACACTCCAGAGAGACTGATCCTGCCACTTCTTCTGCCATGACCTAAACCAGACAGGGCCCCCTTTCCTCCTCAAGAGGCAGGAATAGCCCACTAGCTCGTAGTGGGGGTCTGGGACGGGAGATTCCTAACAGAACAGAGACAAGGTTGCCCCAGGCAGTTGATCTCTGAGTGGGAATTAAGTGGGTGCTTCAGTTTAAGTGGCAGACTTTGCTACCATGGCAACGGATACTATAGAAAACTAAGGCTTAGGCAGAACCCAGGATTCTCACTTCATAGCCCCACACTTCATCCCCTGGTTCATCCCACTTCTCAGAAGTGATTCCCCACCCTTCTCTGAGATTTGTACACATCCGGCTCCCAGGACTGTGTATGCTTCTTGTTTTCCATTGGTAAATAACTCAAGGCAAAGACAGACTGAGATGCTGCAATGGGAAGGGAAGGGGGCTAGGAACTGAAAATCCGCCTGGCGGATTTAGGTCCCACATTTTCTGGTGCTAAAAGAAGCTTCTGGGGTGTCTGCTGTAAGAGGAAGATTTTTATCTGTGGTGAGTTCTGATGTGTGTGATATTAGAGGCTGCCAGCTGGTGTGTGTGTAGAGAAGGAATATGCAAAGGCCGAGGTCTCCTTCTGAAATGCATTCTGCTCTCTCAGCTGAAGTTGTCAACACTATTTGATTATGTTTATTCTTGACAATTCAACCATGAGAGTTTGATCAGCTCCAAAGAAGAAGAAATTCCTGGCTGCAGTCTCTTTCTTTCCCATCTGTTCTCCCAAAGATAAACAGACTTTTCTGTTCCCCTGAAGAACATTGTAAAATGAAGTATGAAATACTGGAATAATTATTAGACTAAAGCACAGGCCAAAGATCAATAGAAAGGAAAGATGAAATATTGTCCAATGTGCTGTATAAATTACTGGCTCAGAATTCTGTAGACTGTAATTTCTTCATGAAAATTCAGGCAAGCATGGGGCAGTAGGATACTGTAGGCTTATTGGTCTGGAATTCAATGTCTCTTTGGGCCTGGACTCTCTAATTTGCATCTACGTGCATAACTCTAAGGGTCATTTCATGCATCAGTTGGTTTCTTACGCTTCTCTGGGCTGTGCAGAATTGATCTCAATAGAGGTGGGAAAACCTCCTGGCTGCAGCACCACAATGGAGGGCAGGGGGTGGCATGCCTGCGATAGCTGGCTAGGAGTCCTGCTGTGTTCTGCAGTTTTTGAAACCCATCTGCAGCTCTCCAGGGAGCTGAAAGAGCCCACCTGTGAAAGGCACAAGGGGAGGAAGATTAATGGTATAGTACAGCAGATGCCAGCTCTGCAGCTTCACGTGCCTCCTCTGGAGTGAGTGGAACACAAGAAACAGAAGGAAGCAGCTAACAAACCAAACCCAGAGGGAGGCTTCTGTGTCCCAGACCCTGGGGCTGAGGGACAGTTCACTGCTGTTTTGCTTGCGAGGCAACCCAGGTGCATACATAACTCTGTTCCATGATCCATCTCCCCTGCACGCTCCCTGCTGTCAGTGTCGTCTCTCTCCTGTTGTACCCTGCATGCTGCCGGCTCTCTGGGCCCTTTGGGCTGGGGACATCTTCAGCCCCCTAAGCCAACCGGACCCCCAGCAGCCTAGTTACTACTGCACACTCCAGTATGTACCAACAGGCCCATGCAGGAACGTTGTCATGTGGGTACATACTGCCATGTGCAGGAGCAGATGTGGGCTCACACAGACCTGCAGCCGTACAATCCAAGTCAGGGTGCACACAGGTGTGTCCATGGTACAAGAGCACACGTGGGGTATGTCTTTACAGCAATGAGGCGCCCACAGCTGGTCTGTGTGAGCCGACTTGGGCTCGGGGGGCTCAGGCTGCGGGGCTATTTCATTGCTGTGTAGACGTCTGGGCTCGGGCTGGGTGGGAGGGTCCCAGAGCTCAGGCTTCAGCTCCACACAGCAATGAAACAGGCCCACAGCCCAAGCCAGCAGGCACGGACCAGCTGCGGATTTTTCTTTGCTGTGGAAGCGTACCCAAACAAGGGCATGTATGCTCTCCTGCAGACGTGCTGGTAAGCAGGCAGGGAATGGGGCTCAGTCTCTGAGTTCCCATCTGCCTGGTTTCTTCTGACCATCCCTGTCTGTAGAAGCCCAGATGCTCCTCACATCCCTGCCTGAGGAATCCTCCGTGCGCTGCTGACTCACTGCCATCCGTGAAGCAGCAATGCCTGCCATGTCCTGGGCAGACGGGAGCCCAGCAGACTCTAAGCGCCTCCCTCAATCATCCAGAGCAACTTGTTTGATCTCATCCAAATGATCAAAGCAGAAATTAGCACCAGGCCCAGAGCAGGAAGAGGGCATCTGATGCCGCTATCAGAGCAGGCATCTCTGCTGATCCTCTGGGCCTGTGTAATTGATCCTTGTGGAGCCAAAGGCAGCTACCTCTGGTCCCCCTTTCCCAACATGCTACAGCCAGGCGTGAAGAACAAGGGGGAGAGAATGGCTGGTTCCAGGTTAAATGTCTTTGGTTTTTGGTTAATCCTAGTTTTCTCCCTCATCCCCAGCACTTGGGGTTCTGCAGCAGTTAGTACAAGGAGGGGACTGAAAGAAAACGTGCTAACGAGGGCAAAGTCCTGCTCAGTGAAGAGAGAAGTGACCCAGTTACCATTACACGGACAGTACCTTCAGCGCCCTCTGCTCTGAGCATCAGGAGGGGCTTGTGTCCTAGCATTCAGACAGCATTTCCCCACATCCTCTCCTCCAGCTCCAGTGTCCATTTACCTAGATCCCTTCTCACTGAAGTGTAGCACAGAAGTCCCTGGAAAGAACACGCACAGCAAAGGAACTCTCTCTCCTTCCTGCCTGCCACAGGGCACGGGGATAAGTGAGGGCTTGATTCAATTTGGCGATGTGCTAGCGAGGGGAAGCAAAGATGGAGAAGACATCTCTTGTGGCAGCGAGTTCCACAGGCTAGACCTGGCTGTTGGCCAACAGTCCTGTTGTGCTGGTGAAGCACAGAAGTCATGGGAGACCGCAGTAACAGTGAGAGGCATCTCCGCTGGCCAGGGCCAGTCCCATGGAGAGATTTCAGAATCAGGACAGAGACTGTGGGCTGGCCTCTGTTCATGGGGGAGCCTGTGCAGAGCATGGGGGGGATGTGTTTGCAGTGGCCTGTGCTGCTGGGCTGCCATAGTTTTTATGCAACTTCATCCCCAGCTCTGATGAATCAATGTGGCTGAGGCAGGAGTCCACCAATGGCTGGGGCCAGCTCTCTGCCTGCCTCTCCACCTGTTCAAGGCCTGGCTGGCTGCTGTGGCACCTCCTGGAGGGCTCTCAGATTGCCAATGCATTACAGGCCAAGCTGGGTTGGCGCGTGAGGCATGACTGACTGTCCTAGGGGACACGCGCACCTCTCCTACCCCTGACAGTCAGATATTCTGAGCCAGTGCTGGCCCATGGCCCGTCCAGCCCCCCTGGCAACTCTCGCCAGCTGTGTGGCTGCTCAGAGGAGAGGCATTATGTGAATATTGATCTAGTGCTTTTCACGGCATTGTTTGCTGGCTCCCGCATTGGCCCTCGTTACCAGCTTCCCTCCTCTGCAGTCAGAGCGCCTGCCTCCGGGACCAGCCAGCCTGCTCTTTGCATAACAACTGGCATGAATTATTGAGCTGGTCTCCTGCCCCCCATGCTCGGGGTGGAGGGGTCGGGTCCTTCTTAGAGAGTGAGCCCCTCGCTCAGACTCACGGATGCTTGGCACAGTGCCAGCGTCCTCATGAACAGCTGGAGTGGGAGAGGAAGGGAGGCCAGGGACCTCCTCCAGCGAGTCAGAGGGGATGGGAATAGCTTGCTGTACTCACCCCCTGAGAAGCAGTGAGGTCTAGTGGTTAGGACCCTGGACAAGCCCTCCCGCTCTGCCACTGACAATCTTGGTTAATCTTGGGCAAATCACACCCCCCACTTCCCAAGCCTCTGCTTTTGTGCCCAGCCTTTGTCTGTCCAGGTTGGGAGCTCCCTGGGGCAGGGACCGTCTCCTGATGTTCCTGTGCAGTGCCTGGCACAGTGGAGCCCCTAAGTGCTATTGCAACGCAAATGATGCTAACAGTGACCAAGGGGGCCGAGGCATGGGGGTCACATCATGCCCGTAGGTCACCAGGCCTCCTGTCTCCCCACACTGAAAGCCGTGGGCATTTCTGTGGCACTCCTCTGGAGGAAGATTGCAGCCTCTCCGTACCCTTTGACCTTGGGAAAGGCTGCCATGTCCCTTGAAGACAGAGTTCTGTTTCCTCGGAGAGCAGCAGCAGGTAACAGACAAACAACCAGCCAGCTCTGCTTAACCACAAGTGTCACATTTTGGTTTTCGCAGATCTGACAGAAACCAGAAATGGCGCATAGGGAAGAAGTTAACATAAATAAAAATTACCTGATCACCATAGCAACCAAGCAGGGCCCCCTCTCAAACTTAGCTCTTCTCTGGTCAGGTTGCCCAAGTGCAGCCAGCAAGAATGTCCTCCCCTCCAATGTGACCATGTCAGGATTTACAAACCACTCATTTCCCTAAGCAGGGAGGTGTCTAACTGCACATGGGCTGTGGAGGAAGGCATCCCTCTCCTCTTCCTGGTGTGCAACACACTGACATAGGATTCTGCCACATGCTCTGCAATCATGCCCAGCCCACAACATTACAAAGGGGGGCATTCATTATCCCCGGGCAAGCAAACCTCCTCGCCTTTTTGTAATCAACACCTTTCAGGCAGAGAGAGGTTCATTACTATGCAAACTGGATGTGCTGCATTTCCTCAAAAAGAAAAGGAGGACTTGTGGCACCTTAGAGACTAACAAATTTATTTGAGCATAAGCTTTCGTGAGCTACAGCTCACTTTATCGGATGCATGTAGTGGAAAATACAGTGGGGCGATTTTATATACACAGAGAACATGAAACAGTGGGAGTTACCATACACACTGTAAGGAGAGTGATCAGGTAAGGTGAGCTATTACCAGCAGGAGAGAAAAAAAAAACTTTTGTAGTGATAATCAAGGTGGGCCATTTTCAGCAGTTGACAAGAATGTGTGAGGAACAGTAGTGGGGAAAAATAAACATGCAGAAAGGGCTGCTACTCTGAAACCTGCATTTCCTCAGAACCTCATTGCTATTCAGGTAGAGGCAGGTTATTTGCACACAGCTCAGCTCAGCAGTAAGAATCCTAAACACAGATACTTAAATGATTACAGGTCGGTCCCATCTGTCCTGCAGGCCAAGAGGAGAGAGTTTCAGCTAAGCATCCAGGTGTTTCGTTGGTTCCCAAGTATTATCCAAATAAAGCACAGCATCGTTTCCCTCTGAAAGAGTGGCACAGAGCCCAGGAAAAACCCAGACACCTGTGTCACTGACTTGCTGGGCTTACTCTGTGGGTGTATTGTTCAGGAGCAAGGGATTCTCTCTCATGGTTTATATTGTCAGCGGATTAAATCCCCAGCAAGCCGGGGTCACTCTATGGGGTGAAGATTGTTCTCTCTTTATGGGGATGCACCTCTGTCTGTTCTTCCACCCCTCCTCAATGTTCCTGGGCTGGGCAGCTCAGCGTTCACACCATCATCTTCTCCCCATGCTGCATGCAGGCTTTGTGAGCAGTTGGCTTTGTTTTGCCCCCTGACCTATACCCATCTCTGTCAAGTTGTGGGGAAGGGGCAGATCCCGCTGAGCTAAACTTCACTGGTGCAGAAGATTTTAGCACAATATCCACAAACAATGCTGGAGCCACTGTAAATAATGCATAACAGCTTCCTGGGGCTGAGTGCTGTGCTGCCAGACAGGCCATGGCTGCAGACGGGCAGCCTGGCTCCGAAAAGACCCATGTGTTACAGACACTGCTGCTGCTGGGATCTCACTGTGTTTATGCCCTCTGTGACCTCCTGCACAGCAGTGTCAGGTGAGGCCCAGGGCCAGCCAAGCACCTCTTGCTCCAGAAATGCACCATCTCGGAAGCCTCAGCATTTAGCTCCCAGATGTTGCACTGAGCTTCATTGGTCTTATTTTTAGTGTGGACCTGCCTTGGGAAGCAGGAAAACAGTCCATGCTGAGCACAGGCCCCTGGCTTTGCTCTTGCTTTTACCCACTGAGGAGATGGGCAAAGCCAGCTCTATGGATATTCTGCTGTTTATGAGTTTTTTTGCCTAGAGGCGCCATCATGGATTGGGACTCCTTTGTGCAGCGCGGCACAAGCAAAAAGGCCCACCCCAGAGAGCTGGCAGATGTGCACCATGCCAAGAAGCAGGAGGTGGTTGAAAACAAAGACCTCAGTTTGCTTGGACGTGGCGGAGAGGTGGCTGCAGAGAGCCTGTTGAAAGGCCCTTGCGCTGGTGGAGGTCATGTGTAGGGCAGCTCAGCTCCCTACACAGTCCCCGATATGCCCCCTTATGTCAGAGGTGCGGCCTGGGTGGCTCACCTCCCTCCAGGGCGCGGCACCTGCGGGGATCCCCCCCTGCAGGGGGAATTCTCCACTGAGAAGCTCTGGCTGGTCACTTTGCCCTGGCTTACTGCACCAAAGCCTCTGGCCCACATCCCCCTGGATGGGAGAGCAGAGGTGCTGAGTGGCCGCTGCCAGGGGACGAGCACTGAGAACACTGGCATGGCGAGCAGGGAGCTTAGAGCCCGCGGGAGAGACCTGACATTTATCACTGCTCCCCCAGGTTCTATCTGCAGCCCACATAATGATTGTGGCAGCTAAAATAAGGAAACCATATGAGTCAAGTCACATTCCTAGCCTGGATCACAGTCTGATGAATCTAGAGCCTCTCACCTGCCTTGCTGCTGACCACTGTGTTTATGGATTATTTCAGAGCCCCCGTCCCTCCCAGAGCTGCAGAACAGCTGGGAGGCAGGAGCCTTCCAGTTTGGGGTCTACAGGCACAGTTCTGCCCACATCAATCACCTTCCAGCCGTTGTTACTAGAGCTTGGACCTGTTTCCTGGGTAGCTTCCAAGCTGGAAGTTTGTTCAGGTTCATGTCACAAGGTCCCCATTTGTCAGTGTGGCCAGAGCAAGACTCTGCTGCACAGGGAGAAGGCAGGTTAAATACCAGGGGAATTTGGCACATCTAGGAACAGCTTTGGGGATGGGAGGAGCTGCCGAGGGAGGGAGCAGACGCGCCAGCGCCATCCATCAGGGATGCGTTATAGATATTGAAATCGCTCCCTCTGTGACCCAGGGGGTCAGCTGGGTTTTGACCCAGCCAAAACCGCTTTGAATCTCTCTTTAAAAAACCTTTCTCTTGCACTATTTAATAGCTTGGCAAGGACTCACCAGACATGAAACCCCAGCATTTGATATTGGTGCATGACATGGGGACGTAGCAAGGCTCTGGGTACCTCTGAATCGGGTCTCCTCCCATGTGTAAGGATGCAGCGGCCTGAGAGCCTCTGACGTGCAGGGCTGACTCTTTTGAATGAAGGACTGCGGGGCTGGCCAGAGCACAGCCAGATATGAGCAAGCCTGTGGTGTATCAATCATAGCACTAACTGCGCTGCCTGGCGTGTCTGCACTGCCTAATTCAGAGTTTCTTTTAAGGAAGCACACTGCAGCATGCAGGGTTATAACAGTCATGGCAGAGAGACAGACAGATGCTGTGGAGAAGAGGAACCGTGTAGGAGAACTGGATCAGAGTGTAGTGTTACTGATAATTTAAAAGCCAGGGGCTCTTCCCCTCCATTGTGCAGAGACACATGCCAGCAGCCCAGGTGGATGGGGTCATTTGTAGCTGGTTCCCCCGGATCTGTGTTAGCACAACCTTGTCCAAAGTAGAAGAAAATGTAGGGCAAATGGAAGCCAGAGGAAACCCCAGAACCGAGAGGGAGCGGCAGGGAAAGCGAGCGTCCCAGGTTGTGATAAGAAGCTCTGCTCTGCAGCCATATATTTCCTCTTTTTCATATTTTCTCTGTTCCTCCCTAGCAAAATGCAAGTCCTGGGGGCCTCTGTGAAGACTGCAGCTGGCCTGGGAGTTGGTGCTCGCCTGCACTTGGGAGCATGAGCCACCGTAGGGTAGGCTCTCACACCTAGTACTTTGCAGCAGGCTCCTGGAGGGGGGAGCTTGTCCTGAGATGCTCTGTTACAGTGCCTGGACACCGTGGAACCTCCAGTGCGAGGCACAGCTCCTTGCTGGGTCTGTGTGGCAGCAGTGTGTGCATAGTGCCCAGGGCCATGGTGGCCCTCTCTTGACAGGAGCCTTTGGGCCCTACTGCAGCACAACAGGGCACTGTGCCCCATGGCACTACACGCTCCCCCAGCTAACATCTCGCGCTGGGGCCCAGCCACCCGCAAGAAGCTGGCCTCTGGACAGGCTGCTGCTCCCTGTCCTGAGAAGAGCAGAACCTGCTCCTGGATAATTAGAGGAGCCATCACATACAGAAGAATTAATTCCTAATTAATAAACAAGACCAGCTTTCACCTGGGAGAGTTTGAGGCACATTCCAAAGCTGTGTGGCCTGCAGTGCTCCAGGGGAGGGCTGCAGCTGTGCTGTGACCTTGGCGAGGAATTGCAGAGTGTTGTCTAATTTCCATCCCCCTCCCTGAGTTGGGGAACACGGTGCACTCTCTGCTCATGGCTGGGCTAAGCATTCCCAAGGCTCCTGGTTGCTGGAGCCCTGGGGGTTCCCCACATAGGGTTGCCAATTTTGGTTGGACATATTCCTGGCGATTTCATCACATGACATCATCTTTAATTAAAGATTAATCTTTAATTCCTGGAGACTCCAGGCCAGTCCTGGCGGGTTGGCAACCGTCACTCATGAGCTTTGAATGCTGCCTGTCGGTCTTCTGAACAGAATCCCTCTCTTATACAGACAGAGCTGTGCAGAGCCACTCCCTGCAGGGGGCTCGGTAAGGCGTGCACCCCAAACCAGGAGAGACTCCAAGGGAAGGCCAATTCTGATCATTCCTGGGCTGTTGCTGCCCCTCCCAGGAGCAGCCTCGTGCATGTCATGTGGGGCTGGCTGTAAGTGGCACAGGATGGAGTCTCTGCAGCTTTCGCCCAGATGACTCACCCGGGCAGGCTGGTAGGACAACACTGGAAGAACCGGCACTGCTAGGGTGGCGGCAGGACAGGTGCTGGGCACTGCGGGCTCAGCCAGGTGACCTACTAAATCCAGAGGGTGGCCCTGGGCTGATCCTTTGTATAGATTTCAGGGGGTGGGGAAAGATTATGAAGGAGCAGCTGGTCGGGATACAAAGCCAGATTCATGCCCACGCTGGTACAGGAATAGAGGGAAGGCAGCTTGCACCTCCGTTTGTAGGGGCTTGTGTGGTCCCCAGTGCAGGCCAGGGAAGCCCTCGGTTGTGCCCCTGGTTCACTGGCCTCTCTGGGGCATTGCAGGGGTGGAGAACCAGCAGGGTGCAGGTCCACCTGAACTTCGCCCTGATGCACCCTTCCTTCCTGTGCACTGCCCCTGTCTCCTTCCAGCCCCAAATGCCCCTTGTACCGCAGCTTGCTGCAGAGATTCTCCTGTGCCAGGGGATTTACACCTGGTCTGCAGTCCCTTTGCACCAGTCCACCTGGCATAAATGGCCCATATTCCAATGGGAGGGACAAGGGGGACCCTGGGAACCTTCATGTAGGGACCACACACCTACAACAACCTTGGCAAGGCTGCATCCATCCATTCCATTTGGAGGAGGCTGGTACCCAAAGATGGTGGATTTTCTAGCACTGAGAGAACTGTGCTCGCAGCACCCCTGTCCCTGAGTGCTTAACCAGCCCACAGGATGTATCACGCAGGGAGAAGTCTCTGCAGCTGGCAGGTGGATGGGGACCTCCGGGGGTCTCCTGCAGGAAGGCAGCAGCGTTCCCTTGGCTGAGCTCAGTATCTGGGAGGCAGCGCCTGCCCGGGGAAGGGGACCAAGTTCAGTGACAGGAACTAGCAGGAATCCCCCTGTGGGGAAAATGCACAAGCACTGGATTAGCACAAAAACCTCTGTAGCTTCAAGAGAGAAACTGTCCATGATTTGCTTCCCTCCCACGCCCAGTCTCAGCCCCATGCAGGCAGGAAGGTCCCGGAATAAATGAGGTGTTGGCAGCATCGTGTCCTATCTCACCCCAAACCTCTCAAACGTGGGCTGAGCATGGAACAGAGTCCTGAAGGATGAGTGAAGGCGTGTCTGCAACCAGGGCTGGCTCTGGGTGGGTGTTTCCAGCTGTGTAGGAAGCTGAGTAAATGACAGCCCTGTGTGCAGATCTTGGGACACAGCTCTGCACACCTGGGCGTTTCCCACTCACACCTGGATCCTGCGCACAGACTGTGCTCCTGGTGTGGACCCTTTCATGCACCAAGGTTCAGGGGCTGGCCCCTCGCTGCAACGCAGGCCCTGGGTTCCTGTGTGCCAGGCCTGGTGCTGCTGGATTGGCCCTGAAGGGAAAAACACAGAAATAGGGATTTTAACCCACATAAAGTTAATTCCCTTTTGAGGACCTGAAATGAGGGGGACAAGCCTGGGCTAGTTTAAGTCAGAGCACAGAGCAGGTGTCAGGACTCCTGGGTTCTAGACTCAAGTCTACAGAGAAGAGCTGTGTGACCAAATGACTTCGCTTCTCTTTACCTTGGCTCCCCCGCCTATGAGAAGAGGGCAATAACACTGCACTATCTTCAACACAGCTGGAGACTTAGTTCCTGCATGTTCTGAAGCACTTCAAGATCCTTGAAGGGAGGATTTTATAGAGGTGCCAAATCTTAAGTGACTGATGAGGATAATTTATTATTAGAAGGCTGCACTGAAGTTTGTTTTATGTAGGAATAAAGGTGAGATCTGCTAATGCCTTCTCTGGAGTGATTTCGCTTCTGCCTCATAACCGTACATTGCTGTATTTCTCTTCCCCACATACTGGCATTTCAAGAGGCATTTGTATGATCTTTTTTCCTTGATGGGTCCATCAGCTCCATCAGCATCTGTCCCCAGCTGGCTTCTGAATCTGTGATGTCAGAATAATCTCTATAGCAACCAATGGTGACATCACAAACAAGGGACTGTGATGTCAGGGAGGGAGGAAGCAGCTGGAGCAGGTAGAACTTATAGGAAATAAAGATCCTGTTTTCAAGCAAATTTCCGGAGTAGTAAGAAACCGAGGGAAAACCCCTCCTCTGCCCCCCAACAGAGAGATGATCTGAAAGCAGCAGGGCATCAAATGGGAATGTCGATCAAGAGGCCCTTTATGTGTCAGAAGATACTTAATATTTTCATTTCCAAATCAGCTTCAGGAACAGTTTGGATTTGATGTGAGTGTCACTGCTCAGCTAAAGCTGAATGTTATCAAGGGGTGCAGTGCTCATTAGCTGCTAATTGCTGCAAGGGCACTGCAGAGAGCTGTGCTGTAATTTAGGTATTCAGTAATGCCGTCCACCTGTGCAAAGTGGAACTCATACCTTGCTTCTTGCAACAGAGATAAAGGGTCAGATGCCAGAATCCCAGATTCTTGCCTGTGCTTGTCAGAAGTTACAGTTATAGATCACCTCAGGCTGAATCTGTTGGTTAAGTAATAAAAGTAAATAACACGAAAGCTGCATCGGTGTCAAAGTCTGTGAGCCACTGTAGGATACACCATGATAATAATACGCTGCACAGCCATGGTGCTTCTCAAGCAGCAGCTCACAACCCCTCTGAGCTGCAGCCGTGTATTATTATGGCCATCAAATAGGCAGCGAGCTTTAGGCGCAGAAGGCCAGTGATGAACCCAAGGTCCCAGAGGGCATCGGAGTCGGAGCTGGGGTTAGAACTCAGGACTCAGTCCTGTCTCCCAGCCCGTGCTCAGACTGCATACAGCTCTGCAGTGGGGATGCCCTGCCCCAGCCTATGAGGTGCATCAGGAGTAGCTGCCCCCCCAGGTGAGGGCAACTGCTCCAGTGTTGTGCAGATGTGACTCCAGGGAATGAGGCAGAGAGCTTGGGTGATCATCGCTGAGGGACAACTCGAGCCTCCTCAGACATTCAGTGCCTCTGTCAGATCTGCATCTGCTCCCAGCCCCAGCCTCAGCTTCTGCGATCGCGCGATGCGCTGCCAAGTGAGAGTTATGACGTGTTATGAGTGCAAACCCTGTGCTCTGCCTCTGCCCACCTGCAGCCTCAGTCAGTTCAATGGGGGCTCATGTGTATCAGGTCTGACAGACATGGCCCTGTGCCTGGCTCTGGGTCAACTCATGCCAGCTCAGAAGCCCCAGCTGCTGCAATCCCTCCTGCTCCCATGTGCTCCCCTGGCTTTGCAGGCATGTTGCTCAGGCATTTCATGCCACTCCCTAATTGCGGTTTCTCTCTTTTGGCTGCCTGCAGCCAAGGGCCTCTGCACTTCCCAGCTCCCTGCAGGGAGCGGGTGCCAAGGCCCGGATACAGCTGGGAGAGAGCAGAGAAAGGGGGCTGAGATGATGCTTCCTGGGCATGTCTAGACCAAGAGTGGACTGGAGCTACGTGGGCTTGGTACAGGACGAAGGCTGGAGCTCTGCAGGGAGTGGGGCTGAGCTGGCATGGCCCAAACACACAGGAAGACACGGTTCTGCTCAGAAGCGCTTACAACCTAAAGAAATGACTCTCCCAAAATCCTACTGAAAGTCAGTGGAAGAGCTGGGTAAGGACCCAGGAGTTCAGGCTCCCAGGCACTAGAGCTCCCACTCCGTGTTCAGGAGGTTGCTTCACTCTCAGAAGCGTTTCCTATGGAGTATGACTGCACCCCCTCCACACCCCCAGCATTGTCCCCCTGGCGCAGGAAGGGTTAATCTGAGCATGGCTGTGGCACTGGGATAACTATTAACCTGACCTTTCGGAGCACAGCCGGGTGGCAGGATTTTTCCTCCCCAATCCGATGCAGAATTAACAGTGAAGGGGACAGTGCAGGCCCCTGCCCCCAAGCAGCCTGGGAATTAAATGTTCCGTCCTGGGCCATTAACCTGAGGCCCCAGCTCACACCACGCTGGAGGCAATGGAAATTGCTTGAGACTTTGGTGACGCACAGTAAGTGGAAGGAGGCTGTTCGCAGCGACACTGAGAGGTAAACTCTTCAGCTTCCCCAACCTCCTGCAGCCTCCAATTTCAGGGCTTTAAGATGCCAGCTCCCATTAATAGCTGGGATGTTTCCTGTTGACTCAAGCAGGAAACAATAGAAAAGGCTCTCCTGCAGAGGTGGGCAAACTATGGCCGGCCCGCGGGACCGTCCGACCTGGCCCCTGAGCTCCCGGCCAGGGAGGCTAGCCCCCGGCCCCTCCCCCACTGTCCCCGCTCCCCCATAGCTATGCCGTTGTGCGGGCAGTGCAGCTTGCACCCACCCACCTCCCAGGCTTTCCAATAAGCCTGTCCTGCTGCTCTGAGCAGCCTGGTAAGGGGGTAGGAGGAGTGGGGGGTTGGGTAAGGGGTAGGAGGTCCTGGGGGCAGTCAGGGGACAGGGGGCGGTTGGATGGGAAGGAGGTTGGGGGGGGCAGTCAGGAGACAGGCAGCAGGGGGGTTGGATAGGGGGTGGGGTCCCGGGAAGGGGGGGGACAGGGAGCAGGGGGGGTTGGATGGGGAGGATTTGGGGGGGCAGTTAGGGATGGGGGTCCCGGGAGGGGGCAGTCGGGGACAACAAGTGGGGGGGGTTGGATGGGTTGGGGGTCCTGGGGACCTGTCAGGGGGCAGGGGTGTGGCTAGGGGTCGGGGCAGTCAGGGGACAGGGAGCGGGGGGGGGGTTTGGATAGGGGGTGCGGTCCCGGGGTGACAGTTAAGGCTGGCGGTCCCAGGAGGGGGCAGTCAGGGGACAAGGAGCAGGGGGGTTGAATGGGTTGGTGGTTCTGAGGGGGGCAATCAGGGGGCGGGAAGTGGGAGGGGGTGGATAGGGGGCAGGGGCCAGGCTGTCTGGGGAGGCACAGCCTTCCCTACCTGGCCCTCCACACTGTTTCGCAACCCCGATGTGGCCCTCGGGCCAAAAAGTTTGCCCACCCCTGTTCTACTGCATCTGGGCGACTGTACCTGGGTTTGTCTCTGTGCTTTGGAGAGGAGTGAGGTACCTGCCACATGTGGGACACTGCTGACATAAATTACACACAGACTGACAGTGACAGCTCTCGGGTCCCAGTCTGAAGGAGAGCAAGGATGGTCCAGTGCTAGCCTGACACTTGGAACTCCCAGGTTCAAAGCTATATTCTGCCACATACTTCCTGTATGGCTGTGGACAAGTCACTTAGCTTCTCTGTGCTTCAATTCCCAGCTGTGCCCTGCCTCACAGGGCTGTTGGGAGGAGAAACACATCACAGACGGTGTGGTGCTCAGATACCACTGTACTGCAGGCCAGAGAAGGCTCTTAGACAGACAGGTTAAAGAATGAAACGGTCCACTGGGCTCGGTGCATCCATGCAGCCGACACAGACCTGCCCGCCGGGTGCTGGCCGCAGGCAGGGTTTTGTTTTGCACAAGCTCCAGCTGTGAATCTGACTGTAACGAAGCCAGGCTGATGTCATCGGTGATCACGCTGCCTGCAGAGCAGCTCTGCACCGGAAGCTGCTGTGATGGAAGGTGGATTCTCCTCTGGTTTTGCGTAGTTATACACGACACTGCAGCCACAGCTGACGGGGCAGACAAAGGGGATATTTGGCCTCACGTCCCAAGTGGTGGGAGATGATCTTTCCTCACCACACTTTGCATCCTGGCCATTCAGGGAACCCATCCCCTGACCTGTCCCTCTCGCACTCAGCAAGGTGCCCGGGGAACTAGGCAGAGTTTGTCGCCTGTGTTTGTAAAGCAAAATGAGCTCCCTGGAGGAAGGGCACCAAGGGTGCCAGGTGTTGTTATGAATGACAGGGTGGGTCATAGGGCAGGTCACTGAGCTGAGTTCTGCTCCAAAGGTGCCTTGGGAAGGCCGGGGGCTGCCAGGCAAGTTATTTTATTTTGGAGATTTCAGTTGCTTGTCGCTCCTTGGATTCCCTGCCTAGAAGAAAGAACACTGGCCAATCAGAACAATCCTTGGGCTCTTGGAGGCAGGATGCAGGGGTAGAGATGAAGTTTGGTCACCAGTAGGGCTCATGAGTGGCATTATTAATAGTCTGGTTCCCCAGGCTTTGTTTTAGCTAGACCAGGGTTCTCAGCCTTTTCCAGACTGGGGCCCCATGTTACAACAGAAGATATTTCAGGAGCCATCACCCACGTGGCCACACAGAAAGGAAAGGTGGTCTGACTTCCTGGGTTGTTCTAGACCACTGGCTGTGGCGGTGAACAATCAGTGGCCCTGTTCTGGTGGCGGGGGTGGGGTTTGTTCCAAACAGCCTCTGAACAATTCTAGTTTATGCAGCACTGGAAAGGCACACGGTGCTGAGCAGCTCAGCAAGTCCCGGCCTCAAGCATCTTCCGGGGGCAGGCAAGTGAGTAGCTACACAGCAGGTTCCATGGACGAGTCTGGCCAACAGTCAGGGGCAGGCTGTTCCAAGCCGCTAGGCAGAGGGGAGGAGCATGCTGCAGTCAGAGTGGACAAAGGGAGCAGTCAGGAGAGGCTCGTGCAGCCCCTGAGTGGACAGGCCTGTAACAGGAAGTGGAGGCAGAGATGCAGGCAGGGGCTGAGCAGGAAAAGAGGCTGAAGTCTGAACCTGGTGTGGAAGCTGACAAGCCAGTGAGAGGAGGACTGCCACCGGGATGGAGGGAGAAGATTCAGGGGAAGTACCAAACTGAAGCCTTTGCACTGAGCAATGTCTCTTCCTTGCCAGTATTTAAAATTAAAAGGAGAAAATAAGGGGCTAAGTGGGTGCTGGACATTCTGAAACACATTAGAGTCAGCGCTGGCCTTGGAAAACGCTGCTCCAAGACCTCCCCTGACCCCAACCCACATGCTGCTGCTGCTGGTCCATTCGTTAATCACACGCCAGGTCTGTTCATCCCTGGGGAGCTCTCCTGAAGTCAATGGCACCCCCTGGGGCTGAGCTGGACCGCTGTATTCATTCCGCTTTGTCTGGGCTCTCCTCCCCGACTTCAGACAGGGCACATTTTCCCAACCCTGAGGTGTGTGCAGAGTTTGTTGGCTCCTCTAAGATCATGTTTCTTTTACAGAAAGATTCTGTTAAAAATGAGGTCACTGCAAACCAGGGTCAGTTTAGAGCTTCCAAACAGGTGAAGGTTTCCGGTTGCCTCAGTCCCCACGTAATACAGAGGACACCAAAACCAGTGCGTGACAGCGCTGCAACGGGTGTGTGTGAAGCGGTCAGCATCGTGGTGCAGCGGCAGAGCTGTGTGTGATCAGGGCTGGCACAGTAGGGGCTGCTGTGGGGCTGGACTGAGGTGCATTGGCAGGGTGAAGAGGTGAGCACGTGAGCTGTGATAGTGGGGGTGTGTGGAAGGACAGAGGTGCACTGGCAGGTTGCAGTGGGAAACTTGTGCTCCCAGTTCAGTCTTGTGCTCTGGACCCCAAGTCACACCTTGGCAGAGGCGTGTGCAGGAATTTAAATTTGACCCCCTTTGGAAGGGCATAGAAGCTCGCTGCCCCCCCACTTCCCCTCTGGCCCCAGGGATGAGCTCGATCTTCCCTCCCTCCACCCTGCCCCAGCCCGGCCCAAGCAGGAGCTCAACCTTCCCTGCCTCCGCGGCCCCAGGGCCAGAGAAGTTCTGTGCCCCTGACGATTATTGGGGGGCCCTGTGCCATGCTTGCTTCCCCCTTGCACACGCCCCTGCTCCTTGATTGAAAGCAACATGCAACGTGCCAGGATGTAACTGGTGCATGAGATTCAATGTTAACCTAAAGAGCTGCCCACGTATTTTCTTCTATTGAATGTCACATATGTGGCAAGCTGCTCTTGAAATAAAGCTTGGCAGAAAACAGTGGGAGGAACAGGAAAACCACCAGCAAGTCAGAAAAGCCCACAGATTGGTGAGCCACCCTCACCTTGGTAGCAAGGCACCCCTTGGCTCTGGAGTGCAGTCAGCAGTGCAGAGACAATGCATGTCATTGGGACACAGCTGCAATGATCACCCGCAGACACAAAAGCTTATGCTCAGATAAATTGGTTAGTCTCTAAGGTGCCACAAGTCCTCCTTTTCTTTTTGCAGACACAGAAGTATGGTTTAAAGGAGTTGTCTAAAACTACAAGACTCCAGCAGGAATGGTGTGCATTTATCGCTCGTAGCTCCTGCTGGCAGCCTGGAGTGCTCACAATTCCTAGCAACTTACACAAGCCACAGTGCCAGAACATGGATGTCTTACGCTGGAATGCAAGCTGTGTAAATGGACCATATCATGGTGATGAGCAACAAATAAAAATGTAGAGAGATGAGCAATAACTGTCTTCAGTGCTCAGGCATATGCAGTCTTGGCACTTGGTTGAGAGAGAGAGAGAGCCACTAAGACCTGCACCAGCTGAAATCCATTCATCTGTTTCTCTGAAAGGAACTGGGGGAAATGATTTTACCGCAGTGGATCACAAAGGGGTGTGTGTGTGTACGTGTGCGTGTGTGTGAGTGAGAGCTTCTAGAGATCACAGAAATCACAGCTGGGGAATGCTGATAGAGTACCATAGGAACATAGCAGTTGCCAGACTGGATCGGCCTCGAGGTCCATCTAGTCCAGTCTCCTGTCTCTGACAGTTGCCAGCACCAGCTCTGTAGAGAAAGGTGGAAGAAACCCCCAGGCAGCCTGGTCTCTCAGCCAGAAAGCAGCATAAGCTCTCCTGCACAAGGGTTATTATCTCTCCCAGATCTTTGTAAGAATGAACGATAACGCTGTATATTCCTGATACCCAAATAAAGGGCCAATCCCTTTTAGAAGCCATCTAGTTCATGTCCCCACATCCTGTGTCTAGTGCCCAGCCCTCCCTTCTCGTGCAAAGAGACAAAATGTTCTCATGCCACCAAAGAGCAGCCTTAGTCAATACGTTTAGTGAGCTACAAAAGATGAACTAGGG
Organism: Eretmochelys imbricata; assembly: GCF_965152235.1. Classification (NCBI taxonomy): domain Eukaryota; kingdom Metazoa; phylum Chordata; order Testudines; family Cheloniidae; genus Eretmochelys; species Eretmochelys imbricata. Next base: position 16,126,767 of record NC_135598.1, read on the forward strand.
ACCACTGTCTCTAAATGCAAATTGAGCGTGAGTTTGAGTCAAGAGACTAGCAGGAGGTGGGGTTCAAATTTGGCAGGCAATACACATCAGGAGCGATTTTTTTTTAAAGAGCAAAGCATTGGCCTAACTTGGCACGCCTTGAAGTCCATGCGTGTTTCACCACTGGTTTGCAGTGGGAGCAGGGTTTGGTCAACGGTGCATGCTTCTGAGGAGCCCACCCCATCTGCTGTTCACTTGGGCTGTGGATGATGAGCCAGGATCCCAAACTGTCCAAACAAGCTCTGAAAAAAGATAAAGCTTTGGGGTGGTCAAGAAAAAAAATTGCAAATAGATTTGCATATCATCTGCATATCAATGAAGGCAGCAATTAGATTTACATACCATCTGTGTAGCAAAGGGAGCCAGGGTTAGTCTTGGAGCGGAGTGGGAAGAATAGCACATAATATACCATCTGAGCAAAATAATCCAGGCTTTAAATTAATAGGAACCTGAGAAAGACCAAGGGAAGAGGCTGGCAGGCCCAAAGGGTCACAAGCTGGAAATGGTTACAAAGGAAAGACTGAGCCCCGTTATGCTAAGAAGAGGTCTCATGCCACAGCCCTACTAGCAGGTCAAACACTGCCAGGGCAGAAATCCAGGCAAATGGGCTGCTGCTGGGTCTCTCTGGAACAGAACCTCTGCGGATCTGATTGTCGTAGGCCAAGAGACGCTGTGGCTGCAGCTGGGGAGGAAGTAGCCAGTAGCCAGACAAGCAAGAATTTCTGAGAGCTGGAAATGGGGGTAAAATTCTATCCACACTATGTTCATAGAGCAAAATTTTCAAATCTGAGTACCTAAAAATGAGTCACCTAAATCCATATAAAGGAGGTAGATAAAAATTAGCTGATTTTCAGAGGTGCTGAGCACCTGCAGCTGCTGCTGACATCCACATTGGGTGCTCAGTCCTGAAAATCTAGACCCTTACTTAAGTACCTAAATGTGGATCTGTTGACCTATCTGTAGGCACCCGGATCTACTGAAAATTTTGGCCAGAGTTTTGAACATCAGCGTGGCTGCTATTTGGAGGCAGATACCTTTCACAGGAAATGTGATTGCTGATGGTAACTCAGATACTAAGGCCAATCCAATACATAGGCCTGCGGACATGTAAGTGGCTAAGATCTCAGGCTGTTTATAGAAAAGAGGAATCTAAATAAATCTCTCTATATCCTGGCTGATGCCATGCAACCAGTGACTCAACGAGAAGTTCCAATCACAGTTCTCCACGGCAGTTTGTTTGTTCCCTTTTCTTTCAGAAACATCTGTTCTGGACTGAGAAGCATGATATGATTTTGCAGCACCCTGGCAACAGACAAATTAGCAGAGGTGCCCTGACAGAGCCAGGGTGCTGTGTGCAACAAGTGGGGGGGAGGGGGATTAATTATGCTGTATAAGGATACACCTTGAGAACCCAAGAAATGGGAGTCCAGACATGCTGCTTTTGATACATGAGGCCCCAGCACAGCCAGGGCATTCTTAGTGCAGCTGCTTTGGGGCAGAGAAAGTCCACGTGTTCCTTGGGAGCAGCCCTGGACGCTGTGGGCGGGGTCAGGATGAGCCCAGCATGGTTCTCAGAGCAGTGGCAGAAGCTGCACAGAGCTTGATTTCATACAAGCAGAGAGGTCCTGCGTGGGGACTGTGTCAGGCATGTGCAGCGAAGGAAGAATCTTTACAAATAGGTTTATGGGGCTCTCCGTCTCCTTGGCACATTGGGGTTTTTCTGCAGCTCTTCTGGATTTGGGAAAATGTATAAATGCTTTTACCTGACCCTCAAACCCACCCAGGTTTGCAAGGGAGAAACAGCTGGTGGTTTGCATCTGTCTTCTGGGCCAAAACACTTTAAAAGACTGAGATAGCAGAGGTGTCCCACAGCAAGTGCAGACAGAACAGGCCCAGGGCTGACTCTGCTCCTACACAGCTCTGCATCCAGACCCAGCAGCCCTGTTTATAGAAGAGACTGAACAATTCAGCCTGTTTGCAGTTGGGGATGTCACTAAATCTCGATTTAAAAAACCCAAAATCTTGTTGTGGAAGATTTCAAACTTTGAGGGTTTCCCCCGCTGCAGAAAGCCTCTCCAAGCACTCCTTGCTCCCACCTGCCTCAATGGAAAATGCCTCCAGCAGGGCAGGTGTGCTGGGTTCATGTTGGGAAAGAAACCCACACCCTAACTCAGAGCTGCTCCACCCTCTGCAGCACACACTCACCCGCCTGAGACACAGGAAACATGAACCCAAGAACCTTGGCACTTTCCTCGGTACTGGCACTTTGGAGTGTGTGAAGGGCTCTGAGTTCCTTAGAGGAGAGAGGTCGTATGCACAAGGTGCAAATTACTGGAGACTCCAGCGCGGCCTGCTGTCCTGCTAGCCACTTCCCAGCCACGCTAAGCCCAATGCAGAGGCAATGCACAGAAGCTATATGCTCTGGGTTGCTGTTACAGGACGTGGTGCAGGCGGATTCTGTGCCATACTGATGGCATTGCCTAACCAGCTACCACTGGAGCCTGGAGATTCAGTCCAGTTCAGGTCACAGAAGTGAAAACAAGTTTGGCACTCAGCCTAGTGGCCATCTGTCCACGTTAGAAGTTGGTGAGATTGTCAGGCCCTGGCCCAGACAGAGGAGCTGCTGGCCAGGAGTCACCGGCTGGAAGTCTGCACCAGGACTGGGTTTTCCCAGACTCCCTATGGCGTTACGGTCTTCTCCTTTATTATTTGTATTGTGGTAGCCACCAGAGGCCCCATTCAGCATCAGGGACACTTTGTACTGGGTGCTGGACAAATATGTAATGACAGACAGCCTCTCTCCCAAAGTGCTTACCATCTACTGAAGCAGTGGGGGGTACCAGATAACTGGGGCCTAAGGGTAGCAGGAGCACATGGCTGCATGAATTCCCCTGTGCATGCCTAGCAGTATCTAGTAAATATCAGTCATTTGTACTGGCCACCTCCCTAGTCATCCTCATCTGGCAGGTTCCCTTCTGCTCTGACAGGTAAGTGCGGCTTGAAGAGGAGTTTGGAGGAGGACTGGGCAGTGGCTTTAGGGGCAGGTTTGGGAGGCGTGTTCCCCCAGGGTGGTGGCAAAGAAGACAGTGGGACGGGGTGGGTGCGGGGAGCTGACAGCCCTTCATTCTCACAAACGTGATAATGGCTGAACTCTCGCAGGAATTAGTCCCATGTTTCCCTAGATCTGTGAGTAATCCACCTCCCAATACAGGCCCCCGTCCCTCTGCCAGAGACAATTCACAGCTCCTGAGATCCGTCTCTTAAGCAAGCAGCTCCGCCAGGCCTCCTGGTGCATTTCAGTGCTGGGCTTGGGCACCTCTCCAGCCCTGGAGAGATTTTACCAGAGAGCTACCGCACCTGCGGTGACTGGGGCGAGTGCACTGTGCTCTCCCCAGCATTGGCAGCCTGCACCACTCTGAATCATAACGGGAAGGATGGAAAGGCCTTGCGTCAGCAGCGAGGTGAGTCTTAAGCAATTACCATGGATGGGAAAACACTCAGCATTTACAGCGCTTTGCAGCTCCAAGCCATGTACAGACACCAGCGATGAATCCTCACAACACCCTTTCCTCCCCAGGGGTAGAGGGGCCTGCCTGCTCCTGCCCAGCTGGAAATGGAGGAGAGCCTGTCTCAACACGTTACCCCAAAATACTCTTCCCAGTGCCTTACAGGGAGCACTGAGTATGATCCAATTGCTGCAGCTTGGCGGACCCATCCGACGAAGAACTGCACCTTCAGATGTCCCCAGCCCTTTGTCAGGTTCCCAGCCAGGCTGGTAATAATTGTGATCCCACGAGAGGGGGTTTTCTTTAACCCCCAGAACCCAGAGCTATGATTGTGGAGGGAGGTGCATGGATGTATGTGTAAGTGGCGGGGGCTTCTTTTCTAGTCAAGCCCCTGAAGATATAAATCATGGTCAGGGAAGGGGGAAATTCTGTTATTGCTCCCAGGGAAATAAGCCCCTGGACAAGGCCTTTGTGGGTGATGCTCAGACAACCTGAAACTGCCAAAATCTGGGATGTCCAATTAATGGTGTTTTGTAAATACCCTGTCATCTGATTCATGTTCCCTCCCTGCGTCCTCTGCAGAGGTGCTCTCTGCTCTTTCTCTGTCTCCCCACCCCTCCCATTCTCCTCTGTCTCCTGTTCCCTCTCTTACTTGGTCTAGGAAGTGGAGATTTAAAAAAAAAAAGGAAAATAAACCTGCCCCCATTGCTTAATTGCTGGGGGCTTTGGGGGAACATGAGGGTGTCATTACACAGTTACAAGGTGTCAGGTTTTGCAATCTTGTCTTTTTTTTTTTTTTACTTTTTAAAAATTTATTTTCATGCAGGGCGACCGGAGCAATGTTGGTCCTAGGACAAGCTCTGCAGCGTCCAGCGTTTGTTTCGTTTGGAGATTTAACTGAAAGCGTCATGTTGATCAGAGTCAAGAGCAGTTCTAGGGCTGGAACTGACCACATCCCCCCTCACCCACATCCCTTCCCACTGGTCCATCCGTCTGTCTGCAGGCCGGAGATTCCTTACATAATAGCTAATCTGTAGAGGCAGGAGTGGCAGGGGGATCTGGGCTCCATCTGTGCATTGCACGAATCTTAACTTGCCTGGGTGATTGCAAAGAGCCTGGACAGCAGCAGCTGCTTGCAGCTAATCTCTCGTGAGATGGTTTGTGATGAGGCTCTTGTGCTTGGAACAACCCCAGTCTGTCTGATTACAGCGAGGCTCCCGAAATCACATTTTCATTTGCTGTCATTCTGCCTCATAATCCTCCCATCAGACCCAGGAAGGTGCAAGCTGGTTTGCATGAGGAATCTGTGACGAAAGGGAAAGTTTTTAACTGGGAAGCAAATGAGTTTTTGCACTACCACAATGGGGATCTTCTACCTCCCAAAATCGGGGGGTTACTTGGCATTTAACAGTGATATGGGAGCCTCCAGCTGTGCTTAGCCTAGGGCAGCTGGTGGCCCCCTGCTCCGACAGGCTGCATGTTGAGCAAGGGCCCATGTGGATCCCAAGTGGGAAAAGCAGAGACAAGTTCTGGGGCATGATCAGCTTTGTGCTGCACAAAGCATCAGTTTGGAAGGAACCCGCTGTGTGTTGTTCACATTTTATATTCACGCTGCTGACTGTAAAACTGTGTAAAATCCCCACCATTTTCTCAATTTATACACACATACACACACTAAATTGGTTCTTTGTATTACACAGTTTACAAACAAACACAATTTGTTTATAAAAATCAACATAAAACATAAGAACATAAGAACGGCCATACTGGCTCAGACCAAAGGTCCATCCAGCCCAGTATCCTGTCTGCCGACAGTGGCCAATGCCAGGTGCCCCAGAGAGAGTTAACTTAACAGGTAATGATCCAGTGATCTCTCTCCTGCCATCCATCTCCACCCTCTGACAAACAGAAGCTAGGGACACCATTCTTTACCCGTCCTGGCTAATAGCCATTAATAGACTTAACCTCCGTGAATTTATCTAGTTCTCTTTTAAACCCTTTTATAGTCCTAGCCTTCACAAGCTCCTCAGGCAAGGAGTTCCACAGGTTGACTGTGTGCTGAGTGAAGAAGAATGTCCTTTTATTTGTTTTAAACTTGCTACCCATTAATTTCATTTGGTGGCTCTCAGTTCTTATATTATGGGAACAAGTAAATAACTTTTCCTTATTCACTTTCTCCACACCACTCATGATTTTATATACCTCTATCATATCCCCCCTTCGTCTCCTCTTTTCCAAGATGAAAAATCCTGGCCTCTTTAATCTCTCCTCATATGGGACCCGTTCCAAACCCCTAATCATTTTAGTTGCCCTTTTCTGAACCTTTTCTAACCTTAACTAAATCCAATTAGTTTTACATCTTATTCTGCCTTATCCTTATTTTATGTATGGAGAAATTAAAGAAAAAATATTAACATAGAATAAAGAACAGAAGCAAATTTCAGAAGAGGGAGAAAGAGTAGAGGGTGAAGCAAGGCCCCTGCCCCCCCCCCTATTATTTAACAGGAGCATTCAGGTATATCCAGGAAAGCACCCTATATCTCTGAGAAGTTTTCTGGGTATCTCTGTGACAGTATACAGTTCTTTCTATGGTGGCCAAGCTTATGCTGGCTATGTTCCTCTCTTGAATTGTTGGGTGCTTGTTGGATTTCCATGTTCGTAGCACTAGGCCTTTCAGCAATTTTTAGTGCTTTGCTGAGCCAATGTTTCCGGTATTTATTTATCTTCCAATTAACATAGTTTAGGTTTAAAATGACATGTTTAGCTTGTAACACACTATTAGTAAAATCACCCGCATTAGCTCCTCCTGCCCCCATCCCCATGAAATACCAAAAAATAAACCACTAACAATTCCCACTGCCAAGCAACCGTCCAGCCCCTGCGCTGCTATGAGCATGATCCTGCCTATTAGCATGCTCCCAAGGAAGGAGCCTCGCCTGGAATTTTCACTGCCCCCCACTCCAGCCTGGAACAACCCTCGTTTATTGACCTTCAATGCAGGCTGAAGAACTCTGTCTTTGGGGTGGGCTGAGGTGTGGGATATGGTGCTGTCAATCTGCATTTGCTGATGGGGTGGCATCTATGCCTATGGACTGCATTGTTAATTGATGGCAGGTGTCTAGAGCTTGGGAGAGGTGTTGTTGCTGTTTTAAATAAAAATAAGTATTGACAATCAGTATTTTATTATTTCTCCTCCCCACCTCCTGGGTCACAGGAGCCTTTGCAATAAACTTGTGCTTTAGGCCTTTACCACCTCTTGGTCCGGGATGTGAAGCAGGAGAGCTTAGCAAGGCATTTGCTCCCTCTCTGGTGAATGGAGAGTCAGATCTGTGTCTGGCGTGGAGGAATGCAGCATATCATGGGTGTAGCTAGGTTGGAACTAGTTATTTAGCAACTTTATTGCTTTTCTGCATTTCCACTGCTGCAGGTGCTCGGTTGGCACGCTGGGAAGCACATTTTAACTCTTCTCTTCCCTTAGCAGGGAGCTCCATTAAGTGGGCTGTGAGGTGTCACAGGAGCCGCGGGGACAGGCAGACACAAGAGACCTGGTTTTGCCTGCAGCTGTTCAGAGAGTCACATTTTCCCTGTTGCTGTAGCTTTCCTGCCCTACTTTCAAAAGTCTCCCCAGTCAATTATTTGCTAGATGCTTTTGACTCAGACAGCTCCTCATACACGTGTCAGGAATCATTAGCATCAGCTCAGAGCTGAATGAGCAAACAGTTCTGCAGAGTATGCTGCATCTCAAAGGTCAGCTGCATCCCCGGCTCTGCTCCCTAGCCACCTCCTCCTGGGTGAATCCGCAGGGGAGGCTGCAGGCGCTGCTAGATAGAACTAGCGGGATGCAAGCGTGTGGGACTGGGGAGTTGGACAGGGCGGTGGGGAACCTCTCCAGCAATACAAGGAGAGGAGCAGCTCTGACCCATTACTGGTATTTTTATTTGCATTGCAGCAGTGCCCAGAGGCCTCGTTTGGTATTGGGTCCTCGCCTTTTATCATGAGATTACTGGTTCTGTGGATGAAGGGAAAGCAGTGGATGTATTGTTTCTTGACTTTAGCAAAGCTTTTGACACGGTCTCCCACAGTATTCTTGTCAGCAAGTTAAGGAAGTATGGGCTGGATGAATGCACTATAAGGTGGGTAGAAAGCTGGCTAGATTGTCGGGCTCAACGGGTAGTGATCAATGGCTCCATGTCTAGTTGGCAGCCGGTGTCAAGTGGAGTGCCCCAGGGGTCGGTCCTGGGGCCGGTTTTGTTCAGTATCTTCATAAATGATCTGGAGGATGGTGTGGATTGCACTCTCAGCAAATTTGCGGACGATACTAAACTGGGAGGAGTGGTAGATACGCTGGAGGGGAGGGATAGGATACAGAAGGACCTAGACAAACTGGAGGATTGGGCCAAAAGCAATCTGATGAGGTTCAATAAGGATAAGTGCAGGGTCCTGCACTTAGGACGGAAGAATCCAATGCACCGCTACAGACTAGGGACCGAATGGCTAGGCAGCAGTTCTGCGGAAAAGGACCTAGGGGTGACAGTGGACGAGAAGCTGGATATGAGTCAGCAGTGTGCCCTTGTTGCCAAGAAGGCCAATGGCATTTTGGGTTGTATAAGTAGGGGCATAGCGAGCAGATCGAGGGACGTGATCGTCCCCCTCTATTCGACATTGGTGAGGCCTCATCTGGAGTACTGTGTCCAGTTTTGGGCCCCACACTACAAGAAGGATGTGGATAAATTGGAGAGAGTCCAGCGAAGGGCAACAAAAATGATTAGGGGTCTAGAACACATGACTTATGAGGAGAGGCTGAGGGAGCTGGGATTGTTTAGCCTGCAGAAGAGAAGAATGAGGGGGGATTTGATAGCTGCTTTCAACTACCTGAAAGGGGGTTCCAAAGAGGATGTCTCTAGACTGTTCTCAATGGTAGCAGATGACAGAACGAGGAGTAATGGTCTCAAGTTGCAGTGGGGGAGGTTTAGATTGGATATTAGGAAAAACTTTTTCACTAAGAGGGTGGTGAAACACTGGAATGCGTTGCCTAGGGAGGTGGTGGAATCTCCTTCCTTGGAAGTTTTTAAGGTCAGGCTTGACAAAGCCCTGGCTGGGATGATTTAACTGGGAATTGGTCCTGCTTGGGTCTGACCCATTACTGGTATTTTTATTTGCATTGCAGCAGTGCCCAGAGGCCTCGTTTGGTATTGGGTCCTCGCCTTTTATCATGAGATTACTGGTTCTGTGGATGAAAGGAAAGCAGTGGATGTATTGTTTCTTGACTTTAGCAAAGCTTTTGACACGGTCTCCCACAGTATTCTTGTCAGCAAGTTAAGGAAGTATGGGCTGGATGAATGCACTATAAGGTGGGTAGAAAGCTGGCTAGATTGTCGGGCCAGGGGGTTGGACTAGATGACCTTCAGGGGTCCCTTCCAACCCTGATATTCTGTGATTCTATGATTCTGTGCGCAAACACTGGGGACAAAGGGCTGGCTTTAAAAACCATTGACACCCCAGTACACTAAACAGCGGAAGTTACAACTGAACATGATTAGCTGATAGCATTGCAACCTAGGCTCCCTGCAAGTGTTCACGAAGTTAAAATACAACTTGCTCTGTCTCCGCCAGGGCATTGGAGTGTTAGTTCAAATGTGCTGGCTAACAAAACCTTTTATCCTTTTAATCATCCAGACGTTAGTATTTCTCCTCCCCTCGCTCTGGGTAGCAGGGAGCCTTTTCAATAAAGCCCTTGGCGCCTGACTGGCTCCTCCTTCCCCAACCCTTTATTTGATGGGGACAGGCCCTATACAGGCTAACTGGGCCCTGACACACCAGGAAGAGGGAGGGGAGGCCAATGCGTAGCAGTGATGGCTCTTTGTTTGATCTCTCTCTGTTAGATTTTGCTCCCAGACTCTTGCTGTGGGCTCAGGCCTTGGTTGCTTTTAAAATCCTCCTCCCTGTTTTTTGAAGTTCCTCCGTGAGGGCTTGAGGCTCTGGAACCTACCCCCTGCCTTGGTCCAGATTTGGCGACTCTCAGGAGCACTGCAAAAGACACCTGTGGGAGAAGGTGCGTGGGATTGCTTCCTGGCTGATGAAGCGGGTCCTGTAGCTCTGATCCTTTTAATGCTGCTGAGATTTAATTGGTTTTGTTTTACAGGTAACAGCGCTGGTGCCAACAGGCCACGTTAGTATTTTAATCCCAAATAACTAAATAAAATACTAGGGCTTAGGACTGTGCTGCAGCCCCTCTTGCTGACGCTGCTCAGCATGGGGAGATCCCTGGACGCAACAGCAGGCAGCCAAGAACATGGCAAGGCTCGTGCGGTGGCATCCTGGCAGGTAGGAAGCTCTGCGGATGTGTCGACACAAGCCCGGCTCCCTGCCCCACTGCTCCTGGAAGAGCCTGAGCTGTCACGCTTTAATCCCTTCGGAGATCACAACAAGGCCACCGCCCGGCGTGGCGCCCTGGCTGCTCCCTGTTATTGTTTTTGCTGTCACTGGGGCAGCATCGAAACTGAGGTGGCGATTTGCATTGCCAAGTGCAAGGTGTGCCCAGCGAAAGCAGGCGATGCTGCCTGGGCAATCGGCTGGGCGTGAAAGTCATGCTTGTGCCAGCGGGCTCTCACAGAACTTAGGTGGTTCATAAGCTTATGGGCACCAGAGTGGTGCAGGCCCCAGAGGACACATGGCGCTATGGGAGGAATTCTGCAGAGGCCTGCAGGAAACTCCAGTCTCAAACCCTTCTGTGTGTGTGCGTGCCTCACAGAAGGCCTCAGGTTCTCTTCTGTGGGTAACGTCCTGTTGGCAAGGAGGAAACCCTCAATAAAGGCAGACCTCAGCCGGGTCCCCACTGGGATGCCTCATGCCTGCACTTTCCATTTGGTGCCCAGACACATGTGTCATTCTGGTGGGGGGAGGCAGGAGGCAAGTTCTTGCAAGATGCCTTTGTTGCCGTTTGAGGATGCATTGAGGACCAGGAACTGGCACACCAGGGGAGGAAGGGGGGCAGCTGGAGCTGCATGTAAAAGGGGCTGACAGAGCAAATGCCTCCACTGAACAGCACCCAGTGAGGGAGAGCTTATTAGATTTAACAACGCAGAGAACATGCAGGGAGCGGCCCAGGAGACACAGGGATGGTGGAGACTTGCTCGCACTACACACTACTTTGGATGGCATGGGAATGATTCTGATTGGTGTGCACAGGAGGGAGGTGCAGACTGGGCAGCAGGGAGGGATAATGCAACAGCAACACTTAGCCACTAATTGGCACCATTCCTTGTAACACTAATTAAACAGAGCAAATTCGCTTACTAGATTCATAGGGCCAGAGTCCCTGTTGGCCTGCCCCTGGAGTAGTCAATTAGACCAGTGAAAAGAAGGCACAGAACACTACCGCTGTGACTCATAAATTTCTACTGCCACTTTGCACTAGTGCAAATGAGGGCACAAGCTGCAGGGAAAGAGAGAATCTGGCCCATAGATTTTAAGACCAGAGGGGCCCATTGAGGTGATCTAGTCTGACCTCCTGCAGCACAGGGCCGAGAATTCCACCTAGTGATGTCAAGCCCGAGCACTTGTGGCTGAACAAGAGGTGGATTTTAGAACAAGAGTGGTAGGGACTAGCCTTCAACCTGGAGACCTGCATTCAATTCTTCGCTCCAACACAGACTTTCTGTTTGACTTTGGCAAGTCCCAGTCTCTGTGCCTCAGTGTTCCATCTTGGAAATGGGGCTATCAGCACTGTCCTTCCTCATGCGGATTTTGTGAAGATAAATAAAGATTTAGAGATGTTCAGATTACATGGTAATGGGTGCCAGCTAAGCACCTAAGACAGATAGAAAGATGTCCAAGAGATGGAGAATTTATCTCATGCTTTGTTCCAATAGTTAATTGCCTTCATTGTTTAAAAATATGCAACTTATTTCCAGTTTGAAACAAGACACAAATGACTGAGTGTAACTTCAGCCTGCAGCCACTGAATCTTGTCACGCTTTTGGCTGCTGGATTCAAGAGCCCTCTATTATCAAACACCTTCTCCCTGTGCAGGTATATGGCACAGTGTCCTTCTTCAAAAGCTGTATCTCAACATGCTTCCCAGAGTTAAAGAATAGCCAAGGGAGAGCAAAGAGCTGAGGGAGCTGCCAAGGAGGAGCAGGGAGCTTCCTGCTGCTGAGGACTAAGTATGAAATACTCTCACCCTGGAAGTTCAGATGATTCCATTCCCCAAACTACTGTTCTGCACCCTTCTGGGAGCTCCTCATGATAAAGAGATCTTAAGCTGGGCCCCCAAAATCAGTGGCTGCTTTTTAACTAAGAACTGTTTTTTACTTTTTTAGACTCATAGACTTGAAGGCCAGAAGGGACGATTATGACGGTCTAGTCTGACCTTCTGCACATCGCAGGCCACAGAACCTCACCCACCCCCTCCTGTAACAGACCCCTAAACTCTGGCTGAGTTTCTGAAGTCTTCAGAGAATCCACCATTTACACTTATTCAAACCAGAAAGTGACCCATGCTGCAGCTCTGCCAATCTGGGGAAAAATTCCTTCCTGACCCCAAATACGGTGATCAGTTAGACCCTGAGCATGTGGGAAAAACCCACCAACCAGATACCTGTGGAAGAATTCTCTATAGTAACTCAGAGCTCTTCCCATCTAGTGTCCCATCTCTGGCCATTGGAGACATTTGTTAATAGCAGTTGCAGATGGGCCATATGCCATTGTAGGCGACCTCATCATACCAGCCCCTCCATGAATTCTCAAGCTCAGTCTTAAAACAAATTAGTTTTTTTCCCCCACTGTTCCCTTTGAAAGGCTGTTCAATAACTTCACTCCTCTGATGGTTAGAAACCTTTGTCTAATTTCAAGCCTAAACTTATTCATGGCCGGTTTCTATCCATTTGTTCTTGTGCCAATGTTGACGCTTAAATCACTCCTCTTGCTCCCTGGTATTTATTTCTCAGATGTATTTTTTTTTGGGTGAGAGCTTCTAAGAGCTGCCAAAAATGTCATGTTTGTTTTGTCACTCCTAGCAGGGTCCAGAGGGAGGGGTGGGGTCTGTTGTGGAGAGTGGAGTGTCATTCTTTGGCTTGAGAAAGAAGAACTGATTTAGTCCCTGGGATGCGGAGAATCCCGCTGCAGGACACAAATAAGCATATGGTGAACTCAGCAGGGCCTGTTTGCAAACAGTCAGGGGCATGTGACCCCTTCAACAGGATATCCCCTGGCAGGATGTATCCAATTCAAGTGCTGCAAAGTGCATTAGAGACTCTTCCTTAGAAACCAGCTGGTCACCAGATATCAAGTTTGCAAAACTCCAAATGCTATAGGCAGCGATGGCCTTTGTAAACCGGTGCACTTGCTCGCACTTTAAAGAATTAATGAAGCTCTTTGAAGCTGCCTTCACAGTTTCTTCATTTTATTAGATTTCTTCTGTTGTTTCTTCTCATCATCCATCCTTATAATCAGCATGTAGTACATGCCTCCTGCCAGCGCTGAGGCCCCTGGAAGTTTCTGTACAGAACAATCCCTTCCCCTGGCTTTTCAACCCATGGCATATACTTGTAAGATGCCCTTTCCAGTATCTTCTCTTAGTGCACAACAGTTCATGACCTGGAACCATGCCCCTAATTATTGCATCTGCCGTTCAGGGACTGCAGCAGGAGTGGGTGCTGGAAGCCACTGTCCGCCATGCCTAGGGCAGCAGGAAAGTGAGCTGCGCCTGTTTATTGCACAGTCCTTCCTCTTGTGCCTGACAGTCATGTGCTGGGTTTCATAGAGAGCCCTACATGCAAGTCTAGCCATCATGCTCAACGTTGGCATTGTCTTAGGACAGACCCAGAATACTTCCTGCCTCCGGGCACACCCCCCCAAAAAAACAAATCAACGGAAGATACATTTAGCTTCATCTTTTTCTCTGCGTTGTTCACAGCTGTTTATTCAGCATTTTTCTGTTAGTCTTAAACCAAGGAGCCTCGTACAGCTCTCATAGGAGTGTCCTGGGTTACCTGCTCTGAGAGAGACCTGCAGCTGTCTCTGCATCCTTGGTAGTGACCCAGGCCCTGTTTACCACAGGAATAGGCACTATCCCAACACCTTTAGGTCCTTACAGCTTTCACTTGTAAGATTCTGAAAGATGCTTTATGGGGAAAATACCAGCTTGAACCTGTGGCACTTGGGAAAAAATTCCTTGTTTTCTTAACTTCACACGAGACTAATGTCATTAACTGGTGCTGAGAAAACCTAAATTGTTCGATTAGTAAAAATAACTCAATAAAGGGACTGCAGAGATGGCATCGCGGAGAGAGCGCTGAAGGGCACCTTGAGCTAATGAGTGACCCACATCGGGAGGGGTGCACTGCACACCATGCTGCAGAGTGAAACCCCCGCTGCACCCGCCGGGGATCACTCTGGATGGACTCCCCCCATGTGGGTTTAGGTCAAGTTCCCACTAGTTTTAATTAAGTTGGTGAAAACATGCACGTGCTCCAATGTCCTGTGTGAGGGCTACAGTCTGCTTTCCTGTGCCTGTGTCCCCTTCTGACATGCCCGGAGGGCAGGTGTGCACTCATGGCTGTGAACATTTTGAGGCAGGGACTGGCTGTCCCAGTGTTTGTGCAGAACCGTGGGCAAATGAGGTCATTTTGTTTGTTTTCTGGTTTCAGAGCTTTTAGGGTGCAATCAAATCACATTTTCCTCAAGGCTAGAAACATTTGTTTTTAACGAAAGCCGAGATTTCCAGGTAATAACACCAGGAGCTGGGGCTTTAAGAAACCCCCCCAATACTGTGACAGTTGGCAACACTGATTGGTTCCTTTCAGTTACACTGTGTGTGTGTGTGTGGGGGGGGAACACAGATGCAGGCAGGGTGAGTGTGAGGAGGTTGGGACAAGCAGGGTTTCAGACCCATACTGAGGTGCGGGGCATAAAAGCTGAGTGGGGGGTGAAGGAACATGTGGATTGCAGGGAAAACAAACTAATAGGGAATGGAGACTGTGGTTGTTCAGGGGGAGGCAGACAGTGGTGGGGGATCGAGGGGGAATCAGACAGCGATGGGGGCTTGGGGAGGGAGACAGATTATGACGCGTGGGATATGAACTGAGCCAGATGGCAAACTCCTTGCTGTGTAAAGCCAGCCGCAGACAGCTCAGAGCTGAATGGTTTCTAACCAGTGCGGCTTTATGGCCGTTCTCGTCCTCAGGATGCCTGTGCCCATAACGCCTGCCGCTGGCTCCAAATGCCAGTGCTGCCAGCAGGGGATGCTCTAGTGTCTTGGTACATGTACACAGATGAGAAATGGCTCCGGGGCAGCGGACACAAATGACACCTTCCCAGGGCTCCCCATTTATTTGACTCCATGTCAATTCTTGTGTTACCCAGACTTGGCCAAGGGCAGCCCAGGCTAGGGCACCGGTGAGGTCCTTATATAGGGTACAAAGCATTAAGCCCCTTCCCCATGAGAGCCCATGGAAGGCTCCCCCCTTCTCCCCACCAAGCCAGCTGTGTCTAGCTAACCCCCAGGCCTGCAGGGTGTCTGTGCAGGCTGCAGGAATGCGCTTGCTATCACCAGCCAGACACAGGCTGTCTCCAGATTATAGGATTCCTTCATGGCAAAATTCCTCCATTTCCTTGTTAGTAAATAAATTGCAGCCTCCTTATCAGATGGAAAGGCTCATGTGACAGGGATAAGTGATTGCAAGAGGCCACCAGGCAGGTGTCAGAGATTAGTGCTGAATCCTGATTGCAAGGGCTTAGCTATTGAGCCCCTCTGCAGTCCTGGGGTATGGCTGGAGGCAGCCAGCAGATCTATACTCCATGGGCTCATTGCCCTAGCAGAGATTGCTATGAGAAGCCCGGGGTAGGATAAAGCAATTTCCACTGGCTGAGCCCTGCATGTAATGGGCTTCACCCTAGTTTATGGGATTCCAGCTACTCAGGGCTGTTCCCTTGGAATTAATGCAGGGAGCAAACATGTGGAATGAGAGTCATGGAGATGCTTTGTGCCATAGAGGGGGCTGATCCTCCCCTGCGCTGCGGCCTCTCTGTGCCACCTTTGCAGCATCAGGGACTGGAAACAGCCCGCAGGGAACACCCCTGTTTGAAAGGGCTCCCTTGCTGGCATAGCACTGCTGGATCAGGGAATCAGTGACAAGCTAGAGCAGCCCCAAGTCTGCTATAACTGATGTGGGATGGGGGTGGCGGCGTTCACCCGCAATTGGCCCTAGGATGCAGGGAATACAAGAGGCGGATGGCTACCCCAGCACAAGGGAAGGTGCAGAGAGCATGGAGGAGAGCAAGGTGCAATCCGCTGTGAAAGGCTGAGTGCAGAAGCGCTGGGTGGGTGGAACTGTTTGGAACCATAGCGGGGAGGAGGCAGCACTGTCTGGAACCAGGGATTTCCAAGGGTTTCACAATGAGCCGTGGCCAGGTATTTCTCAGCTGCCTTTGTTTCAGGAAAACAATTTGCTAGGGTGGTCAGGGCTGGTCTCCCAGCTCTTCCTCAGGCGGCTTGTCTGGGAATCCCTGGCTTTCTTTTCCCCAGAACTCTCCTCTTCCTTGTCCCCTGGGCTGTGGGAGAGGAAAGATCTGCACCCTGTGTCCTGGAGGGTGTTTGCCCTGCGTGACACCCTGTAGCCCAGCCAGTGCATTCGCGCCGTGCCGCTCCCGCACTGTGTCCTGTAGCGTGGAAGGCATGTTCACCTTGTGCTGTGTGCTGGATGGTGCATTTGCTCTGCCCACACAATGCCCTCGGTGTGACCACTGTGCACCTCACTGAACACTGATGCCAATCCACCCCTCACTTCACCTCTCGCTGAAAGCCAGCAGGAGGCTGCTCTGAGACCTATGAGTCCCCAGGTTCCATTCAAGAATCCCATTCTGCTAGGCACTTCCCTTCTGAGCTCTGCTTGGGGGTGGCCTACACTGGTTCTCAGAATTTCCTGGCCTAGGTGGTACTGCTCCTGGCAGCGAGGAGCCTCCCCTCCATCAGGCTGGGAGCCCCTAACTGTTCGGAATGGCCCTCCTTTGCCTCCAACTCTCCATCTCTCTTGAGAGTTTTAATGTCCCATGATAGGGCCCCATGTCTCTCCAGTGGAAACTATTGCTCGTCACTCTTGCAAACACATCTTTTTAGTGGCTGCTGTCTGGGCAAACCACCAGCCTTACCATCCCTCATGGAAATCCCTTGGGACAGTTTCCAATGGCACCAGATTAGTTTCTGCAACTTCACAGCAGGAAACAGGAGTTCTTTATGAATATGCAGAACTGCCTGTCCTGCTCAGCATGCAGATGTTCATGTGTGTTGTGTCTGTGCACGCATGTGACCATGGCTTTCTGTGCCACGCGGCAGTGTATGTCCATGCACAACACAAACTCCATCCTCTCATGCAACCAACATGAGATACCAGTCACAGCGAACTGTGACTAAACCGATTAAATCCAGGCAACATTAGCTAACCAACAGGGCGTGTGTGTGTGTGTGTTTGAGCAAATAAGATGTTTTCTGAGTGAAGTTTTGCATTTTCCCACAAGAATTTTTGCAGAATCCTGCATCCTAGAACCTGACTGGAATTTTGTCTCCGAGCAGGGCCTGCTTCGTTACCAAGTGCTTTCCTGGTGCGGCTAGACTGTCCCTCACTGGACAAGACTGCACGGCTCCACCTGGAAGGATTTCTGTTATTCACCTCATGTGGAGACCTCAGCCTGAGAAGGGCCCATTTGAGCAGGGTCTTGCTTGGCTGTTAATATGTGAGTCATAAATCTCCTTTGGGCAGGACAGATGGCGGAATCGCACCTCCTCTGTCTTCCTGATTGTGAAATACACAGAAGCCTCCTGGTGCATAGTAGGAGAGGAAACTGAATGCTGAGAATGCCCCTTTTCGGGGACAACAGCTGGCGCTGCAATGCGCTCTGCTTTCAGGCTCCACTTATCGTTTCAATGGAGTCCAGAACTCCGTGGCTGAGAAACGTTCTGATGTTAGATGGAAGGGAAGGAAAGGGGAGAAGGCTGGACTTGTGCTTAGGCACTGGGCTGGGACTCAGGTGATCTGGGCTCAATTTCCTACTCTGCTAAAGCTGCCCTCTGTGACATTGGGCCAGTCACTTACACTTCCTATAAAGTGAGTTAACAGTAGTTCCCTACTTCACTCTGGTTGGTGGGATAAATTCAATTATTTTCTGTGATAGGCTCTGATAACTGTGGTGAGGGGGGACAGATAAGCATCAAGATGGATTGAAATTCACAGATTTGTGCCCCAGCCTTGGGGCTCTGTGCTCCTTGGGGATCTGAGGTGGCTGTCTCGGAAAGGAACCACTCTGAGGCTGTCTGCAAATAAGAACTTTGTTAAACTAAGCACTAACTGCTCCCAGGAAGTCCCCTTTCAGAGCCCAGCCCCTGCCCTATGGTCTCCCAAGAGTTAACAAACCTCAGATCCCTCATTGATCTTGCAATGATAGCTGCTGATACAGAGTAACTTCAGAAAAATAGAAGAGCTGATGCAGCCAGACTGGGGCATGCACCTGGACCCCTCCTCCTCAGAGACGCTGCCCCTCAGCCTCTCTTTGCTCCTGGCCAGGGTTCTGCACCATGCCGCAAGTTCCAGGGAATTCAAGTGCACTGAGCTCAGGGACCAATCAATTCATCTTGTTTGTCTCCTTTACATCTTCTTCCTAATTCCCACCTCACTACTAGCTGGTATCGGCCCAGGGGAAGGCAGACAGCGATTGGTCATTGTCTGCCCAAACAAACCACCACAAGATTTGGTGCAGCACAAGGGATGGAGTCAGAGTCAGGCTGCTCCATACTATAGTGATGCTCAGCTGCACAGCCTGGGTCTGGGAGGCTAAGAGTGGAGGATGCAGGGGGAGGAAGGTGACAGCCTTTGGCTCAACTAAATAATCTGGGTTTCTCTTGGAGAAGAACTGAAGGTTTGTGTCTGCTCTTCATTGAGGAGGGAATTCCAATCCAGCTGCCTGTTCTAGCTGAGATTCATGCCTAGGTATGTGAGCAGTACTTGCAGGGTAGGGACTGCATGGTGTTGATCGCAGTAGTCTGGTGGCAAGGACCTGGCCAGCAAATTAAGGTTTGCAGGTACCTCCTCTTCCCTCTGGACTGAATGGCTCCTCATTCTGTTGTGCAGATTGGCTAGAGGAGTAGGGGGCAGCTCACTGCACATCCAATCTCATGACTTAGTGCATCCTTACCTCTGCGGGCCATCAGATTTCCACTCCTGTCCCAGGGGCCAGGCCTTCGGAGGTCACTTATGAATACCAGTCTGCCTGCGACATGGTGCTCCTGGACCCTCACTGAATGGCAATTTCATTGTCTAGGCTCCCCATTGTCTCTGTACTTAGCAGCCCAGTGGCAGGCACTTCCTTTCTAGCTTGTCACATATGCTGGCAGACTGATGCCTCTGATTTTTTTATTTGCTAAGGCTTAATTACTAATAAATGGCTGCCATGTGCCGGACTTGCCACCCACAGTTATCTGGAGTCCCTTACTTTAATTGCTGTAATTTGTTGATGAATGTAATTTGCAGCAGGCCTTCAGCAGTGTGACAGGTTTCAATTAAAGTTGTCAGATTTATGTGAGGCGTAAGGAGCTGCGCATCCTGTGCCAACCGTTAGCTCAGACGCCCTTAAACCTCCCTCAGAGACCACAACACAACAGTGGCTGCTTATGCAAATTGCTGTGTCCCCGTCTGACAGCCCAAATATATCAGGCGTGGCAAAAAGGCGTGAACACAGCCCTGCTGGTGCCATACAGCATCTTCTCCCCAAGTTTTGTAGTTTATATTGTGGGCCTGTGAATTTAAAAGCAGGCCTGGATTGTTCTGTTTGGAGTGTGTGACTTGTAATTGCTTGGCACCGTCCTCCCGGACCAGCACATTTACGATGTATGGTGTTATTTTAATGGCATCCGATAAAACTGTGTTAAAGGAGCATTAAGATTTGCCTGGGTTCCTATCAAAGGACTCAGGTGATTGCAAGGAAAGCCCTGCTCATCCCTGGAAGTCCTGGGATGTATCATTCCCAGTTGCTTTGTTATGATGGTGACTAGGAGGTGCAAGGTGATGGAGCATGCTCAGTGGAGAGAGGATCTTAGGAGAATAGTGCTGTCTGCAGTCAATAAACTTCTACTGAGCATGTGCATTTTTCAGAGACTTATAACTTGGCCACATTTGGGCAGATGTTCACAGGGATGGCAAAAGGCACATCCCTGACTGTGGCAATCACCCTGCCAAATGCCAAGTCCTTCCTGCAAAGCCTGGGGATGCAACAAAACAATTGTAAGAATTTTTTAATATGGACAAAACAATGTATTTTTCGTTAACCTCCTGTCAGAAACAGCTGAACTGGTTTAGCCGAATCTTTTCACACATTTTCAGCCTGAGGCAGGCACATGGCATGGAAAATCTCAGCCTTGAACAGTTTCAAGCTTGGCCAAATTATAAGCAACTGAACATGGAGTCTTGTGATGGAAAGTGCGAGGCGGCCTTGCTGTAGGAGACACTGTCAGTGGTGCCTGTAATAAAGAAGCAGGGGATGTTTCTGGCAGCTCCTTCAATTACTCCCTGATGCCTGTCTGTCATGTCAGTATGTCACGTGATGGCTGGTCTTGGTCTTTTGGGGCAGGCCTGCGAGACAGTTTTTTGTTCCTCATCCCCCTTTGACCATTGTGGAGTATTGAGGACTGTGCTGGAGTTGGAAGCTTTCACTTTAAGCATGGGGGAGTGCCCTGGTCTGCTTGTAGGCTCAGGAGTAAAGACTCTAGGACAGTCTGGAAAGCATGGAGTATTGAGCATGTGGGCAGAATGTGAGTCAGGAGGTGCTCCGGGTTAAACTGTTTGAGCCTTTGGAATGTTTGAAGAAATAAGATCAAAGGATCCTGCATGAGAAACATGTAAAGGCTCCGGTGACACAAGGTGAGGAGGCAGCTCAAGTCAGCTCCACCTCCAGACCTTCACTCTCCAGCACTTTCTATAACTCAAAGCTTCCTTTCATTCATACACAACCTGAAGAGTAAGAAACTGCTGAACTGCAAGGGACCCCACGGCACCTGAGGCCACCTCAAACCTGCATCTTTGTTGTCTTCACAACCCTGTTTTGCTGCCCTTGGAACTCAGTCACATTACATTGGCTTTGACAAGTTTCTTCTCAGAGCATAGAGGATTTGGCCACTCTTAGAGGAGAGCAGCCCCGTCACATGCTCTGTGTCCTTTCATAGGTTTGAGCTGATTTCCCAGTGCCATTGGAAGAGGTTCTCTCAATAAGCAAATGTCCCTGCATAATATCCTTGAAACTCACAGTGGGCAGTATTACATCATGCCCAGGGCAGCAATGTCATTCCTATGCAGCCAAACTGAACTCAATTATTGTCTGCCAGGGCCATGCACTGGAACAAACCCCTTTTTCCTTTTGACTAGAGGTAACAGAGTAAAGAGGGGGTCCTTATAGTTCTCTTAGGGCTCCTTCAAGCACCCTGCCTGCTACTTGGCTCAGGCTCAGGATCCTGGCCTTAGTGAATAGCTACAAGGGAAGGATGAGATTTTTGCTGTGTGCCAGTAGCCAGTCGGGCCAATCAGTAATAAGAGAAAGTCACTAAAGAGCTGGATTCGCTAAAACATTTTTGGGCTTAGAATTCCAATAAATTATTCCCCGTTAAAGAAAACTGCATTTTATTTGTTAGTCTCTAAGGTGCCACAAGTACTCCTCTTCTTTTTACGGATACAGACTAACACGGCTGCTACTCTGAAACCTGCATTTTCTGTGTGGTACAAATGGTAGAGAGAAGGGAAAGAGTTAAATTACATACCAAAAATAGGTTTCAGAGTAGCAGCCGTCTTAGTCTGTATTCGCAAAAAGAAAAGGAGGACTAGTGGTACCTTAGAGACTAACCAATTTATTTGAGCATAAGCTTTCGTGAGCTACAGCTCACCTAAACTCCTCCTACTACAATCCCTAGGACATATTACAAATTAAATAAACTTATTGTGTGGAAAAATTGCAACAATAAATATAGGGCATGATACCACAGAGTAAAATGCAGATATCGCAACAGAGAAGGCCTTGCATTCCTGATGGATAATATTTATTATTGCTTGGAGAACTGTAATGTTTTGAGGTGTTGGTGTTTCAACTGGTGGAAAATCCTATTGCAGAGTGAAACATTACGGAGCTTGGACCTCTGAATTCAGAACTGAACATGGCATCACAGGAAACAATGCATCTTTCACATTCCCTGCACCTCCGAACCTAGTCTGCAGAGCAGCAACCTCGAGTTATACAGAGGCAAACTTGTCTGGGCTTCTGCTGAATTCTCTGTCCCATTTATTCCTTGCAAATTAAGCATAATGCATTTGAGATGTTAAGTGTGGAAAGCTTTTATGTTATTTCAATTGCAGTAAATACCCAAACTTCAGCTGATTTAGCTAATTCACGGGATTGAATCCCAGGTGTCGAGGGAGGGTCTGATGCGTGTCACAAACCCATCATTTGGTGCTGATGGGGAGTGATTATAGTCCAGATGGTGAAATTACGCAATTGATTTCTTCTCCTGGGCTGAGCTCATTAGGAAGGGGGGTTTAATCACAGAATCAGAGGTAGGAAAGGGCTGACAGGTCACCCGGCCCTCCCCCTGCTGTCTGGAGGCTTGCGGCTCTAGAATGTTCATGAGGGTTTTATCTAGCCTGTACCCGGGTATCTCTGTTGTTGGCTCCGCTTGCCCTTGGGAGACTATTGTAAGTTCTAGATGTTCACTATCCTGAACTTTTTTACTGCTTTGAGTATGTCATGTCTTATAAACAGATGCTCCTGGTTTACCCTCCAAGTACACCCTTCCTCCTTTCCCTTCTCCCCCACAGTGAGGCCCTGTAGAAATTTATCCCCACGAGTGATGCATTTCATCATCTCATTCTCAACCCCCTTCCTCCAATCCCTTTATCAGTTCCTTGGCCCTTCTCTGGATTGCTTCTGGTTTATGAACACCATTTTTAACCTGAGCTGTCACAGTGTCCATTACTGTTTCCATAACAAGCTCCAATATTTAGGGCTTCTGAGCTCAGCCAAAAGTATTTTCTCCCAGGTGCCCTGTGGTAAGAGCAAGTCTGCTGGTTGCAGGTATTTGTGCACCAGTTCCGGGAGGGCAGCTGAGCACAGACTTGCCTTGTCCAGATTTGACTGCTGATCTTGTTACCTATCCCAAGGAAGCAGTTGAGGCAGAACAAAGCTCTTCCTCCAGACTCTCGGAGACACACACTACGTAAGCACTACGTAGCCAAAATCCTTCCTCTGGTTGCATTTAATGGGCAGATTTCTATCTAATTACTGTGCTACCTGGAAAAACCAAGGGCTGGTAATTAGTAGCAGAACATTCTTGAGCACTAAACTGCTGGTATCTATGGGGGGGGGGGAGAGGGACAGCATTCTGTACAATTCCTTGCTCCTCCTCCAAAGGTTGCCTCTAGCAGAATATTCGTTGCCAGTGACTTCCTTGTTCCCTGTCTCTGTTCTAGAACACAGCTCAATATTGCTAAAATACAGACCTGATGGTAATTAAGTCCCTGAGCCCCGTTAGTGCCCTTTCCAATGGGAAAGGATTCTTCTGTCTCACTCTGCTTTCCATCCCAGCCATTTAGGATGTGCCCTGTGCACTCCCTCACGACCCACCTTGGGTCACAGCCCTTAGGAAACTGCTGAGTTCCCATGATTGCACTACAGCTGAGAGCAGTGTACCCAGGACCCTGCCTAACTAGGGCTTGTCAATGGCTTTGATGCTGTTTTTGTAGTTTGCATCCATATCCAGCACAATTACAAATAATGTTTAAAAAACTTGTACAGAAGATGAGCTATAGGCTAGTCCATGCAGTTGTAGGCAACTTCTGCTAGCTCTGCTGTTTGCAGTAGAATTCCAAATACTGGATAAAGAAAAGGAGGACTTGTGGCACCTTAGAGACTAACCAATTTATTTGAGCATGAGCTTTCGTGAGCTACAGCTCACTTCATCGGATGTGAGCTGTAGCTCACGAAAGCTCATGCTCAAATAAATTGGTTAGTCTCTAAGGTGCCACAAGTACTCCTTTTCTTTTTGCGAAGACAGACTAACACGGCTGTTACTCTGAATACTGGATAGGGAAACCATGCTAAGATCAAATGTTTTGGGAAACCGTTGTTAAGTATAGTTCTAACAGCTGGGACTGGGAACATGGATGTCAGAGACAGCAGCATTTAGAACCTGGCTCCCAGCAGCACAGCTCAGGGATTTCTATAGAGACACACATGCACAGCCGGTACATTGTTAATATTACTCTCTCTCTCTCAGGAATAATGCGTGAGTGGATATTGGGGCTGAGAATGAATACCTGTAACTTTCCCAGCATGTCTGTCGTGGCTCCCTAGCACATGCAGCCTGGTGCAGACCATGATCATCCAGAAAAAGGACAGTTTCTATTGCATTTTAGAATTTGTTTTCCTGTTCAGAGCTATCACAGTTTTCTTGTGTCAATGCCATCAATTCAAGGGATGAATAGCTACACTGAAGAGGCTGATGAAGAATTTGCATGAGAGAGGTGATAAGTGAATAGCCCTTGATTGCAGATAAACACTGCTGGCATATCTTTCCTCCTCAGAGAATAATGGAGCTTGTATTTTTAGTGCTGTTGTAAAATCAGTCTCCTTCCTTTGCATTTCCTTAAAACAGACCTTACCTCTGTGTTGTCATTCCCTAAAGACACATTCCAGACCTCTGGCTGCAAAGGACAGTTTCTGTACTGAACAGAGTCCCTAGTCTATTGATTAAACCAGAAATGTTTCCAGCTAGCAACTGTTTCTAAAAAGACAAGCTCTGGAATGATAAAATGATAGTGAGTCCTGGGCAAGGATAAGCAAGAATAGCTTATTATTTCCCCATTGTCTTGTGCCTGAGAGGAGGTGGCTATAGAAACTGAGGGTGCTCTGTGAACCTTTTCAATGTGCCACTAACACACCCTTTTCTGAAGGTCAGTCCAGCTCTAGGGCCAGTGGTGTCCTTTGCTTTCAGAGAGATCACTTTTAAACAAGCAGTTTCAAGAGACTCTCACATCTTTTGTGCTGAAATTCTCCTTTTCTCCTTGAGGTGCGACGCATACAGGATGGCTTGTTATCAAGAGCAGACTTCAATTTAGAGAGAGTCTGATGTCAGATACTAGGATAAGCAGCAGCCCATGGCAAGTCTCCTGCTTGCTTGTATCTTGGCAAACCGATTAGGCTGCATGTATCAGTGCCTAGTGTGAGCCTGCAGATGAGGAATAAATGTGGCCTTTTCTTGTTCTCTATCACTGACAAATCGGAACATACCCCTCAGCTCCTCCCAGCTCCCCTCCCCCCCCCAGCACTCGCATCAACGTCCCCTGGCCCTGGGCTGCTGCACAGACATCCATACAAATGGGCTTATCAGTGAGTTCTAATGGGAAATCACCCTTCCTTCTTCAAAACTCAACAAAACAAAGAAGATGCTTATTGATTTCTGCAGCTTGCAGCTGGGATCTCATTAAGGATTACAGGGATCTAAGAGCCAGAGAGAAGCTGCTGGAGGTTTGAATTTCTTAATGAGAATAGGTTTCAGAGTAGAAGCCCTGTTAGTATATATCCGCAAAAAGAAAAGGAGTACTTGTGGCACCTTAGAGACTAACAAATTTATTTGAGCATAAGCTTTCGTGAGCGATGAAGTGAGCTGTAGCTCACGAAAGCTTATGCTCTAATAAATTTGTTAGTCTCTAAGATACCACAAGTACTCCTTTTCTCAATGAGAATAATAATCCCCCGCAAATTCCTCTGGGCTTCATAGCTCTGAAGCATCTGGCATTGGCCACTGAGGGAAGACGGAATATTGGGCTGGATGGACCATTGGGCTGCCTGACCTAATGCGGCTGTTCTAATTGGTGATGTTCCTGGAGACAGTGGGAGGACAATGTAGGGTCTTGAAGCTCCAGATGAAGTGGATGTTCTGTAATATATTGAACAAACTGCTAAAAGATAGTGAGGGGAGGGGGAATCCCATTAGAGCCTCTCAGGGGATAGATCATGAGAATTGCCCTGGCTCCCCCTCATTACAAATCACTGTGGTGCTTTTTCAGTATTGACAGGTATCGTGACTAAATTTCACTCAAGTTGCCAACCAGGGGGAGAGTTGAGATGGGGGCACCTTCTCACTAGGAAATGGACTGAGATCCCCCCAACTCTTGGCTCCCTCGCCTTCTGCTAGTCCTTTGGGCCATGCAGCCCCCCCTTGGCTTATGGCTACTACAGGCGCAGTTTTAATTATTCCAAAGGGTTTTTTTTTAATAGAAACATAGGAACTGCTAAACTGGTTCAGCCCCAGGGGTCCATCTCCAACAATGCCCAGTACCGGATGTGTCAGAAGATGGTGCAAGAAATTCTGCAGTGGGCAGTAATGGAGCAACATGCCCATAGAGAGATTTTTTTCCGAACCCAACTAGTTAGAAATTGGCTTATTCCCTGAAGCATGAAGCTTTTGATCCCATGCACCCTCACGCCCATCTGTATTAATGCAATTCTGGGTGGTGGTGTTATATATATTAAAACTCAATCCTTTCTGGATCCTTTTTGCTCTTGGCCTCCATTGTATCTTGTGGCAATGAGTTTCAAAGGCTAACAGTACATTCTGAAAGTGTTCCCTGGTGTCAGTTTTAAATATGTTTTTCAAGGTCATTGACTGTCCCTTTGTTCTTGTGTCATGAGAGACGGGAATAGGAGCACCCAATCTACCTGTGTCACTTTGCTCACAACACACAGACAGGAAAACACATCAGGTACTTTCGTGTGATATTTCATAGGGGGGGGAGATTGTGCCATGCACTTGTACTTTACATGGCTAATCCATTCTGAATAATGAAGTGATTTTCCATGCAGATACAGAACAAACACCGGAACTGAATGCCACATCATCTCTGCTCGTTCAGTTAATAATTTACTAATGAAAAACAAGAGCTAATTGTGTCCAATGCCATATTTTACATGAACTTTGCAATGATTCTGACAGCGATGGTGTAATTTGTCCTGGCAGATACTAAAGCTGTCTGCGTTCTAATGTCTTGTGAATCACCTGCTTCCAAAGCCATTATGAACATAAATGTCTTCAATTTACATTTATTTTATTAGTTTGGGTTCTGCTCTGGACTTAACATTTGTAAGTTTCCCTGGCAGAAAGGAGTGGTGAAGATTGGATAAAGTGGTGTGCTTGGATAAAGTCCCCCAAATACATGAATCCGATGAAGTGAGCTGTAGCTCACGAAAGCTTATGCTCAAATAAATTGGTTAGTCGCTAAGGTGCCACAAGTACTCCTTTTCTTTTTCCAAATACATGGGTATGTCTAGATAGGACCCCCTGTGTGTTTGGATGGAAACTCCCCTGCACTGAGCAGGCATGTCTGCTTGTAGCATTTCTCTCAGACTCTAAAGGCAGGCATGATTGCTGACATGCTGTTCTGGAAGGGGAGCTAAGAACAGCCTCAGAGTGGATACAAGCTGGTGTATTTGGGCCTTAGCTCTAGAGGTATATGAAATCCACCCTTCAGTAGAGGAATTTTACAGATGTTCCCTTAGGCTCAGCCATAAGTCCAGTCCCATTAGCAGAAGGTGCTGTCAGCCCAGCAGGTCACCTGGTTCTCCCCTGTTAGCTCTTACCTGATTTACCAGAGTGTCTCTTAGTGAAGGGTCACCCTGCCCTCCCCATGCACTGTGACTCATGAAGCCCAGAGCACAAAACTAAAAGCAGGAAACTGATTTTTTCTCAAAGTTTGGCCCAGCAGAGAAGTCAAGCTGTGATCTGAAGAGGCTTTGCAGGATCCTTTCTAATTGGGTGCCTCCGGTGCAGCCTCCTTAGGGCTGCTTTTAACCCCTTTTCTGCTAGTGTGGGGCAGCTGCCCCATTACAGTTCCCCATGTAGGTACTTATAGACTGTATTCAAGTCACTCCTTAACCTGCTTTTTGTTAAGCTATATAGATTGAGTTCCTTGAGTCAATCACTATAAGGCAGGATTTCTAATCTTTTAATCATTCCAGTGGCTCTTCTCTGAACCCTCTCCAATTTATCAACATCCTTCTTGAATTGTGGGCACCAAACCTGCAGCCGTTGCACCAATACCAAATAGAGAGGTAAAACAACCTCTCTACTCCTGCTTGAGATTCCCCGTTTTGTGCACCCCACGATCACTTCAGCTCTTTTGGCCACAGCATCTCACTGGGAGCTCATGTTCATCTCATTATCCGCCACAATGTCCAAATCTTTTTCAGAGTCACTGCTTCCCAGGATTCAGTCCCCCATTCTGTAAGTATGGTCAATGTTCTTTGGTCCCCGATGTATACATTTATATTTAGCTGTATTGAAATGACTATTGTTTGCTCATGCCCAGTTTACCAAGTGATCTAGACCTCTGAATCAATGACCTGCCCTCTTCTTTATTTGCCACTCTCCCAATATTTGTGTCATGTGCAAACTTTATCAGTGATGATTTTATGTTTATTTCCAGGTCATTGATAAAGATTTTAAATAGCACAGGGGCAAGAACTGATCCCTGTAGGACTCCACTGGAAGCACACTTGCTTGATGGCAATTCTCCATTTACAGTTGCATTTTGAGACCTATCAGTTAGCCAGTTTTTAATCCATTTAATGGGTGCCATGTTTTGGAAAATGGCCTCTGGAGCTGCAAAGCATACAGGCTATTGTCTGTGTGCCCCAGTATCACCAACTTTCTTTGCCAGGCCTCAGCTAAGGGGAGATTTGGATTGCCATGTATATATAGCCAGCTCTCCCCCACTTACTATAACGCTGACTTCTCATTGGAGTTGGTTATAAACACACTTGTCTAGCATCTCTTTAAATAAATCCAGCAGAACTGGCTCCAAATGGAACATTTCCTGTGCTGTGGCAATTCATTCTCCATTTGTGTTTTCTTAATATCCCTCTGGAGTGGGTCAGAAAGTTCACTGTGTGAATACCAGCAGTGGAATGAATGCATCTAGCATAGTAATTTACATCCCAACACATGATTTATGGGCCATAACCTATCAGATTCATTAAGGTGGCAGTGTTCAGATCACATAAATTCTATTCTAATTCTGGCCTTAGAATGAATAATGTTGCTTCAGTAACAGATCCACAGGTTTGAAGGATAAAAACACTTTCCACTGTTAATCAGCCCAAGAGACAGTAATATACACACAGTGCTCTGTGGGATTTCTCTGTATGTTTGTGCACATAGAATTCTTCCTTTGCAGGCTGCATACTGTTCTCTAAAACTGCAGGTAGAATATTGATTCACAAACACAACTGTCCATTCCATGCATGGGGATAAGATTTAGGAAGCTGATACCAATAGTTCAAAGATCCAGCACATAAACCAACTACGTTTGCTGAAGTGCAAAGCAAGAATTTTGAGCATAACAATTTTTAGCAGGGACCTTCTGCCCTGCCTGTTGCAGTTATTTAACATCCTGGCTCAGAAAAGGTTTTGGCCCAGGGTTTGTAATAATAATCTCAGACTGTGAACTCTGAGGTTAAGATTTGCTGATGATTTAATTAAAGGGTCAGGGCTTAAACTGTGGCTTGAGAAGAGCCGATGTCTGACCCAGCGGGACTGTGCAGATGTGGGTGAGTAACAGGCTCAGATCATGACTTGCTGGCAGAAAATGACCACAAAGGCATCACCTCTGATGTACCAGACCGGCAGCTTTAGGGCCCCAATGAAAAGAAGATGCTGGAAACACACTAGCCCTGAAGAAAGGAAATCTCTTAACAGGTTTGTGAGCAAGTGAAAAGCTTTTATCCCAGTCAGGCAGGTTCAGTTGTGAGAAGGACCCAGACAGGGAGGATTTTAGGTGCCCAGCTGCCATGGAACGTCAGCGAGCACCAGGTATCCAGCTACCATTTGTGCCTTTGAAAATCATCTCTTGAGACAACAAACCAGAGTCTCCCCTGTTCTCATTTTGAAAGCCTGTGGCGCTGCCAGAAATGGTGCTATGTCCTGTTGGCTCATGGTCACCTGTTTATACAGCCCCATGCACGCAACTACCACTTAGTAACATCAGAATAACTGGCAGCAGCAAAAGCAGCCTTTGCACCTGCAGCTCACGATGCAGCTCACCTGACATGTGGGTTGAAATTGGGAGGAACATCGTGCAGTGTACACAGCTGCGGGCAATACCCCCATGCTAGCATCCTGCATAGGGTGACCATATGTCTGGTTGTGCCAGGACAGTCCCTTTTTTAATCCCTGTCCCGCCCATCCTGACTTTTTTGGCAAAAGTGGGCATTTGTCCTGTTTGCTCATGTTGACTGGATCAGTGGGCAAAAGCAAACAGGACAAATGCCCACTTTTGTAAAAAAAAAAAAAAAGGTGGGATGCGGTGTGGAGCAATGTGAGGGGAAGGGGAGCAGAGATGCCAGAGTGGGAGGCAGTGTTCCAGCAGGCAGGGGGCCGGCAGGGGGCCAGCAACAGGGCAACAGTCTCATGTGGGGGAAGAAGATGAGGGGAGGGGAGGGGAAAGGAAGGGCTTGGGCGAGTGGCTGCGGGTGTCCTGTTTTCCCTTTGGGAAACATGATCACCTTCAATTCCTGCACCAAGCAATTTTCAGAAATCTTCCTGAAGAATCCCCTGCCCTGCGAAACTTCCCAGTCCAGGGCTCACTCTGCACCCATGTGATGTGCTGGGAGACTTGGTTATTTGTTCCTCATGTTTAATCCACTCTACAGGGCCATGTGCGTGTGTTAATAGTGACAATAGTAGCTGAATGATGCAGTGTTCACTAGGCATGTGACGCGCAGTCCCTCATTCTCCAGACGGCTGCTAGAGAGGGGCAGGACTGGCAAGGCTTCAGCAGCAAGGAATGCCAGTCGCAGGGCAGCTGGACAGGCATGAAGGCAGATGAAATGTCTGGTCTGATGCCAAAGCTTGTCCTTTCCCTCTCTTTTTCCAAGTACGTCACCCTTTCCAGCGAGGCTGCCCCTCAAACCTGACAGAAGCTGTTTGTTTTCTCTTTCAAATAATACCTCAAACTCTGGCTCCCCTCCCCTCTTTCCCATGAGAGAGGGTGCCAGTGACCTGCTCACCTAAGGGAAAGGTGTGTGAGACGCAGGCACTTTCATTCAGAGAGTGTTCATCACCTTGCACTCCTCCCTGCCTCAGCATTAGTCACTGCCACTTCTCCTGAATTTAGGAGGAACGCCAGTGTCAGCACTGGGCTACAGCTTAGCGCTGGGATGGGCACACGGAGCAGAGAGCAGCAATAACCGCCACGCCCTCTCCCCCTCCCCCTGAAAGGAATCTCCTACCCCAAACAGGAAGGGAGAAGGGCTCATGACCCAGTGAAGTGCTCACTATGACAGTCTAACAGAATAAAACCCTAGGATGGATGGATAGCTACAACAGCTGGCCTTCGGGGAGAGAGCGGAGTCTTATGATCACAGGGAGGCTGTTGTTTATCAATGCCCCAGCCACTTTCAAACCCATTAGTGGCACGGCTCACTGGGACAATCCCTTTGGCTACAGAGGCAACATTGTCCGATGCCTTTGCTTCAGTTTTGTTTTCAGAAACTCTCGAGTATCCTGACTCTTAGTAGGGCTCAGAAAACCTGCCAGAAAAGTGGCTGTTCTATCTAGACCAGCGGTGCTCCAAATCTGTGCAGATTTTCGGTAGGAAGGGCCTGGTTCTGATGTTTGTTCTCAGGTCGAGTAGTCCCTCACTCCTGGGGCTAGAGCTGTCTCACTGAAGTCAACGGCATCACTTGTGCATGGGGTACTATTCAGCATGAGTAAGTTGTTATTTAACAAAATATTTAACAAAAGATTTTCTTGTGCCTGGCATGGTGCTGAATTCTGCTCTGCTTGCAACCAGGCCCTCCCAGGGAACAGGTCACTGAGTCATGGTACCCACTTTCAGCTGAGGCATTGGATTTAGTGTTATTTATGTGGCATGGTGAAACAGGAGAATGTGTGTGATCAGTTACAGAGCCCTGCCCTGAAGGGCTAGAAGCACAGGGGACTGCTGGAGCTGAGGTGAATTCACACAGCTCTGGAGAACATTTCACATGTGTGCTAGGTACCTGAGCAGCCTGGGATGAAGCTACATTCTCTTGTTATTGCTGGAATCCTCTTGTTTTGGGGGCTTGCATGCAGTTGGTTACTTGCACACGCAGGGAGAGAGGTTACTCTTCTACCCCACTACTTGGTGGGAAGGTCAGAGTGGACAAGAAGCTGGATATGAGTCAGCAGTGTGCCCTTGTTGCCAAGAAGGCTAATGGCATATTGGGCTGCATTATTAGTAGGAGCCTTGCCAGCAGATCAAGAGAAGTGATTATTCCCTTCTATTCAGCACCGGTGAGACCACATCTAGAGGACTGTATTGCATCCAGATTTGGGCCCCCCGCTACAGAAAGGATGTGGACAAATTGGAGGGAGTCCAGCGGAGGGCAATGAAAATGATTAGGGGGTTGGGGCTTATGAGGAGAGGCTGAGGGAACTGGGCTTATGAGGAGAGGCTGAGGGAACTGGGCTTATTTAGTCTGTAAAAAAGAAGAGTGAGAGGGGATTTGATTGCAACCTTCAACTACCTGAAGGGGGGTTCCAAAGAGGATGGAGCTAGGCTGTTCTCAGTGGTGGCAGATGACAGAACAAGGAACAATGGTCTCAAGTTGCAGTGGGGGAGGTCTAGGTTGGATATTAGGAAAAACTATTTCACTAGGAGGGTGGTGAAGCACTGGAATAGGTTACCTAGGGAGGTGTTGGAATCTCCATCCAAAGAGGTTTTCAAGGCCCGGCTTGACAAAGCCCCGGTTGGGATGATTTATTTGGGGTTGGTCCTGCTTTGAGCAGAGGGTTGGACGAGATGACTTCTGAAGTCTCTTCCAACCCTAATATGGTATGATTCTATGACCCAGCTTGCCTCTGGAACACAGGTGGGGCATCTAGTTCAACAGACAATGAAGGGCATGTATGATGTAGCATATCCGTTAAAATAAGTGCATGGATATCCAGGAGGCTTCTGCCATGAAGATGCTGCCAGGAACTGGAGACCAGCTCAGCACAAGTGGAACCAGATTAGTCTAGCACTGGGAGTCCAGTCTGGCACTTGTGGAACCAGAGCGGTCTGCCATTGGGAGTCTAGTCTGGCTCTGGTTGAGCCAGACCAGTCTGGCACTGGGAGACCAGTTTGGCACTGGTTGAACCAGACTGGCCTGGCTCTGCTGGAAACAAAGTGGCTGGGTTGCATCAGACCATTCCACCTCCTTCAGTTTATGCTAATAATTAAAAAAATAGAGATGCAAATGAGGGAAGTTAACAGCTGGCTAATAATGATCTCATCCTGGCAGAGTCTGTCTTTGTCTTATCAAGGAAGCCCACCTTGCGGGACTGTGATGCACCCTGACAGCCTTGGGAGTGATGGATGGATTACTTTGTTTGCTGAGTAAGATGCTGAATATTTTATGAGCTGCCTTGTTTTGTTTTTAACCTGCCTCCTGCATCGCCCAATCTGTCACCATTGCTGGACAATTTAATCACCGTAATAAGGCTGTCACAATGCAGCGGGCTCTGCTGCTGTCTGCGTTGGTGGGGAGGGAATATTCCTTCTCTCTGCTTCTCCTTTCTGGAGTTCATCTCCTTTACCCTCTTCAAGGCACAAGGCCTGTTGGGGTATGGGTGGCCCATAAAGCTTCTCCAGCCCTGGTCCTGAACCTGACAGACTATGAGGCACACCGTATGCTTAGGAGTAGGTGTGACCTAGTACCAGCTTTTCATAATGGCCCCCCTACTTGAGTCATCAGCAGAGTTCGAACCTAGGGCCTTCGTACCCTCTTACCTAGACCAACCACTAGAAGGAGACAAAAATCACACTCTGCTAGTATTCAGAGTAACAGCCGTGTTAGTCTGTATTCGCAAAAAGAAAAGAAGGACTTGTGGCACCTTAGAGACTAACCAATTTATTTCTCACTCTGCTAGTATGGATTACTTAAGAGCATGTCTTCTGTAGCTGCACCCGTTAGGGGTCAGCACATGGACATCTGAACAAAGGGCGCTCTGCAAGCCACTCTGCCAAGTAGCTGTACACCTTGTACTTCCTGCACAAATGAGACTTACGAGGACTGAGCTCCATTGAAGAATTAAGAGCACCCACTTCCAGGGGAGCTGGAAGTCGAGGTGCTGTGGGGGCTGCTGCACCCCCTGGCTTGAAGTGGTTTCCATCATATCCAGGATTTACAGT
Source organism: Eretmochelys imbricata (assembly GCF_965152235.1). NCBI lineage: Eukaryota > Metazoa > Chordata > Testudines > Cheloniidae > Eretmochelys > Eretmochelys imbricata. The sequence goes on from NC_135598.1 coordinate 16,160,551, forward strand.
TTGGTTCAATGGCTCTCAGCCCCCCAATTTTACATATTGTTTCAATGCCTCTGCCCAAGACCATAAACCATGGTTCAAAGCAGAAGATTCCAAGAAGCGAGAACACTGTCCTGCCGCTCACCAGCTCAGTATATTGGCTGAGGATCTGGTGGTGAAGTTAACTAGATAGCTTTATGGAGAAGTTAGTGGCTGAACATGACATCAGTGCAGTAAATCCGCATTATTATTTCTCCTACCATAGTGCCAAGGAGCCCCAATCATAGGCCAGGCCCCCATGGTGCTAGACGCCTTACAAACACAATACAAAAAGCCCATCCCTGCCCCAAAGAGCTGACAATCTGAGGGTAACAGGAGACAACAGCTGGAGCCAGACAGACAGATAGGGGAGCACAAGAAAACAATGAGATGCTATTGGTCAGCCTGACAGGCAGTGGTCTCAGCGCACCAGCAGTCAAATCATTGCCAAGGTTTTTGTAGGCATCACAGTGAAGGGGAGTTTTGAGGAGGACTCTGAAGGTGGACAATGAAGTAGCTTTGCAGATGTTTTTTGGGGAGCTCCTCCCAAGCAGGAGGGGAGCCCGGGAGAAAGCACAAAAGTGCTTATTTGCAGATGTAACAAGTGTGTGACAGAGGCTGGCATTATGGTTCAATCAGAGGTGTGGGTCAACATTTCAGTAGTGATTGATCGATGATCGGTCAGGTGGGGAGCTCAGTCTGCTACTTATATCTTCACTTAGCAAAGGATGAGTGCAAAAGGTGGGGCCAAATCACTGATGCCAGTTGTCAAGGTTCCTTCCCCACTCTGAACTCTAGGGTACAGAGTGGGGACCTGCATGAAAGACCCCCAAGCTTATTCTTACCAGCTTAGGTTAAACGCTGCCACCACCAAAGTGTCTACCAATAATAACAGGGGAAGTGCCCACTTGGAAACGTCTCCCCTCCAAAATCCCCCCAAGCACTACACCCCCTTTTCTGGCGAAGGCTTAATAAAAATCCTCACCAATTTGCATAGGTGAACACAGACCCAAACCCTTGGATCTTAAGAACAATGAAAAGCAATCGGGTTCTTAAAAGAAGAATTTTAATTAAAGAAAAAGTAAAAGAATCACCTCTGTAAAATCAGGATGGTAAATACCTTACAGGGTAATCAGATTCAAAACATAGAGAATCCGTCCAGGCAAAACCTTAAATTATAAAAAGATACAAAAACAGGAATATACATTCCATTCAGCACAACTTATTTTATCAGCCATTTAAACAAAACAGAATCTAACGCATATCTAACTAGATTGCTTACAAACTCTTTACAGGAGTTCTGACCTGCATTCCTGCTCTGGTCCTGGCAAAAGCATTGCACAGACAGAAAGGACCCTTTGTTCCCCTCCCTTCCAGCTTTGAAAGTATCTTGTCTCCTCATTGGTCATTTTGGTCAGGTGTCAGCAAGGTTATCTTAGCTTCTTAATCCTTTATAGGTGAAAGGGTTTTTCCTCTGGCCAGCAGGGATTTAAAGGTGGTTAGCCTTCCCTTTATATTTATGACAAATATAAATTACCTACTCTTTTTCACTAAGAGGATGGTGAAACACTGGAATGCGTTACCTAGGGAGGTGGTAGAATCTCCTTCCTTAGAGGTTTTTAAGGTCAGGCTTGACAAAGCCCTGGCTGGGATGATTTAACTGGGAATTGGTCCTGCTTCGAGCGGGGGGTTGGACTAGATGACCTTCAGGGGTCTCTTCCAACCCTGATATTCTATGATCTATGATTCTATGACACCAGTGTACCCTGGACGGCGAGGGGTCTGACAGCAGATTGGCTTGGCTGACATGCCTTGCACCAGGGCTGCTGTAAAAGCATGGTCTGTACAACCTGCAGGGGGCAGGGTGACTCCTTTACCCATTTGGGGGTCTCTCACCTTGCTGTGAGTTTGTACTTGAGACTCATAAACTGAGGAGCCATCGACATCACCTTCCTCAACGACAAAAGGAATCAGTCGACAAAAGAGGTGAACACAGTGCATGAGTTCCAGCTTACTGTGTGTGCAGCATCCCCACTCCACCAACGGCCATTGGCTCAGACTCTGTGGCTGCCCTGGCCTGGGAGTTTGTGGCTTGCAGTTTATTCTGAGGGCCCTTTGGAGAACTGATAGAGTAGCCCAGTCAGGGAGGAGGGGGAGCTGCAGGCCATACGCCATATCACAGACTTATTCAGCTGACTGCACAGCAGCCATTAGCCCTCTCTCACATTCTGCTTCCTACCTAGCTCTGACCCTCAATGTTAAATCCCCAATGACATGAAGCATTCTCTGATGCTCCCTCGCTCCTGCCCGTTTCCAGTCCACAGGTTCCCTCTCAGCACTCAGGTGCCATTTACTGTTTCCTTTCCCCTACCCTGGCTGACCCAGGAGGGTACAACGATTACCTACTCTTTCTAGGTAAAAAGGGAGCAGATTCGCTTTACTCCTCCATTGCAGAACAGCCTGGGATTTCCTGCAACTTCCCCACTGTCAGTCTGGAAAGCTGTGAGGTCAGGGGGCAGCGGAGGAGGCTCACCGTCAAGTACAGACTGGTCACTGTCTGTAACACAGGCTGGCTGCTTTGAAAGTGGTCTGCCTGGTGACGTCTGCAATTAAAGAACAGACTGAAAATAACCTGTGTGGTTGCTGTATGAGCTGAATCCCTGTAAAAGGGCAGGAATGGAGCCGAGATCTGTTCTGACTCCCTCTGGAGCCAGCATCCGTAATGTATGAACCTGGGGATGGGATCTAGGTGTTAGGCTTCCATTATTCTGCCTTGCCTCTGAATCTCTACCACCAGGACCCCTTTCTGAATGTCCTGTTTGCCATTTATCCCCGCTCTGGAAGCACAGATACATCAGAGAGAGAGAAATAATGCTGCATTGCTCCCATGGTTTGTATTTAAAGCATGTTTCTCTGACCCATAGAACAATAGTGTCCCCTTTAAAGGACAGTCTGGCCTGCTCAGGGTAACTCATCTGGTAATTATACAGGCTTTGATAATTGGGCTCTCGGTCTGTAATTTCTGGCACACTCAGGTGTGAAACCCCAGTGGGATCCCTTGAAGACAAGTTGCCATTTGGCAGGTGTGTGCTACTCTGAAGATTACAGAGGTATGTCATTTCCTGTGGCTATCACACATCCTAATTGAAGAGGGCAAAGCCTTTTCCACACATCCTGTCTTGCCACCTCCCCGTGAAGGGCCTGGTTTTACATGGCAACCTCTTTCATTCCAGTGTCTTCACTCCCACTCTTCCCCCAGATTTCCAGACTGGAAAGAAATCTGATAAGAAAGAGAGACCCTTGCACCTCTGGGCCCTCTCCCTAGGGGTCATTCTGGGGTGTGTTCTACAGGAAGCATTAGTGGCGCAGAGCTGATGTGAACCATTCACCAGAGAGGAGCACGGTCTTGCAACCCCTCTCTGAAGTAGTTTAGGATCATTATTACCCTGGATTTTTTGATAAAAGAAGCATAGATTGGTCCAAGGTCACACAGTGAGTCAAGGGTGGAGCCGGATCAGAATCCAGATTAAAGGTCCAAAGGCAGGTGCAATCTAGCATAAAAATATACTAACAGAAATACAGCCACGGGAATGAGGGACCATCCTTGCTGCCTTTTTGCTTGTAGCATTTTTGGTGCTGAATTTAGCATTTACTGGTGTCTCATTGATTTTTATGTCAAGATTACATCTCTGTCTTGAAGCCTTTTGTCTGCTTTTCCCTGTTGGGTTTTCACTGCTTTGGTGCATTTGGAGAACAGATAATTTTGAGTAGAAAATAACTCGCACACTCCGCATACGCATACGCTTCGATGCCCGGTGCTGCGCCGATGTCCACAGAAGGAATTATTCTCAAAGGCTTGGTTCCCAACTTCCATGAAAAATCAGGGGCCTAATTCCCATTACCTCCAATTTGTACTTTTGAAAGTCTCCTCCTATACGCAGAATAAAATGAGATGGAAATATCTCAAGCCATGTGAGTGCCAGGGGATATTTTGGCAGCTTCCTTCTGTCAACCTCAGGATTTCCATCATGTGAAGGCACAGAATTTGTCAATATGTGTGAGCTACCATCCTCAAACTCCCCCATCTACTGGGGACCATGCAGTGCCCCCTGCCTCTCCAGGATTTGGGACTGTCTCTATGTGTTTGTGCAGCACTAAGGACAAGGGAGCCCTGGCACTGCTTGGCACACTTGCTGGGGCTCAGGCCCTGCCCCATTGCTATCCTACCTGCTGGCAGTGTGCCATCACTACCCCAACCACCGGGGCCTGGGTGCTGCTCCATTGGTATTCTTTGGCCAGTTTGGTGCATTGTGTAGCTGCATTTGAATGATGTATTATCCACTGGATTATTGACGGTGGTACACAATAAAGATATTGTGAACAGGTGGGACCTGCTCTGTTGCAGTGATGGGATCTCCCAGGTGGGTTAACATCTCGCCTTGCTTCACTTCTGGATAAAATTCCTCGTGCAGATTTGCTCATCTGCAGAAAACCTTGTTTGTGTTTAATGAGAGACCTGTGCAATGAAGAAAACATAGATTGTTTTGTTTGTGAGAGGAGGTGAATTGAAATAGGCTTAAAAGAAGCCACAAGCAGAGCTTTGCTCTCGGTGATGAGATTCCAGTGTAATGCCGGCTTTCATATAAGCTTTTGCCTAAAGCCCAAATCCCCGTGAGCACGTTGTCTAGCTGCAGAATAACAACTGAGCAGCTGTTGTGGATTGATGTGAAGCCATTTTCAAACTGATGCTGCTTTTTATTTTGGGCTGGTGCAATTTTTGAGCCTACATATGCAGAGACCAAGAAGCAGGCAGGTCATAGCATCCCTCTCTACAGCTCTGGGGAGAATGTACCTGGGATGGTTCTGAGCACCACCTTACCAGAAAGATATTGGCATACAGGAAGGAGTTCAGAAAGGAGCCATTGACTCCTGAGGAGACATTTGAAAAATCTAAAGATGGGAATTTCAACGTGTCCACCTAATTGAGTTAGGAGCACATGTTCCATTGAAAATCAGGGGCAAAGTAACTTAGGCGCTTTTCAAAATCATTCCCTAAATCTGGATAGCTGTGGTGACAGGGACATGGTAACAAGATAAGAAAAAATGGAAGGGTGAATCCCAGAAGGGAAAGGTTGTATAGGGTTATACAAGGAGGTATAACTAGGAGTCATGGGATGGAATTAAGACAGGGAAATTTAGGACTAATGTCAGAAGAAATTTAGTGAAAGTGAAATGCATTAGCCTGTGGCATCATATCCCATGGGAAGTGATAGTAGCCCCACAGCCTTGGACATTTAAAACTAGGGCAGGATGAAGCCCTGTGAAAATGATCCTTTGTTGTCTGAAGGGCTAGGACCAGATGGGAACAACCTGATGATGGTCCCAGTTGCATGGCATTTCTCTAAAGTCACTTTCTTGGAAAAACAAATGCAATTAGCTGGAAAGAGGAAAGGATCAGAGTCATGGTTTCTCTGGAAAATTGTTATAAACACAAAACTCTGTTTTGCTGCCCACCAAGAGTTAAGCGGGCCTCCCTTCTCACATTACCTCTGTTCCACAGAAGCACTTGTGCTATGGGACATCATCCCCCTAATGCTGCCTGGTGCAGGGACTGTTGTGATACTTGGACCTACAGATTTACCCTAATTGTCAACTCAACTGTGAAGTGAGCGAAAGTTCCTGAGATGTCACAATAACCCATAACAAGTGTTGATGGGAAAAGGTGCAAAAAACAAAACCAGGAAGATTGAATTAGCCAAGACTGTATATTTTGCAACACCTCTCTAAGATGAAAGAGGCAACTCAATTAAAGAGGTTTCAGAGTAACAGCTGTGTTAGTCTGTATTCGCAAAAAGAAAAGGAGAACTTGTGGCACCTTAGAGACTAACCAATTTATTTGAGCATAAGCTTTCGTGAGCTACAGCTCACTTCATCGGATCACTTCATCGGATGCATCTGATGAAGTGAGCTGTAGCTCACGAAAGCTTATGCTCAAATAAATTGGTTAGTCTCTAAGGTGCCACAGGTTCTCCTTTTCAATTAAAGAGGCAACTCAATTCAATGCCCCAGGTTTGCAAGGTCTTGGCGTGGCTGCTAAGACCAGGTGCTCTGCCTGTCTTCTTCAGCAGTGAGGTTGTGAGTGAAAGTCAAAACCAGAGACAGGAGCTGCATTTTTTATCTTTTCTCTCCCTCTTTTGTGTGTGTTCGCCTTGTTTCATCTTCTAGGAAACTTAATCGAACTTTAACAACAACAGCTCTAGCCCATCTTAAAGAACTCTTTTCCCCTAAAATTATCGTTAGGACCATCAAAGAGACTGTCAAACATGGCATTTTTTCTTCTAAAGACTCTACAGCTAAAGTGAAAGGGAACAAGGCATGTTGTTAAAATAAAGCCTATTTAATACTTTACATTTCAAATGTTTTAACTGGTTTTCCTTTTTCTGTATCTTTTCTGAAAGGTTAAAAAGAATTTGAATGGTATGTCTGCCATGGTACTAAGCAGGTGGAGGCAGGGGTACTGGAACAATTTTTATAGTGGGGGTGCTGAGAGCCATTGAACCAATCTGTAAACCCTGTATATAATGGAAACTCCTTCAAGCACCCCCACACTCCAAGTTCCAGCACCTATGGGTTGAGGTCTCTGTATATCAAACCCCAAGGCTTGTTTAACATTGTTTAAGTTTGGACAGTAAAACAGAGTCATGTTGACACTTTTACTCTTTGGGCCCCTTGATTCTTTCTAAATTAACACAACAGGATTCTCCTGTTTGCACAGATGTCAGACCCTTGATCCATCAACCTGACCCTCTCTTTAATTCTTCTGAGTTCTGCCCTTTTACGATCTCCCTGGGAGAATGAGATCAGATCCAGAGCATGGCAGCATTGGCTTGTATTTTTTTCTCACTGGAGGTACAGACCCATAGTGCTCATCCCCAGCAGAGTTGCAGGGACAAAGCAGTCAAACAATCTTACTCCTCCACCGCCATGTGGCACAAACAGTATATAGAGCAGGCTAGACCACCTGACGTGGCAGATGGAACCATGAGTAGTCACTGGGGCTTAGATAACATGCACTAGAAATACATAGAGAGATGGACAGGGTCTCTTAAGAACAGAGATTAAGGGGTCCTTAAAACAAAGCAATGTTGGTGCTCGTTTCAATAGAACAGAGAGTTTATTACAACTGCACACCTATGTGGATGAGAACATCCTGTTGCATGTGACAGGACTATAAACCAAAAGCCTTTGGAGTGTGAAAGGGATCTAAATCCTCCTGCGGAAGGTATAAATGAACCTCTAACTGGATGGGGTCAGGCAGATACTTCTAGGGGCAGTTTATTCCACAGTTTACCCCCAATGGGTTCTTGCTCCAGTCTCTGAAGTATCTGATGCTGGCCACTATCAGAAACAGGATGCTAGACAACATGGACTGCCTAGTCTAGCAAGTGCTACATCCCCATGGATGGGATCCAAGCACTGAATCTGGCTTGCCCCTGAATGGGTGTCCTGGGTGTTGCTGCTTCATACTCATGTTCAGTTTCAACTCTAGTCGCGTTTAAAAGATATGGGTTTACCTAACATTCTCATAGGGTGCATCACACTGATGGCTTCGGTGGTGCACAGCTCCTGGCCGCACACACACCCACGGCTATCGGTAAGACGTGGCTGAGACACTGCCCTGGGGTTCCTGGGGCATAGTTAAAAGAGTCAATCGCCCCTTCCTGCGCAGGCCAGAAACAACACAGCAGTTGGCACCTTGTGTATTGCCCTGGAGCTCACCCAGCCCTATATCTTTCATGCATTGAAAGAGTCAAAAAAAGCAAGCGAGGCGGGAAGCTGAGGATGCCTTTGGTCTGAGGAATCTTTGTAGCGCTGCTAAATCACGTTAAGCGTGTCTGTAACAGTGTTATTTCAAGGGGAATTATTTTGCCGTTTCTAACACATTAATAGATACTAAAGTTAATTAAAAACTAGTCTTGTTCCAGGCTGCTTTGTAAGAGGTGATACATGGAAGGCTCTGAGAGGGTTATAAAAAGGGCAGCTTGTAGCCTGATTACTGTGCAGGAACAGTAAGAATAGGAAGCTGCATTCCAGGCCTTTGGAGCTCTCGCATCTTTCAGCTGACATATACGTCTTGTAGCATTTTAAAGACCTGCCTTTTAATTGGGTTGGGAGGAAAAGCCGTCTCCAGGAGAACAGAAGGGTGTTACTTTTGTAGTGGCAGCAAAGGGCGATATTGCTCTGAGCACTATATGTATTACAGGTTTCAGAGTAGCAGCCGTGTTAGTCTGTATTCACAAAAAGAAAAGGAGTCCTTGTGGCACCTTAGAGACTAACCAATTTATTTGAGCATAAGCTTTCGTGAGCTGCAGCTCACTTCATCGGATGCATACTGTGGAAAATACAGTGGGGAGATTTATATATACAGAGAACATGAAACAATGGGTGTTACCATACACACTGTAAAGAGAGTGATCACTTAAGGTGAGCTATTACCAGCAAAGGGGTGGGGGGGAGCGGGAGCTTTTTGTAGTGATAATTAAGGTGGGCCATTTCCAGCAGTTGACAAGAATGTCTGAGGAACGACCCATCCACTCCCAGTCTCTAAACTTCTGTTGACTTTAATGAACTTTGGATCAGGCCCATAGAGATGAATGGCAGACAGACATGGAAAGAAGTTTAGAATCCAAAGGATTGGGTCCATTGAGTTCTAGCAGCTGTAAATCAGGCTAAAGTTGGGTCTACCTTCCTGAGAGCAAGATGGATCACTTCAGGAGCTTTCAGGAGGAGCTTTTTGAGGAGTCTCATCTTGTGTACCAAATACACACTGAGGCTTCATCATAACGAAAAGGAAAAACAATAAAGCATATTAAAGCTGTGACTAACCTCAACAAAAGGCAGAAATTCAAATGGCCAGGGACTGTGACTTGAGCCAGCCATCTTTTTACTGAGCTGTTGGTGCTTTGATCCTTACGTGTACATTTCCAACCTTTTAGCACTCTTCTAATGTTAATTATTTCCTGCTCAGGGAGCCAGATCTAAAGCTGGAGCTGGTATGGAGTTATCCAAACCAGGGCAGGCATCAGCGGATGGTAATTAACTGGCAACACATGAAGTAAACCGGGATTTGGAAATGCTGCCAGTTTCCAGTCCTTTTGTTGAATGCCAGCTTCACTGAGCCAACTTCTGCAGGTGTTAACAACAGAGAATGATGGTGGGAAGAGAAGAAGAGACACCAATGTCTTCTGTGTTTGTGATGCACTAAACTCTGATTGAACCACAGCCAGAGCTGCAGAACGGCCTCTCGAGGCAGTAACTGTGAAATGTTATACACTTCATAGGGATATACACAATCCTGTTCCTCGACCAAGCAGGCATTGTATCCTGCCTCCTGCGATGAGGAATGGCTCCCATCATGTTGTCAAAGATATAGTTCTGGGTCACCTCAAGGCCTTTGCTCTGTGGGATTCTGAGCTTCTCCCAGACAGAATCTGCAGTGTGGGATTGAGGAAGAGCAGAGAGAGGCATCTTAAATTACAGGTCACCATGTGTTACATCCCTGCTGTTGCAAACACTGCTTAACAGAGGTCCAATGCCCGACTGTCAGGGTCATTAAGATCTGGTAATACCTCTGGTTCTACGACCACCCTCCAGGAACATCGGATGCGCATCTGACAACGACTCGGCTCCACTCTTGTGTCCAGGCCACCTGGCCAGTGACTTGGCACGAGCAACATCTAGATGTGAAGACCCCAGTAGCACCATCCAGTAGAGAAGCATTGACATGGGACTTCAGAAACCGCAATTCTCTTCCGGGCTCTGCTATTGATCTTCTGCATGAATTTGGTATGCATCCGATGAAGTGAACTGTAGCTCACAAAAGCTTATGCTCAAATAAATTGGTTAGTCTCTAAGGTGCCACAAGTACTCTTTTTCTTTTTGGTAATACCTCAGTAGTTCTGATGCAGGGGCTGTCCCTGACCCAAACAATGGGATCTGGCTGGGCTCTTAATGGGTATTCTGGATGCTGCTGCTCCATGCTCTAACCTAAGGTATAGAACCAGTGTAGTCTTGCACAAGGGTGGCCAACCAGTGGCTCCAGAGCCACATGAGGCTCTTCAGAAATTAATATGTGCTCCCCCGCTGCCCCCCGAGCCCAAAACAGCTGATCGGGAGGTGCAGGGAGGGAGGGGGAGGCACTGATTGGCGGGCTGCCAGTGGGCGGGAGGCGCTGGGAGCGGGGTGGAGGAGCTGATGGGGGAGGGCTGCTGGTGTATTACTGTGGCTCTTTGGCAATGTACATTGATAAATTCTGGCTCCTTCTTAGACTCAGATTGGCTGCCCCTGGTCTAGCAGATTGGGCACTGCACAGACACATAGGTTCTATTCCTGGCTCTGTCAATGACTTGCTGTGTGACCTTGGACAAACCATTTCCTTTCTCAGTGCCTCTGCTTTGCCTTCCACCCTGTGTCTGTGTCGTCTATTTAGATTGTAAGATCTCTGGGGCAGGGCCTCTCTCACTCTGTGTCTGTAGAGTGCCTAGCAAACAGGATTCAGGCCTCAGCTGAGACTTCTAGATGCAACCATAATACAAACAATAATTATAATATTAAAGGTCAGTAGCTAAAATGCAGAAAGGGAATTGTCTTGGCCTCAGACAGATCTTCCCAACTTGCATAAGATATAAGGAACTATCAATTGTAATGTATATTACAATATAAGCTTCCACTGTGCTTCAAATACAGACCACACATGACAGCAAAGTGACAGCCAGATGACTTAATTATGGCAAAGCAAGGAACTGACATTAATGTGGCAGAAAAACAGCTTATTACCTGGCCAGATTTAATAAAGGAAGACTCTGGTTCTATAAGGATTTGTATCCATTGTGAATCAAGAGGCCTTGACTTTTCACCAAGAGTATCAGTGAAGCTGAGAATCTGACACTGAGCTTCTGCTGGAGCGCTAGAGATCAGTAAGATGCTCTTGTGTGGATGCATTTAATAAATGTAACCCTAATACCTGAGGAATATGCATGAGTTTTCCCCTGAGCGGGTTTGCAAGGCTTGAGCATCTCATTGTTCCCCTTGAAAAATCAACAGTTTAAATAAAGGGGAAAAATAATGAATGAAACTCAAAATTTTCATAAACCCTCAAATTAGGGAGGGAGGAACGAACCGTTCCAGCAGTTTCACAAACTCTAAATAGCACCACGTTCTTGGTTTCCTCTCCTCCCCCAATAACTCTTGTGATACAGCATGGCCAGAGGGCAGCAAGAGGGTGTTTTGTTTTGTTTTTATTTAAAGCAGAAAAGAATTTTATTTGTGTAACACTTACAAAGAATCACCAAAGAGGATAAAGCAAAACTATGCAACAAAACAAAAGCAAACACAAGGTATAACACAGCAGCCTTCAGGAGGGAGAAGTGTTCAGGCTAGCCTGAGCCCAGAGCGGGGGGGCTTCCTCGACACTTGTGGTCTTCCACCCTCCTGAGTTACCTGGTGGTCTAGAGCGGGGGGGCTTCCTCGACACTCATGGTCTTCCACCCCCTCGAGTTACCTAGTGCCCCGCCCAGTGTCACCGAATATTCCTCTCCTGAGAGTGCCCAACAAGATGGGCACGGCTGCGGGGTGGACGGTTTGAGGGTGGGGGGGGACGTACACCACGTGTGATAGGACCCCTCCTAGGTGACAGTGATGATGGTATCCACAGCGGCAACGGCTGGGGCTGGGGTCTCTCACTCTTCCCCTCAATCAAAGGGTCAGAAGGAGGGAACCGGACGGGGTCACCGAGCAGAGAACCTTGGACAGTGACCACCGCTCCTCGAAGCAAGAGGGTGGTTTTTTTTGAAGCAGAAAAGAATTTTATTTGTGTAACACTTACAAAGAATCACCAAAAAGAATAAAGCAAAACTATGCAACAAAACAAAAGCAAACACAAGGTATAACACAGCAGCCTTCAGGAGGGAGAAGTGTTCAGGCTAGCCTGGGCCCAGAGCAGGGGGGCTTCCTCGACACTTATGGTCTTCCACCCTCCTGAGTTACCTGGTGGCCTAGAGCGGGGGGCTTCTTCGACACTCATGGTCTTCCACCCCCTCGAGTTACCACGCCCAGTGTCACCGATTATTCCTCTCCTGAGGGTGCCCGACAAGATGGGCACGGCTGCGGGGTGGGCGGTTTGGGAGGTGGGGGGGACGTACACCACGTGTGATAGGACCCCTCCTAGGTGACAGTGATGATGGTATCCACAGTGCCAACGGCTGGGACTGGGGTCTCTCGCTCTTCCCCTCAATCAAAGGGTCAGACGGAGGAACTGGACGGGGTCACCGAGCAGAGAACCTCGGACAGCGCTCACCGCTCCTCGAAGCAAGAGGGTGTTAGAAGGGAGCCTTATTCCCTGTAGAGGGAAGAAAGTTTGCTAAGATTAATTAAAGCACCTGAAGCCAATTAAAGCACCTGATAAACCCTTCCCTGCTTCAATCAGACAAGGGAAGGAGTTGAAGCAGAGTGGATTGGTGTTGGAGCAGAGAGCAGTTTGGAGGAGTTGAAGCAGAGTGAATTGGTGTTGGAGCAGAGAGCAGTTTGGAGGGAAGCAGAGGAGAGTTTGGAGAAATGCTGCGGTGGGCTAAGAAGACCAAGACCCTAGGCAAAGGGGCACCTGGTTTGTGCAGAGAGAGGGCAGGAAGCCCCACAAGCTGAAGGGCAGGAGAGGGAAGTAGCTCAGGGGAAGGAACCACTAGTTCAAGTGGTTTACCGTTATTCCTAGGGCCCCTGGGCTGGGACCCGGAGTAGAGGGTAGGCCTGGGTCCCTCCCTCTCCACTCCCCTCCTCTAGGATACTAGTGGGGCAGTTAATACCCAAGCTCAGGGGTGAGAAACAGTGCCCTGAACCCTCCCCAAGAAGAGAAAGTGTGAGACCCATCCAAGTAGTGCTGGCAATTTGCCACACTCTCATGTCTCCAGATATGGGAGAGATGCCGATAGGAGAATTCCATTCTTCGCTGGGGTTACATTAATATAGAAATCATAAACATAATACGCACATCTTCTCTGAGCTCCTCTAATCAAAGTCCTATAGAAACACGAAGTATAGTATTATACAGTATGAGTGACCAGTGACCAAGCTGATCTGCTAATGAAGGTGAATCGGAACTGTACTCAGTACGTTTGGGGATATTTCCAGGGAAGTTTCCTAGGGAGGGAGGTCGTCTAATAAAGATGGTCTCTTGTCTGGGTTTCACTGTAATAATAAACGTCTATCAGGCACTGTGGAGAAAATTAGGGACATATAGTACTAGTGAATTAGGCCAGCTATTTTTTGTATTTCTGGCCTGGAGTAAATAAACTGGAGATTTCACTTCCTCACTTTGGGATGGACTCAGTAGAAAAACTGATAGATGGTGCATTTGCTCTTATCTCCGAAATGAGTCTTGTGGAATGTACAGAATGTCAGTGTGCTCTTTGCTCTGCAGGACATGTGGGATGAGACGCCTGCTTCCCAACAGCTCCCTAGTGCTATTAGAAAACTAGTTTAAGAAAATCAATGGACTGCTCCATAGGCTTATGTGGAAAAAGAACAGACTCTGCTGGAAAATTGTATACTAGTATTGTGCCAACATAATGATAAATTACGTTATTGATTCTCATGGCTGCAGTCCCTGCTGCCTTGGTTTATGGCTCTGACTCATCCTTACACACAGCCATAGAAAAAGAACCTATAGCTCATGTAAACATCACATAATCTGATACCAAGAAAGCAAAATCCTTGGCCAAGTTCTGGGGAAGGAGACTGCTGTCATACACCAACCTGGGACAGAGAGAGAAACTCTCCTTATGCCACTGTAATTAATGTCTTTGTCACTGGAAGTTCTACAAGAACAAGTCCCTGAATGAGTGGCCAAGGTGGCTCACAGCCAGCAAGAAACTAGTTTGCAGATGTTGGCAATGCTGCAGATGTGCTTACATCATCTTCACTGCCAGGAAGAGAGCAGCTTACAGATACATGTGATGCATTTGCTCATCTCCCACCCACATATCTAGAACTGCAGCTGTAGCAGAAAATGAATTCCCTGAAGAAACTGTTCCTGCACCTTAAACGCACTGTTCTGTTCAGCTTTATATATGCAGTGTTGTTTTAGCTGTATGGGTCCCAGGAGATTAGAGAGACAAGTTGGGTGAGGTAATCTTTTATTGGACCAACTTCTGTTGGTGATAAGAGACAAGAGCTCTAAGGAGCTCTTCCCCAGGTCTGGGAAAGGTACTCCAAGTGTCACAGCTACAGGGGTGTTAACGGGCCACTTCACCTTGAATGGTCCCTTACAAAATGTGCTAACTACTTAGGCTAAACTATCTGTTTGATTTTTATTTAGCTGTGACACTCTGAGCATCTTTCCCGGACCTCTAGCTCTAAAGCTGGTCTCTCTCACCAATAGAAGTTGGTCCAATAAAATATATTACCTCATCCAGCTTTATAGAATATGCCCATCACCATGATATCTGAGAATGCTGTATGGGCCAATAACCTTCTTGTGCCCTAGGAAGATTATCCTATATTCATTGCACAGCATAATGTTGGGGAGCATGTGACTCCTTCCTCACTGAGCAGATTGGAAGTGAGCTTGATTTGTGGGAGTAGTATAAGTCCAAGCATTCTACCTATAAAAGCATACATAATGGAAAGTTACTGTCCTGTCTGTAGACTCTTGATAAACTTATTTAATTCATTTACTTTTGTGGTATGTCATGGTAACTGGATATCAATAAGAACGGAAACTATTAATAAAATATTGAACTATCTGTAGCTGCAGATGGGTTCACAAGGTCTTGTGTTATCCTAAAGAGCTGCCTGCATAAAGTGTACATCTCCTTTATATTTGGAACATCAGATATTTAACAAGCCTTCATAAATTATTCATTTTTATACCCTATAAAGGTTACATTTAAATTCCATTTGCCAATTCCCCTTGTCACGGGTTTACAAGCAAGCCCATCTATAATGTTTTATAAAGAACTTCAAAGCACGATATTTAGGTGTCCTCTGTAATTAAAGAAAGAGACCCTCCCTATTAATACAGGACAATTATAATTGTATCATTGCATTCTGCTCTGTCAGGGGTGGAGCTGGCATGACAAAAACCAGCAGCCTGCCTAATTCAGCTTCAGACAGAGAGCTCTAAGCTGAGAAGTAGGCGTTGTTGGTTTTTTTAGTATTGTTTTGCATTTTTTGCAAGGAATTTGCTGACAGCATCTTCTATTAATACCAAGCAGTTCTTGGAGGGCGAACACGTTCCCAGTTCAGTTTTATGATGTTTTTCTTTTCTTTATTTTCAAACAACTAATGTCTCTACTTTACAGTCTCTTCTCCCTCCCAGAGGAAATCACTGACTGGTCAGATCCATCATTTGTACATAACATGACACATGAACATGTGACAGACAAAATGTTAGATTCAGCTTTGCTTGTGATGGATCAACAGAACCAAGAATCAAGCAAAGCCTCTGGAAAGCATCCTCTAACACCAGGAAATCCACCAGCAACCTCACTATGCCAATCTATTACCCTGAGAGACATTCAGATACTATGGTGATGGGCACCAGTACAAAGCCCTAATACAAAAATAGATTCTATGCTTCTAATGGTAAAAATTCACAGGGAAGACCTCTGGGAAATTAACAGGATCTTTCCAGTAACATTCATTTTGTGCCAAAACTGACTAATGGAGTTTCTAGCTTGGGGCTGAGTAGCTTCTTTGCCAGCCCCTGCAGTCATGGGAGCATGTCTGTGAGATGCAAAGAGCTTCCAAGGCCTGATCTCCTAAATGCTTTATAATGAAGGGTACAGTACCAGTACCTTTTGTGAAATGAGGTGAGCACTCCTCATCCCAACCAAGCTGGTGTTTAAAGAGTTGTGTTTTGTTATTTTCCTTGCCCAAGTATTGGACTGTGTGCGTGTGCACTGGGGTATGTCAGACCTGACCGTGTTTATCTCTTACTTTTTTTTTCTGAGTCAATGGAGCTGTTCTTTAAACTGGCCAGGCAGAAAATTGTATTGTGGTGAAGGTCAATAATTCTGTTGCTGACCCTGCTGTGTCTGACGCCCACCGTCCCTAGATGCACACAGCCACAAGTTACCCTACCACAGAACCTGACAAGGACATTCTCCAGGTTAGTGTGGCTGTGTGGGACTGGGGAGGAAGGAACACAGAGCTACCAGTCTGCTTGGACAGATGTAAACACCCTCCTTCCCCTTTCTCATCATCTCTGCAGCTCACAGATACATCAACACATAAGCAGAAATAAAGGCTTCCTTAGGTGGCTGGCTTTTTATTTCTACAGCTTGGAACTGATCAACCAGCTTGCTGTGAGGCTAAGGCTGCAGCCTGGCAGCCCTGGAACATATTCAGATAGCATACTTGGACTAGCACATTATGTAGCTCAGCATGTGCACAACAAAACAGCCCTGTCTGTGTTTCTAAGTGAAAGTAGCCCTGAGAGAAATTCAGTGTGGCTGGTTATTCATACCGCAAATCATTAAAAGAACAGCCTATTATCTCACATAGACTAGCAACGCGGGGCCTAAGTCACCTTATCATTGTGGATGATGTCACTTTGCCCTGGGATTTTGGGAAGCTCTCTCTGGAGAACTCCTGAAGGCTAGATAGCAAAGGTGGCTCATGCAGAGAGAACATGCTGAGTGCACCAAGCAAACAGGGACAGCTAGGTAACAGTGGATACAATAATGCAGCGACAGCTACGCTATGAGATCACTAAACACCTGGGAGGTTATAGTGAGACATAAATGGGAGACTTTCACTGGAAAAAGCCTGCCAAACAAGGCTCATTCCTAAGGGTCTCAGTGTCAAAGTGCTGTCTCATATGCTACTCGAAAGGACAGTTGGGCGACCCCACTGAAGTGCAGCCAGCAAACAGTTAGCCCTGGTCTACACGAAGAGTTGAGGTCGAATTTAGCAGCGTTAAATCGATTTAACACTGCACCCGTCCCCATGATGAAGCCCTTTTTTTCGACTTAAAGGGCTCTTAAAATCGATTTCCTTACTCCACCCCCAACAAGGGGATTAGCGCTGAAACCTGCCTTGCTGGGTCTAATTTGGGGTACTGTGAACACAATTAGATAGTATTGACCTCCAGGAGCTATCCCAGAGTGCTCCATTGTGACCGCTCTGGACAGCACTCTCAACTCAGATGCATTGGCCAGGTAGACAGGAAAAGGCCCGCAAACTTTTGAATTTCAATTTCCTGTTTGGCCAGCGTGGGAAGCTGCAGGTGACCACGCATCGCTCATCAGAACAGGTGACCATGATGGAGTCCCAGAATCGCAAAAGAGCTCCAGCATGGACCAAACAGGAGGTACGGGATCTGATCGCTGTATGGGGAGAGGAATCCGTGCTATCAGAACTACGTTCCAGTTTTCAAAATGCCAAAACATTTGTCAAAATCTCCCAGGGCATGAAGGACAGAGGCCATAACAGGGACCCAAAGCAGTGCTGCGTGAAACTTGAGCTGAGGCAAGCCTACCAGAAAACCAGAGAGGCGAACAGCTGCTCTGGGTCAGAGCCCAAAACATGCAGCTTCTATGATGAGCTGCTTGCCATTTTAGGGGGTTCAGCCACCACTACCTGAGCCGTGTTATTTGACTCCTTCAATGGAGATGGAGGCAACATAGAAGCAGGTTTTGGGGACGAGGAAGATGATAGCTCACAACAAGCAAGCGGAGAAACCAGTTTTCCTGACAGCCAGGAACTGTTTCTCACTCTGGATCTGGAGCCAGTACCCCCCGAACCGACCCAAGGCTGCCTCCTGGAGAAGGGACGGAGAAGGGACCTCTGGTGAGTGTACCTAACCTCTGATCAATGGACGTTGTGGTTGCTCTTTGAGGGGCTTAGTTTCCAAATTTCGCACCTCCAACCCAATCCAAACACTACATCAAGAGTGTGGCCATCCATGGACTATAAGGTGGATAGAAAGTTGGCTAGATTGTCGGGCTCAACGAGTAGTGATCAATGGCTCCATGTCTAGTTGGCAGCCGGTATGAAGTGGAGTGCCCCAAGGGTTGGTCCTCGGACCGGTTTTGTTCAATATCTTCATAAATGATCTGGAGGATGGTGTGGATTGCACCCTCAGCGAGTTTGCAGATGACACTAAACTGGAAGGAGAGATAGATACGCTGGAGGGTAGGGATAGGATACAGAGGGCCCTAGACAAATTAGAGGATTGTGCCAAAAGAAATCTGATGAGGTTCAACAAGGACAAGTGCAGAGTCCTGCACTTAGGATGGAGGAATCCTGTGCACCGCTACAGACTAGGGACCGAATGGCTCGGCAGCATTTCTGCAGAAAAGGATCTAGGGGTTATAGTGGACGAGAAGCTGGATATGAGTCAACAGTGTGCCCTTGTTGCCAAGAAGGCCAATGGCATTTTGGGATGTATATGTAGGGGCATTGCCAGCAGATTGAGAGACATGATTGTTCCCCTCTATTCGACATTGGTGAGGCCCCATCTGGAGTACTGTGTCCAGTTTTGGGCCCCACACTATAAGAAGGATGTGGAAAAATTGGAAAACGTCCAGCAGAGGGCAACAAAAATTATTAGGGGACTGGAACACATGACTTATGAGGAGAGGCTGAGGGAACTGGGATTGTTTAGTCTGCGGAAGAGAAGAATGAGGAGGGATTTGATAGCTGCTTTCAACTACCTGAAAGGAGGATCCAAAGAGGATGGCTCTAGACTGTTCTCAGTGGTAGCTGATGACAGAACAAGGAGTAATGGTCTCAAGTTGCAGTGGGGGAGGTTTAGGTTGGATATTAGGAAAAACTTTTTCACTAGGAGGGTGGTGAAACACTGGAATGCGTTACCTAGGGAGGTGGTGGAATCTCCTTCCTTAGATATTTTTAAGGTCAGGCTTGACAAAGCTGTGGCTGGGATGATTTAGTTGGGGATTGGTCCTGCTTTGAGCAGGGGGTTGGACTAGATGACCTCCTGAGGTCCCTTCCAACCCTGATATTCTATGATTCTATGATTCTACCTTTTAAAATACTATACCTGGTTTAAAAGCAAGCATGTTTAATTATTAATTTGTCCTGGCATTCGTGGCTCTCCTGGATGTACTCCCAAAGCCTTTGCAAAAGGTTTCCGGGGAGGGCAGCCTTATTCCATCCACCATGGTAGGACACTTTACCACTCCAGGCCAGTAGCACGTAGTCAAGAATCATTGGAGAACAAAGCATTGCAGTGTATGTTTGCTGGCATTCAAACAACATCTGTTCTTTAACTCTCTGTGTTATCCTCAGGAGAGTGATATCATTCATGGTCACCTGGTTGAAATAGGGTGCTTTTCTTAAGGGGACATTCAGAGGTGCCCGTTCCTGCTGGGCTGTTTGCCTGTGGCTGAACAGAAATGTTCCCCGCAGTTAGCCACAGGGATGGGGGAGGGTGGAGGGGCTAGCCACGCGCTGCAGGGAGGCAAAATGCGACCTTGGAACAAAAGCACATGAGCTATGTATATAATGTTAACAGCAAGGTTTACCGTGAAAGAGTGTACCCATTGTTCTATAAAATGTGTCTTTTTAAATACCACTGTCCCTTTTTTTTTCCTCCACCAGCTGCATGTGTTTCAAGGATCACAGGATCTTCTCCTTCCCAGAGGCTAGTGAAGATTAGAAGGCGAAAAAAATGCACTCGCGATGAAATGTTCTCTGAGCTCATGCTGTCCTCCCACACTGACAGAGCACAGACGAATGCGTGGAGGCAGACAATGTCTGAGTGCAGGAAAGCACAAAATGACCGGGAGGAGAGGTGGCGGGCTGAAGAGAGTAAGTGGCAGGCTGAAGAGAGGGCTGAAGCTGAAAAGGTGGTAGAAGCATGATGAGAGGAGGCAGGATTCAATGCTGAGGCTGCTGGAGGATCAAACTAATATGCTCCAGCGTATGGTTGAGCTGCAGGAAAGGCAGCAGGAGCACAGACCACCGCTACAGCCCCTGTGTAACCAACCGCCCTCCTCCCCAAGTTCCATAGCCTCCATACCCAGACGCCGAAGAACGTGGGGGGGGGCCACCAGCCACCCAGCCACTCCACCCCAAAGGATTGCCCAAGCAACAGAAGGATGGCATTCAATAAATTTTAAAGTTTTAAACTTTTAAAGTGCTGTGTGGCCTTGTCCTTCCCTCCTCCACCACCCTTCCTGGTGCTTCTCTCCTCCACCACCCCTCCTGGACTGCCTTGGTAGTTATCCCCCTATTTGTGTGATGAATTAATAAAGAATGCATGAATGTGAAGCAACAATGACTTTATTGCCTCTGCAAGTGGTGATCAAAGGGAGGAGGGAAGGATGGTTAGCTTACAGGGAAGTAGAGTGAACCAAGGGGTGGGGGGTTTCATCAAGGAGAAACAAACAGAACTTTCACACCGTAGCCTGGCCAGTCATGAAACTGGTCTTCAAAGCTTCCCTGATGCGCACCGCGCCCTCCTGTGCTCTTCTAACTGCCCTGGTGTCGGGCTGCGTGTAACCAGCGGCCAGGCGATTTGCCTCAACCTCGCACCCCGCCATAAACATCTCCCCCTTACTCTCACAGATATTGTGGAGTGCACAGCGAGCAGTAATAACTGTGGGAATATTGGTTTTGCTGAGGTCTAACCGAGTCAGTAAACTGCGCCAGCGCGCTTTTAAATGTCCAAATGCACATTCTACCACCATTCTGCACTTGCTCAGCCTGTAGCTGAACAGCTCCTGACTACTGTCCAGGCTGCCTGTGTACGGCTTCATGAGCCATGGCATTAAGGGGTAGGCTGGGTCCCCAAGGATAACTATAGGCATTTCAACATCCCCAACGGTTATTTTCCGGTCTGGGAATAAAGTCCCTTCCTGCAGCTTTTGAAACAGACCAGAGTTCCTGAAGATGCGAGCGTCATGTACCTTTCCCGGCCGTCCCACGTTGATGTTGGTGAAACGTCCCTTGTGATCCACCAGTGCTTGCAGCACTATTGAAAAGTACCCCTTGCGGTTTATGTACTCACTGGCTTGGTACTCCAGTGCCAAGATAGGGATATGGGTTCCATCTATGGCCCCACCACAGTTAGGGAATCCCATTGCAGCAAAGCCATCCACTATGACCTGCACATTTCCCAGGGTCACTACCCTTGATATCAGCAGATCTTTGATTGCGTTGGCTACTTGCATCAGCAGCCCCCATAGTAGCTTTGCCCACTCCAAATTGATTCCCGACTGACCGGTAGCTGTCTGGCGTTGCAAGCTTCCACAGGGTTATTGCCACTCACTTCTCAACTGTGAGAGCTGCTCTCATCTTGGTATTCTTGCGTCTCAGGGCAGGGGAAAGCAAGTCACAAAGTTCCATGAAAGTGCCCTTATGCATGCGAAAGTTTCGCAGCCACTGGGAATCATCCCAGACCTGCAACACTATGCGGGTCCCACCAGTCTGTGCTTGTTTCCTGAGCCCAGAATCCGCGTTCCACCGCATGAACCTGCCCCATTAGCATCATGATGCCCACATTGCCAGGGCCCGTGCTTTGAGAGAAGTCTGTGTCTATGTCCTCATCACTCTCGTCACCGCGCTGACGTCGCCTACTCACCCGGTTTTGCTTTGCCAGGTTCTGGTGCTGCATATACTGCTGGATAATGCGTGTGGTGTTTAATGTGCTCCTAATTGCCAAAGTGATCTGAGCGGGCTCCATGCTTGCTGTGGTATGGCATCTGCACAGAAAAAAGGCACAGAACAATTGTCTGCCATTGCCCTGATGGAGGGAGGGGTGACTGACGACATGGCTTACAGGGTTGGCTTACAGGGAATTAAAATCAACAAAGGGGGTGGCTTTGTGAGAAACAGAATGGCCCCCTCAAGGATAGAACTCAAAACCTCAAGGATAGAACTCAAAACTGGGTTTAGCAGGCCATTGATTTCACGGAGGGAGGGAGGAGAAAATGAATACAAAACAAATCTGGTCTATTTCTTGTTTTGAGCCACTTCATGTATCTTTATACATCTTGCTGGCAGCAGACTGTGCAGTACGACTGCTAGCCAACGTCATCTCCTGGGTGCTCGGCAGAGATGGTGCAGTATGACTGCTGGCCATCATCTTCTACTGGCTGCTGATTAAAAGACAGTGCACTGCCAGTAGGTCTCAATCGCCATGAGACGAAACTTAAAAGGGAAATGACCTGGCTGAGTCACTCCCACGTTTGCCCAGGTGCCCCTGACCTCATCGAGGTCAGTTAAAAGAGCACTCAGAACTACGTTGATGACGGCTACCAGTCATACTGCACTGTCTGCTGCCAAAAGGCAATAAACTGCTTCTGTGTAGCAATGCAGTACCGCGTCTGCCAGCACCCAGGAGACATACAGTGATGGTTAGCTGAGCAGGCTTCATGCTTGCCGTGGTATGGCGTCTGCACAGGTAACTCAAGAAAAAAGGCGCAAAACAATTGTCTGCCCTTGTTTTCATGGAAGGAGGGAGAACCACCCAGTACCCAGAACCACCCGCGATAATGTTTTAGCCCCATCAGGCACTGGGATTTCTACCCAGAATTCAAATGGGCGGCGGAGACTGCGGGAACTGTGGGATAGCTACCCACAGTGCAACGCTCCGGAAGTCGACGGTTGCCTCGGTACTGTGGACACACTCCGCTGACTACATGCACTTAGAGCATTTGTGTGGGGACACACACAATCAACTATAAAAACGCTTTCTACAAAACCGACTTCTATAAATTTGACCTAATTTCATAGTGTAGACATACCCTTAGTTAGGGCACTCCCAAACTACTTCAGAACTATCTGATGTGAGGGCCCCATAGGACTGGGCAAAGTCTTCCCAAAGCTTGTGTCCAGCCTCTTTCCTGGTTCCTGTGGTCCTTAAATAATGACAGGAAGTTGCCTCTCAAAGCACACACACCAGACTGACAGCGCAATAGTAGCACAATTTCAGTCTGGATTTTGAATGCCCCAAAGTTCAAGGGGACATTTCTCCATGTCTTGGTTCTGCTCTGTCTCTGTGCCTTAGTGCATGCAGTGTTGTTGTAGCCTTCACCTTGAATGATCCCTGGAAATATGTGTAATTACTTATGATAAACGATCTGGTTTGCAGGAAAGGAGATTGCATTTAGCTGTAACACTCGGAGTACCTTTTCTGGACCTCAGGGAGACCTGTGTGGCTCAAAAGCTCATCTCTCTCACCTACCAATTGGAAGTTGGTCCAATAGAAGACATTACCTCCCCCACCTTGTCTCTCTGGTCCCTATTGGCAGTCAGTGAATGCACTATAGGCTGGTCTCGTTACACCTTTAATGAAAAACTGTGGGGAGGTGTGTGTGCGCTTACATGTGACTGTGTGATATATGTGTTTGCTGCTTTGTCTTTTCAAAATTGAGCCCCAATGCTCTCTGAACAGCAGACATTTTCTGCTGGATAAAGCCTGTTTTTTCTTAAAGGCACAGCACTGCATTACTTTGCAGTCCTGTTCTGCTACAAACCTTGGGTGTTTAAGGCTTTCATTTCTGGAATAAATACGTATTAGGTGGAAAGGAGCTGTTTATGTCACACAATAAATATACCAGCAACTACTCTGATGTGGAGGATAGTTGGGAGATAATGCTGTGTCTATTGAAGCTGGCTTCTAATAGCAGGGTATAATACTATTATATGTAATTATAGGTATGCACAGAGTAGTCACCCTTCATGCAGCTTTGTTCTGTATGGAATCATCCTCTCCATCCTCTTCTGTCCTTTCCGTGCTTCCTGAAGATCAGCTGATGGAATGAAACTGCAGGTGTGTGCTTGATAAATGTATTTGTTAGTCATCACTGGGGAATGTTCTTATGGGCCCTTGTGATGACTGTCCAGTTTCTCTCACCCCTTGTCAGAACGCTTGACCTCTGTGCCATGTGATCACTGGGTTTTTGGTCCACCTCCACAAACATGGTGATTTGTGTGCAGACTAGCCTTGCAAACCAGCCAGCACTTTGACACTGGCAAGCCCTGGATCTTCCTCTCTGCCTTGGCATTTAAATTGTTCATCTCTGTGGTACCTAAGCACTGAGCTCCAATTTTCTGACTTCTGACATGCAGTGGCAGAGGGGTTAGATAACGTTCCCTCTCCACCCCTCCTTTTGGTTAATCTGTTATGTTATCCCTACTCTGCCCTCATTCACTGTCAGGACAAGTTGCCCCCAAAAGGCCAGTAGACTCACCAGTGGCACAGTCAGCTCAGAGCCCCGTCTGTGTGGTGGATCAGCAGCAGCTGCAGCAGAGTGAGCTTAAAATGAAGGGGCAGATTTAAAGATGGCCATGTGTCCGTCATGCCCACTGTAACAAGGCTGAGGATTTTGAGGTTACTGGGCACCATGAGGGGACTCTCATCCTTACTGGTTTGTGGGAAAGGAGATTGCTTTGGTGTAGGAAGTGAAATTCCAGATCCTCTGCATAGGATATGTCTCCTACAGAGTTACAATGCAAAGCATTGTGCCACACATCCCTGTTACCAGAGAAACCAGCCAATTTCATTATACTTTGTCTACTGTCCAGTGTCTTCTGGGAACATATGCGCCTAGGTGTTAAAGACACTATATACATTGCCATACCAACACAATGTATGCAAACGTGGGGCCCCAGGACCACACAACATCTCTTATGCTGCAGTCCTCTACAGCGTGTGGGGGAGTCCACGCTGCCAGGTTTCCATGGTGAGCATGCAGCAATGCTACCACCAAGCAGAGGATTTCAAGGTGATGGAGTGATGTAGGGCCAGATCCTGTACCACGGAAGGCAATGGGAATTTTTATACTGACATTATCAACCATGCCATGTGTTATTATTTCAATCCCTCTCTCCATGTACATAGACTGGGGATAGCAGAGTGGCAGATGTGTCTCATTGCTCAGCACCCTGCACTGTCCATCTCCTTTGTGAGGTGAGCGACAGGTTGATACTATTAGAATTGGCTTTGAAAGTGTGACGCTCTGTACCTCGGTGGAACACCCAACACCCCCATGTTCATCCTTGTAAAATGGTTGTGTGGTATTCAATGCAAAGTTTGTCATGTTGGGTGTCTTTGGAGGCTCATGATGCACTAAGCATTGTTGTTATAGTGATGTTATAGTAATTGTTGTTACAGTAATGTTATAGGTTATAATTTCATGTATATAGTTATGAGGCTGAAAATGTGTCCTCATGGCTTAAAATAAGCCCAGGCAAAAACTCTCCAAGAGCAGAGAGGCAGTTCACACCTCATCAGGGCATGTATGGGACAAACCCAGCCCAGCCTCACAGGAACAAAAGATGCTGGCCTAGGCAGCAACAAAAGGATCTGTTGGACTCTCAAGTGAGTCTCCCCCCATTTCCTTTGGTCAGTTTGGGACTGCGATGAGGTAATGTTCACCATACTCTGGGGGGGGGGGCAAAGCCAAGAGGAAAGAAAGAACGTGATAAAAGGGAGAGATATTTGCCATGTTCTCTTTCTCTCTTCCACCCACAGCTACAGACACCATACCAAGCGACCGAAGCACTGATCAAAGGGGAGAGCCTGGCCGAAGGGCAACCAGCCAGTCTCTGGTGAGAAGCATCTAAAAGTTTGTAAGGGCATTGAAAGTGTTAAGATCAGCTTAGAATGCGTTTTGCTTTCATTTTATTTCACCAAATCCGACTTGTTATGCTTTGACATATAATCACTTAAAATCTATCTTTGTAGTTAATAAATCTGTTTGTTTGTTCTACCTGAATCAGTGTGTTTGGTTTGAAGCGTGTCAGAGACTCCCTTGGGATAATAAGCCTGGTACATATCAATTTCTTTGTTAAATTGATGAACTCATATAAGCTTGCAACATCCAGCGGGCATAACTGGACACTGCAAGACAGAGGTTCCTAGGGTTGTGTCTGGGACCAGAGAGATTGGCTGGCTCCCAGAGTCAAGGATTAGAGTGACCTAGCAGGTCACCGGTCTGGATAACACAAGGGAAATGTGACAAAAAGTCAGTGGGAGTGTTCTCTTCCTGTTCTGGGTTCAGTGACTGTGGCACTTAATTGCAGTGGGAGATGGTTCAAGTTGCAGCACAGCCAGGTGGAATAGAGCAGGGACGGGGACACAGTAATTTTCAGTTACATCACCAGATTGCTCATTTTCACTTCAACAGCATAAATCAACATAATTACTGTGGTCCTGTAAAGAGGAGGCAGTTGCCAGTGATATCTGTGGTGTTTCCACCAGGTAATTACAGCTGAGACCTCAAAAAGACCTGGGAGTTGGAGTGAAACAGAGACTGGAAATCAATGTTCATGAAGGCCTCTGGGTTTACCTGTGACCTTGATGTCACGACAATGTGAGCCTTGTCTAGTGAATCCATTCACTGATGCATTCCTGCCTATTATTCTCTCATTCTCACATCAGCCTGTCTTTTGGCCCTCTTGGTGCTCAGCCCCTCTGGCAGTCCCCACGGCAGATCTGCTTCAGTCCAGCTCTAGAAGTATTTCATTGAGTCACAGAGACATTAGAAATCACATGCAAAGAATTGTGCATGAATCATGTTAAAAGGTCCACACTTACCAGGGAAGGGAAAGAAATGGTGTGAAGCTTCTCTATAGAGCCTGGGAGACCACACTGGCCCCCAGCAATAGCTTTTCAATTGTTTGTATTTGCACTCATTGATGAGTGTTCGATTGAGCTTCCCCTCTCCACCAAAATATCACGACCCAGCTCCCCTAATGGGTCAGATATGGTCAAGATGATGCCATGGTGCCCTGGAATAAAGAGGCTGTGTCACAGGAGGCTGGCTGGCTCTTTCCAGTCTTTGCTGTGCCTATGTCTCGAGGGGGAGAATTCCTTGATTTGATCAAAATGTAACTTCTCCCCCTTAACCTAAACCTGTCATATGAATGCTGAGTACTGCAGGATTCTAAGGGGAACCGATGCTGCCCTGTGCTGGGCATGGGACTGTCTAACACCATGACAAACACTGTTTAGTGGGGGAATCTCCTGGATCCTCCCAGCTCAGGTCAGTGTGTTCAGTGATTTCAGATCACATCAGGGCAGCAGGCTATGCTGAGCCCCTCAGACTTCATGCATAGCACTGCACAGAGTCTTCCGATTTCTGCTTTACTTGGCAGTGAGGTGATTGCATTGATCCTGGAGTAGGCAGGTTAAGTGAAATTGCCTTACCTTGCTCCACATACATGGTGTGTATAAGCTGATAGGGGATGCTCAAAGAAACACAGCATCTCTGGCTCTCTCTGTGTATAGACTCGTTGTGCATTGCTGGCTCAAGATTTGGAAATTTAGCTTCTCTCCTCAGGATTTTTGTATTATTTGCCACATAAAGGGAAGAATCCAGCGTCATAAATTGAATAAAGAGGTGGAGTGGGGAGAGAGAGAGATGTTAGCTCTCTCCAGCATGCACAGCACTTCTGAGTTTGGCATAGTAGAACCACATACCAAGAGTGAACTGCGCTGTATCCATCTGACTCATACAGCTGGCCAAAGACTATGTTTAACTGTTGCTAGTTGGGAGGGGTGGGGGAGGGGAAGGTTGAACAATTTAAAGGTTCTGGTGGTATGAAGTGGGTTTCAGGGCAGGGCATATATACCCTGGCAGAAATCGGGGTGGGGGGGCATGACCCCACATCCCCATCCCCCCCTCCCCACACACACATATGTGTTGCCTCTGGCTCTGGCAAGAATGAGAGTTAAGGGGACTACTCTGAGGTGGAATGTCTATTAGAGGGCAGCAGGTTATAAAACTTACGGCATTCCTCTTTAAAGAGGGAATTTCAGGTCAAATACACAAAAGCCGAGGCCAGCCCATGTTAGATTGTGTCCTGGCATAAGAAGATAAACTGGAATGACAAAAATAACTGATTGCAGTAAACCTAACCTGGCGATGAACTGATGCTGACACTATAATGCTCTCATCACATCCTATTGTTTGTGTAACACTGCTTTCAGGTGAATTCTGATGGTTTCCTATGAGATTTATGGTCTAATCAGATATTCTCCTATCACCTCTTTGTTCAGGTAGCAGACAGGACAATCAGGACTAGACCTGGAGTTTTTGGGGCATTTTTTAAATAATTAACAGATGCCAAGGAAACAGCAGCAGAACCTCGTCAATACATGAGGAATTCACTCCTTGGCTACAGCAGCATAACCCTCAGACAGCAGGAACAGTTTGTATACATTCCAATCAACAACAGTCCCTCACACTTTGTTACTCCAGAGTCTCTTGTATTTCAGCATGGGATTTCATGTAAGTGTGCAAGTCAACGTGAAAGCCAAACAATACCAATTACTTCACTAGTGCTGGATTTCCATGGCAGTGGGTATTAGAGCATGTATTAGTGCCCCCAGTTTTTTCTGAGTGCAGAAAGAGGCCTCCCTTTTGTCATCTGGTCATTCTGATCTCTCTGGCCTAAAGCAATTGTGTTTTCCACCAAATAGCAGCCATCTGATATAACTGACCTGTCTCAGCTGTCACAAAACCTGATGCACTCCTGTCACTCCCCAGAGGGCGCCCACATGGATATTCCCCTCCCTGGTCTGCTACTATTAACAGGGTTATGGCACTCTCATCCTTCAAAATCCTCGCAGCTGGGTTGAGTTCCCGGGGGGCAAAGTGTAAACAGTGCAAGTAGGAAGTATGGGGGTGTCTCATTCATTCATCAGTCCGAGGACAGATGCATGGACCCAGCCAGTGCTCCTATAGAGGAGGTAAATTGTTCTGATCCATCATTTCTGCTGATAGAGATATGTGATGTGCTGAGGCAATGTAGCAGTGCTTGAATGGGCCCCAGTGTACTTACTATGGAGGTGGCTTATTTACCTGTTAAACATTAATAAGCGTGACAGCCTGACTGCAGTGGAATTGTCAGCGCTGTCCTTCATTTCCTTACTCCTTTCCTTGGAGAGCAAAGCTTCAACAAAATATAGTCACTCCCTCTCTCCCCCTTTAGAGCTCTGTAAGAGCACCAGCTTTTTGATCACAGATGTGAGAGCTGGGAAAGCCTTGCTAGGCCATCTGGTCCAACTTCATACTACAGCAGGATTCGCAAAAAGAAAAGGAGTACTTGTGGCACCTTAGAGACTAACCAATTTATTTGAGCATGAGCTCATGCTCAAATAAATTGGTTAGTCTCTAAGGTGCCACAAGTACTCCTTTTCTTTTTGCGAATACAGACTAACACGGCTGTTACTCTGAAATACAGCAGGATTGATTCCCATAGGCCATTTTTTCTAGTGGTTTGTCCAGTCTAGTTTTCAAAGCCCAAGCAACAGGACTTCCTTGGCTTCCCTTCGGAGACTATTCCCTAGACTGAAACATCTCACTGCCAGGGAGGTTTTCCTGAGAGCCAGCCTAGAGTGCCTAGTTCATGTCAGAAACTGAATGAAGAATAAAATAATACATGTTCCCTTTCTTGATTCAGTCTCATTGTACCCCAGTGTACAACCCCAAATCATTGCTCCTCTTCTTGTGTTTTACATCCTTCAGATATGTGCAGATATGATTTATGAACCCACTTTGTCATCTCCCAGCTGCGTTATAAAAGTTTGCAAAAAGAAAAGGAGTACTTGTGGCACCTTAGAGACTAACCAATTTATTTGAGCATAAGCTTTCGTGAGCTACAGCTCACTTCATCGGATGTAGCTCACGAAAGCTTATGCTCAAATAAATTGTTTAGTCTCTAAGGTGCCACAAATACTCCTTTTCTTTTTGCGAATACAGACTAACACGGCTGTTACTCTGAAACTTATAAATGTTTAGCTCTTTTAACCTTACCCCATCAGTACTTCCAACCACAGATCATTTTTGTTGTTCTTCTCTGAGCTCCCTCCAGTTTAGGAGGGCAGGGGGTACTGGATGTGGGAGAAATTAGATTTATAGGACCCTTTAAGGCTAATTCTATGGATGGTGGATTACTTATGTCCAATGAAGACTCTCTGAAAATGGATAATGGAAATGATGAAGTCATGCTGGCTTTACATAGTTTTTTAATCAGTCTCCCCATCCTAGGAAAAGCACTTGAGGTCAGATTGAGGCATTTCATGAACACTAGCTATAAGAGTGTGCCCAGAGAAATGTCATGCACTGTACGTAGATCACTGAGTGTACGTCACAAGACTCCAGAGGAATTCACCACTCCAGCAAAGGGTAATTTGGCTGCTAGCAGAACAATGCTGGCTTCTCCCTGTTGCTCTGTTAAGGGTCATTGTGACAGATGCTGGTGTCATGTGCAGCTTGGTCAGGCCTCAGTGTCAGCAGGCATGTCTTGGGTAGCACAACCAGAGACACATAACTCAGTCTCAAAGAATTTCAACAAAGTTATTCTTTTAAAGGAGAAATGAACTCAAATGTGAAATTGCAGAACTATAAACTATGGTTTGTAACCTGTCCTCTAAATCAGCTACTGTACCCAATAACTGGAAGATAGCTAATGTAATGCCAATATTTAAGAAGGGTTCTAGAGGTGATCCTGGCAATTACAGACCAGTAGGTCTAATGTCAGTACCAGGCAAATTAGTTGAAATAGTAAAGAATAAAATTGTCAGACACATAGAAGAGCATAAATTGTTGCGCAAAAGTCAACATGGTTTCTGTAAAGGGAGATCATGTCTTACTAATCTATGAGAGTTCTTTGAGGGGGTCAACAAACATGTGGACAAGTGGGATCCAGTGGACATAGTGTACTTAGATTTCCAGAAAGCCTTTGACAAGGTCCCTCACCAAAGGCTCTTATGTAAATTAAGTTGTCATGGGATAAGAGGGAAGATCCTTTCATGGACTGAGAACTGGTTAAAAGACAGGGAACAAAGGGTACAAATAAATGGTAAATTTTCAGAATGGAGAGGGGTAACTAGTGGTGTTCCCCAAGGGTCAGTCCTAGGACCAATCCTATTCAACTTATTCATAAATGATCTGGAGAAAGGGGTAAACAGTGAGGCAAAGTTTGCAGATGATACTAAACTGCTCAAGATAGTTAAGACCAAAGTAGACTGTGAAGAACTTTAAAAAGATCTCACAAAACTAAGTGATTGGGCAACAAATTGGCAAATTTCAGAGTAACAGCCGTGTTAGTCTGTATTCGCAAAAAGAAAAGGAGTACTTGTGGCACCTTAGAGACTAACCAATTTATTTGAGCATGAGCTTTCGTGAGCTACAGCTCACTTCATCGGATGCATACCGTGGAAACTGCAGCAGACTTTATATACACACAGAGAATATGAAACAATACCTCCTCCCACCCCACTGTCCTGCTGGTAATAGCTTATCTAAAGTGATCATCAAGTTGGGCCATTTCCAGCACAAATCCAGGTTTTCTCACCCTCCACCCCCCCACACAAATTCACTCTCCTGCTGGTGATAGCCCATCCAAAGTGACAACTCTCTACACAATGTGCATGATAATCAAGTTGGGCCATTTCCTGCACAAATCCAGGTTCTCTCACCCCCCCACCCCCATACACACACAAACTCACTCTCCTGCTGGTAATAGCTCATCCAAACTGACCACTCTCCAAGTTTAAATCCAAGTTAAACCAGAACATCTGGGGGGGGGGGGGGGGAGTAGGAAAAAACAAGGGGAAATAGGCTACCTTGCATAATGACTTAGCCACTCCCAGTCTCTATTTAAGCCTAACTTAATAGTATCCAATTTGCAAATGAATTCCAATTCAGCAGTTTCTCGCTGGAGTCTGGATTTGAAGTTTTTTTGTTTTAAGATAGCGACCTTCATGTCTGTGATTGCGTGACCAGAGAGATTGAAGTGTTCTCCGACTGGTTTATGAATGTTATAATTCTTGACATCTGATTTGTGTCCATTTATTCTTTTACGTAGCGACTGTCCAGTTTGACATGGCCCAACTTGATTATCATGCACATTGTGTAGAGAGTTGTCACTTTGGATGGGCTATCACCAGCAGGAGAGTGAATTTGTGGTGGGGGGTGGAGGGTGAGAAAACCTGGATTTGTGCTGGAAATGGCCCAACTTGATGATCACTTTAGATAAGCTATTACCAGCAGGACAGTGGGGTGGGAGGAGGTATTGTTTCATATTCTCTGTGTGTATATAAAGTCTGCTGCAGTTTCCACGGTATGCATCCGATGAAGTGAGCTGTAGCTCACGAAAGCTCATGCTCAAATAAATTGGTTAGTCTCTAAGGTGCCACAAGTACTCCTTTTCAAATTGGCAAATGAAATTTAATGTGGATAAATGTAAAGTAATGCACACTGGAAAAAATAACCCCAACTATACATACAATATGATGGGGGCTAATCTGCTGCCCAACAGAGTCAGACTTTGTGTAAGTAGGAATAAATGTATTGGAGTCAGTGGAGTTACAGCAGGGCTGAGGCACTGAGTGGCCTGAGCAGGTCAACTCTGTTTAATGCACTTTTGGTACTTCTTATATTTAACTATATAGGTGTAAAAAGGGACTTAAGAATTCTGGCAAAGCTATGGTAGGACAGGAAAAACCTTCCCAGAGAAAATGGAAATATCTGTGAGAAAAACAATTGGTCAATTCAAACCTATTATTGTTATAGGAAACGATAAACATGGGGTTTGATCGACCTGCTACTGGCAATGGTGTTTGTTGTAAGAAGAACAGGAGTACTTGTGGCACCTTAGAGACTAACCAATTTATTTGAGCATAAGCTTTCGTGAGCTACAGCTCACTTCACTTCCTCACAATGATCCATTCTTCCTTTCAAACTTCTGCAGGACTTTGTCGTAAGGTCCCAGGTTGGGCTGTTGCAGGAAGTTTATGCTGGTGCATGGTAAGACCTAGCCTACTTTGGGCTAAGTGCGAGTCAGGGAATTTCCACCTTTCTGTGAAATATAAGGCATTGCTGCTGGGGGCTGTATCCTGGATTAGGTGGAGCAGTACTTTTACCAGGTATGGCAAATCCTATGTTCATATGTAACCTCAAAAAAATACCAGCACCTTTCAGAAATCCCAGCTTTTAAAAAACATAGACAGGTCCTTTACTGCCCCCCACTGGCCAAAGTGAATCACACATCTCTCTCTCCTGGCTTCAAAAATGTAACTCTTAGATGACAAGATCCAGGCATCCGTATAATGAACATGCTGCCCAAACCTTTTCAGACATTTTGCCCATTGTGTATTTTATTTTATTATAAGGGCTGAATAGATCTGGTGACTTTGCTCCTGAGAATTACATGTGATGTAAATCCCTGTCCTCCCCTTCTCAACACAGCCTCAGAAAGTGAATTTAACAAGGGGGGTGGTGAACAACAGAGACAGGCAACACCAACTCAGAACATTCAGGGGCTCTGAGAGAAGCTGTGTAAGAGAATCTTTGGGCCAGCACTTGTATGTGGGAGCACAGTGCAGACAGGGATCCTCATCCATGTGATAGTCAGTAGCTTTTCAGAATAAATTGGGCAAGCGACCATGGATATTAAAAAGTAGGAAACAAAGGTTTGGAATAACGGTCAGTCTTCACAATGGAGAAAGATAAATAGCATGATCTCCCTAGGATCTGTACTGGGACCTGTGCTGTTCAACATATTAATAAATTATTTGAAAAAGAGGTAAACAGTGAGAGGTCAAAATATAAAATTAGTCAAGATAGTTAAATCCAAACCTGACTGCAAAGAGTTACAATGGGATCTCACTAAACTGAGTGACTGGGTGACAAAATGGCAGATGAAATTCACTGTTGATAAGTGCAAAGTAACGCACACTGGAAACAACAATCCCAATTATACAGACAAGATGATGGTGTCTAAATTAGCTGTTACCACCCAAGTAAGAGATCTTGGAGTCATCGGGGATAGTTCACTGAAAACATCTGCTCAATGTGCACCAGCAGTCAGAAGAGCTAATAATGTTAGGAGCAGTTAGGAAATGGATAGATAAAAAGACAGAAAATATCATAATGCCACTATATAAATCAATGTTATGCCCACACCCTGAATACTGCATGCAGTTCTGGTCACCCCATCTCAAAAGATAGGTATTAGAACTGGAAAAGATGCAGAGAAGGGCAACAAAAATGCTTAGAAGGGTATGGAATAGCTTCCATGTTAGTGAAATTAAAAACACTAGGAGTGTTCAACTTAGAAAAGAGAAGACTAAGGAGGGATATTATAGAGGTCTATAAAATCATGAATGGTATAAAGAAAGTGAATAGAAAAGTTATTTACCCCTTCACATAACACAAGAACAAGGGGTCACCCTCTGAAATTAATAGGCAGCACGTTTAAAACAAACAGAAGAAAGTACTACTTCATATAATGCACAGTCAACTGTGGAACTTGTTGCCATGTGATATCTCAAAGGCCAAAAATATAACTGGATTCAAAAAAGAATTAAATAGGTTCACGGAAGATAGATTTATCAATGACAAGATGGTCAGGGATGCAACCCTATGCTTTGAGTGTCTCTAAACCTTGGACTGCTAGAAGCTAGGATTGCCCGACAAGGGATGTATTGCTCAATAATTGCTCTGTTCTGTTCATTCTCTTTGAAGCATCTAGCACTGGCCATTGTCAGAAACAGGATACTTAGTTAGATGGACCACTGGCCTAAACCAGTGGCCATTGTTATTATCATGCAGACTATAGATGTATAGAGCCAAGAAGAAAATCTGTTCTCTGGCTAGCAAGTTAGTGAATGTTTTTGAGCCAGGGCACAGAGAGTTTGGTGGGAGAAATTAGCTTGGCTTCCTCCATATAAACCACTCATTGGTCCACATACAATGGGTTTTCCTTAATAAGAGACTGAACATTAGGGTGGGACATTTTGATTAAAATGAAAAGTTCTATTTAAATAACACTAATGGAGGTTGCACACTCACAATGGGATATACCAGGCCCCCTGAATGTGTCTAGCAAAAATAATACTTCTCTAACTTTTCATGGATTTCTCCACTCCTTGAATGTGACCACAGAAGAGAATGACCATAGAATGCTGGCTGGAATTTTACTTTTCTCCTGGAAGACTGTCAAGACATACAAGGCTAGAACTCTTTTATGACCTATTTAATCAATGAGCCATGAAATTTATATTTGCTGGAGCCACACAGCATCTGCATTGCATGTAGCAAGTCTTAAAAGGTAGATTTTTTTAAGAGAACTCAAATCTAAGGGAAGAGAGACCTCAGAGGCCAACTGCATGAGACATACTCCCTGTGTGTTCTCTCTGCAGTTCACTCAGCAGCATCTGAAATAATGTAATTCTGAATATACCTTCCAATATGCTGCCATCTTTAGTTTGAATTAGGGCCACCGAAGGTCACACTGGGCATCTGAAGTGAAAGGGAAGTGAAAACTAATCAATATAAGACTACAGAATCTCATACAATTACATACACACAGTAAATTTAAAGTTTCCAAGGTCACATTCCATGTTGTTATTTCCATGTTGTGCTCCAAACAGTCTGAAATATAGAGGCTGATGAAAAACAAAACTCCCAGAGAGCAGATGAAATACTCATTGAAGTATAATAGTTTTATACAGTTCTCTTCATCAAGCCTTAGGGCAACAGCTTCAGTAACAAAGAAATGGAAAATATCTGTTGCCCTTCCCTTGGCCAGTGCAGGATTTTCCCCTATTCTATATAGGCAGCTGATACTGCAATGCAAGTGATTAGCACAGTTAGCTGATAACTGAAAGGCTGATTGATGTGCTGGTGTGCTCACTTAGTAAAGTGATGGCATCTCATAATTTATGTACCATAGTGTATTCTTCAGTACTTTGTCCAGTCCACTTATAAACGTCTTAATAGACAGTGTTTCATCACTTGTTCAGACAGAACTCAGAATCCATAGTTAGCATCGTAAAGTCTCTTACAAACATTCACCTTGGATACAAGATGCAGTATTAAAACATCAGGATTTTTTTTTTTTACTTTTATTGACTCTGTTAACATTATGTTCCCAGCTAGGACATGCTGCAGAGGAATGGTTTTGGGCTTCAGTCTCCTATGGAAAAAGTTGATTCCTGCATGACATGAACATTGATGGGATAGGACAGCAGAATCCAGCATTTCTGTTGCAATGTCGCTATGTATCTCCTTCAGACACTACAGGGACCTTTTGACTCATTAGCATATTTGGAAGCAAATTATAACCAAGGCCTGTTTCCATCAGCATTCAATTTGAATATTTATGTTCTATTTCTCTGTTCAAGGGTAATTTATTGTTCCAACCCCCTTGGGGTTGTAAGGTGCTCACTATCTGTCCAGCTGAACTGCTTTTGCCTGAAATCCAATCAAGGCTCTGAATTTCTCGTCCATCTGCCTCTCCCCCTGGCCATCAACACAAGACATTTTAGCTGCTGAATTATCATATGGTGAAGTTGGATGTCAATGCATACAAATAAGTCAGTGCTGCCAAGAGCAGAGTCCAGAGTAGCAATTAATGAAGGGATGGCAGTTGTCATGTGGCAAAGACGGGAACAGCTGCTGACCAATTTCTGTCATGCTAACGACTGGCTTTGTAAAGTCAGGGGAATGATACCCTCCTTTGATGTCTAATCAGCTGTAGTGAAGCACAGACACATGTTCACTGGAAGCGAGATATATACCTAAAGCCCCCTACAACTGTGTCCATCTTAGACCAGATCAGCCCAACTTCTACCACTCAGACTTGGCAAAGCACCTGTAGTAATGTGTTTACTGGACACACGTAGCAAGTATAGCCATGGGATGGGGGACTTCACTAGCAGACTCTACTTCCGTAGGCAGAGAACCGTGGAAGCAGAAATATATGCAACAGATTTATAACCATGGTTAGGGTCATTATGAATGGACGAAGAGAATCCCACTGAGAAAAAATAGTGGATCCTGGAATTTAAGGGTGTCTCTGCAGTTTTGAACGTATTTAGTGCTATTTCCTAAAAATCTAAGATTTCATGAAAAGATACTAAATTTCTGCCTAGGGTCTTTTCTATTTTACTCTAATTTTCTCAGAATGGGTTCTTATCTAAGAGTTCCATAAATGCTTTTTTCTAGCAGAATACTGGGGCTGGAAGGAAATAGGGATTTTTTCTTTTCCTTCAATGCTGATATTTTGCCATTCAATTTCCTAGTCTCTCCTCCTCTCTATCAAATGCAATATACAACAGGGTCTGGATTTTTCTTTTAAATTGCTATGTACTATTTGACAAAGGAATACTGTGGAGACATACAGCCCTAATTTTTCTTGTGGGAAGACAGCAGACACATTTGCAGCCATGACACATCAGTTAAGTCTCATTGACACAAAGTGCAAAACAGAAACAGTTTGTACTCCTGTAATACCTTCCATCCCAGGATTTTACTGTTCACACTACAGTTGTAGTACATAAGAATGGCCATATTAGGTTAGGGCAATGATCCATCTCACCTACTAGCCTGTCTCCCAGTTTAGTGAGATCCCTTTGTTGTAACTCTCCACCGTCTGTGTTGGACTTCACTGTCTTGAGTAATTTATACTGCCT
This sequence comes from Eretmochelys imbricata, assembly GCF_965152235.1. Lineage (NCBI taxonomy): Eukaryota > Metazoa > Chordata > Testudines > Cheloniidae > Eretmochelys > Eretmochelys imbricata. The sequence goes on from NC_135598.1 coordinate 16,198,019, forward strand.
GGAAACTTTAGCACCTCACTGTTTACACCCTTTTTCCAGATCATTTATGAATATGTTGAACAGCACTGGTCTCAGTATAGATCCTTGGAGGACTCTGAAAAATGACTGTTTATTCCTATCTTTTAACCAGTTACTGATGCACGAGAGGATCTTGTCAAAGGCTTTCTGAAAGTCCAAGTACACTATGTCCTCTACACCTCCTTTGTCCACATATTTGTTGAACCCCTCAGAGAATTCTAATAGATTGGAGAGGCATGATTTCCCTTTACAGAAGCCATGTTGACTCTTCCCCGACATGTCTGTCATCTATGTGCCTTTCCTTATAATCCATAAAGTGTTTAACAGAATCTTTTTCAAGACACAGGTCCCAGGGCCTAGGCTATGATTGAGGCAGGTACACCTGTTATCCCCTGAAACAGATAGGTACGTTGACTGTCCCTCAGAACATGATTCACAAGTGCATTAGGGATTTTATCCTTTATCTCCACTTGTAGTTATTTTCATATTCCCCCATATTTTGGACATTAGGAGTACAAAGTGTCTCACTATCCTGATCTCTTCTCTGTCACATTAGTTGTCAGCTGTTACTCATTGGGCTTGCACTCTGCTTTATGTCTCCCAGTTTCAACCTATTGTTTACTGACTTTGTTTCTGTATTTGGTAAGATTCTACCTTAGCTATGCACATTTCACTGCAGTGAGGTATATGTGCAGGGTGATAGTTCTGTATCAAACTTTTCCGAACTTTTCTTCACAGTCACTCGGACACTGGTGTTTTTGGTGTATTGTATAATTTGTCTGGGATGGTTGTTTGTTCCATTGCTCAGCAGCTTAGTGCTCCTGGGCTGCAAGAGTGATGTTAGATAGCAGTGAATTTTGGTTTTGTTTGGATTTCGTTTTGGGCTCTCTAGTGCTTTTGAGAGGAGAAGTGTTTGCTGCTTCGGTTGAGGTGGCACCAGAAACGTTGGAAATCATCTACCTCTGCTCTGCAGCCCATTGTTGCTGGAATAAATGTTGTAATAGTTACTTGCAGAGTTATGCATGTAAGGTTTCTGTGACATTTTGTCCCAGCTAGCATATTTGCTAAGGTTGGGTTCCTGCCTTCACTCCATACAATACAAAAGGTTTATATATACTGTCCAGTAGGTTTAGCAGTAGCATTATCACTGGGTTGTATTTCTCTAGTGATTTCTGTATGCCAGAGAAAGCTGACAGCTTTTTCTTCTAATGCTTTGATCCAACCCAAATGCTGATGAGTTTTTAAATTGGCCCAGGTGCCTAATTAACATACACTCAATATCTCTGTCTCTAACAAAATTTGTGTTGAGGTTTCTCCAAAAACAATGTGACTTTGTTGGTACTGGTTGCAGGATGACTTGGCAAGCCCTTGATTTGCAGTAGGTTGGCAAAATGGATGGAGACCTCATGTGCAATGGTTACCACCAGACAGTCATCATTTTATTCCTGATTGTTTAGCTGGTGCCCTAGGTAGTGGACCTAGTGAAGCAGGTAGGTCACTGATAGGGTGAGGAAGGCCTGGCTCCATGTTTGTTTTCACCCTACAGTAGATGGGCTGGTGCAGGGATTTCATTGCGCCAGATGTTTTCCCTCAGACTGCCACTTTGTGGCAATTTAGGGTTCAGCCTCAGGTTCTGGAGTCAGCCTGGAAAGTTCCTGGAGCAGACGAGCTTTTTCCCTTGGTGTGTATTGTAAAGGTCTGTGAATGAGCATCCAAAGGGGAAAGGTAGGGACAGAGGCTCATTCCTCAGTTACAAGCCCGAATGTAACAGGGTGACAAAATGCTGTGAAAGTGGAGGAAGAAATCGCCTCATGGATATGGGGGGAGGGGGAATCTCCTCACGGATGGGGGGCCCCACACAGTGAGGGGGAATCTCCTCACGGATACTGGAGGGGGGGGCGGGGGAATCTCCTCACGGATGGGGGGGGCCCACACAGTGAGGGGGAATCTCCTCACGGATACTGGGGGGGACGACAGGGGAATCTCCTCACGGATGGGGGGGCCCATACAGTGAGGGGGGAAATCTCCTCACAGATATGCTCCTGAGGGGGCGATTCTCTTCACTGACACTGGGGCAGCGAATCGCCTCCCCCGCAGTGCTGAGGGCAGCACTGTGCCAGGCACTGCAGCTCTCTCCCCACCCCGGCCCTCCAAGAGAGCGGGAAGAAAAGGGCCAGCCCGCCAACCCAGCCACCCTAGACCATAGAGTCGGAGGCGCTGCCTCCCTCCCAGGCCCCAGCCTGAGCCGCTCTAGCCAGCGCCGCCGTCTCTATGGCCAGCGCCTTGCGTGACCCCCAGCAGTGACGTACGTGACGTAGCCCCGGCGCGGCCCGCACCCGGAAGTGGATTGCGCTTTGTGAGTCGGGGGCCGGGGGCCATGGGGGACCCGGCGGGCGCCGACGAGCTCGCGAAGCTCGAGTACCTGTCGCTGGTGTCTAAGGTCTGCACCGAGCTGGACAATCACCTGGGCATCAACGACAAGGACCTGGGTGAGGGGCCCGGCGGGGAGCGAGCGGCGCGGCGGGGCGGGGGGCGTCCCCTGGGGGGGGGTTGAGGTGACTCCCGGGAGAGGAGGATGGAGCCGGTCGGGGGCAGGAGCCAGGGGACCCCCCCCGGAGGAGGAAGGGGCGGGCGGGCGGGAGCCGCTGCGGTGATGCGAGGCTGGGCGTTTGCCGGGACACGCGGCTGAAGTTGGATCCTGGTTCCCAGCTCCTTGTTCAGAGGCCAACGTTATTTTCAGGTCGCGGGGGGGTAGCCGTGTTAGCCTGTATCCACAGACACAACGAGGAGAGTCCGGTGCCGCCCTAAAGACTAACAGATGTATTGGGGCATAAGCTTTTGTGGGTGAAAAGCCCGCGTCTTCAGCTGCACGGAGTGAAAGTTACAGGTACAGGCATGAATATATACTGGCACATGAAGAGAAGGGAGTTCCCTTACAAGTTTCAGAGTAGCAGCCGTGTTAGTCTGTGTCCGTAAAAAGAAAAGGGGTCCTTGTGGCACCTTAGAGACGAACCAATTTATTTGAGCATAAGCTTTCTTGAGCTACAGCCCACTTCATCGGGTGCATTCAGTGGAAACCCTTACAAGTGGGAAAACTAGTGTTGACCAGGCCAATTCAGTCAGGGAGGATGTGGTCCACTCCCAATACTTGACGAGGAGGTGTCAATACCAAGAGAGGGAAAATTGCTTTTGTAGTGAGCCAGCCACTCCCAGTCCCTACTTAAGCCCAAATTGATGGTGTTAAGTTTGCAAATGAATTGTAACTCTGCTGTTTCTCTTTGCTCACGAAAGCTTATGCTCAAATAAATTGGTTAGTCTCTAAGGTGCCACAAGTACACCGTTTCTTTTTGCGAATACAGACTAACACGGCTGTTACTCTGAAACCTATCTTTGAAGTCTGTTTTTGAAGGTTTTTTGTTGAAGGATGGCTACTTTTAAATCTGTTATTGAATGTCCAGGGAGATTGAAGTGTTCTCCTACTGGCTTTTGTATGTTACCATTCCTGATGTCTGATTTGTGTCCATTTATCCTTTTACGTAGAGATTGTCTGTTTTGGCCAATGTACATGGCAGAGGGGCATTGGAGGCACATGATGGCATATATCATATTAGTAGATGTACAGGTGAATGAGCCCCTGATGGTGTGGCTGGTGGGGTTGGGTCCCATGATGGTGCAGATATGGGGACAGAGAAGGCAACAGGGTTTGTTTTCAAGAATCTCAGTGTAAGATTTACATTTTTAGAAATTTCATCAGACTAACAGGAGTGACTGTGGTAAAAAAGTAAATGTGTAATTATGTAAATATTTATTATATAATCAAATAAGGAATTGGGAACAAGGAACCAGCTTCAGCCTCATTGCCCTGACACGTCCGTTATTGATTGTGTGTATTGTGGTAGTATCTTTGAGCTCCAGTAGTTGTGCTAGGCGCTGAACAAACATAGACAAAAAGACAGTCCCAGCCCCCAAAGAGTTGACAGTCTGAGTTAGAAAATGAGCTCTCCTCTCATCCTGAGACACAATCCCTCCAGGTCTGGGTTCCTGAAAATGGACTTAAGGCAGTGTAGATAGAGAAACTTGCACTGCTGCAGACCATGCATTCCATGTTCTCTGGCTAGATGAGGGACTTCAGGTTGGCAAGCCAGCCCCTTTCCTCAGAGTGAAATACATGTGACCTGACTTCAAATTATTTTTGTTTGTTTCACTCTCAATCACTTTTTCTTTGCAGCTGAGTTTGTGATAAATCTTGCTGAGAAAAACACCACATTTGACACATTCAAGACTGCCCTTACAAAGAATGGCGCTGAGTTCACAGTAAGTGAGATATGAACACAGAGAGAATCTTTTATTTAAAAGAGAGTTGCAAGGATTAAGTATTTGTGTTTATTAATGTGCAATTATTTTCATTTAATAGTTCATACATGCTGGCTTCCACACACTTCTGTCTAATTAAGCGTTATTTAACTTTGCTTGATGCAGTCTTTGAAGCACTATGCAATTTTGAAGACTCATTTGGGCTCTTTGGTGTCTTATTACTATGCATGTGTAGTGCAAGAAAAACAACGTGTCATGAAAACAAACTTGTTATGGTGCTCACACACCAGGCTGATAAGTACCTTAGAAACAGGTCAAAATGATTGTCCTAGTTAGAACCAGTGACTGGTGTGGAGAGTCACTTAAATGGAATTTTCATAACGTTGTAAAATCAAGTCACTTTTTGTCTTAGTTCTTTACAACTGAACTTTTATGGTGTACGTGTGATTTCTTGTGGCTATGGCCCTATACGTCTACATCTTTAGAAGTTGGGATTGAGCTTTTGTTCCCTGTTAACAAATCCTCCTTGTGCTAATGTGCAAAAATATTGCAATCACTTAAAAAAATCTTCTGTGCTTTATCAAATTTTTCAGGACTCCCTCATTAGTAATTTGTTACGTCTCATACAGACAATGCGGCCTCCAGCGAAGCCATCTACAGGCAAAGGTAAGTACAGTCTCACTGCTCCAGCAGCTCAATAGAAAACAGACCTAACCCTTTCAGCATCTGCTGGACATTGTGGGTATGACAGTTGAAATCGCTATTCTTATATCTTATCTACAATCATTCCAGTGGAGTTCTCTGTGTTACATGAGGTGCTGGTGCAAAGCTTTGGGGCTACTCGAAGAGAGCCTGAGTCAGTGCAGAATTCAGAATATTGCATATTTCACTATCTCATTTAATCAGAATTTCCTTTGTGAGGGGAAATGTAGTTATTTTTAATTCACCTTTTAAAAGCTGCAGTAAAATTTACATTCAGAGATGAAATGAATACTCCGTTTCAGAAATGACAGAAGAAAATTATTCTAGCCATGTGATAAAGGTGCACTTCTAATTTTTTTTTTTACCCTTTTTTATTCTAAAAACAGAGGTAGTTGTCAAACCCAAAACAGAAAAGGAAAAGCTGAAGGACCTGTTCCCAGCCCTTTGCAGGCCAGACAATCCCACCATCAGGGTAAGGATGCAATTTCACACATGAACAATCAGTGAATGGAAATATGCTTGTTTTCTCACTCTTGGTTTGCAGTTGCTACATTAACATAACCATCTATATTGTGCTTCTAATGCACAAAATGTGATGGGGGTATGAGAAATGAAAATGCAGAATGGAGTGGGAAGTAAGTAGTTGGTTTGGGATTGCTGGAGGTTAGTTGCAGGGGACTATTGCTAATATAGCTCTCTTAGGGCAAACATTGCTTTGCAGAACACCCAACAAGACAAGGACCCTACCCTGACAAATTCACAGTCTAACTCAGACAACATAATAAGCAGATAATGTTTCAGGTGCAAGACTGCCTGGTGACACTGAGACCACAGTAGGACACTTTGTTTAAGGAGTGGTTTTGAAGGAACGTGTTTGGCACCTGAGATTGAAAGGCCCTTATACACCTACTATAAGGGGTTGCATGATAGAAGGTACAAAGAGCAGGAAAGCTGAAGATGGTAGATTGGAAAGAAGATCCAGAAGAGTGCAGAAAATGAGAGGCATAGAGAAGGCAGAGGAAGAGGTGGGAACTGTGCAGAGGTTTGAAGGTGAGATGGATGAAATGAATTATTAGCATATACCTTTAATCAGATTGGGAACTGTAATAAGCATCTACTTATGGAGAAGTTAATTTGTGTCAAAACATTAGGATTAAAATCTAGGCTACCCAAGATGCCTACTAGTAACATGCATATTAAAGTTTCAGTAACAATTTTAAAAAGTTAGTCTCCAAATTCATACATAGAGGCAGACCTGGTAGAGCTATGTGGCAGAGAAGGCTTTGGCGTTGAGACTCCTGGTTAATGATCCCCATATCTTTGCTTCTTTACATCGCATTTTCTCTGTGATCTTTTCTCCTACTTTCCTTCTTTCTGGTGATTGTCCCATTGCACAGATTAATGCTCTGTGCTGGTGATAGGATTTTAATCAGCCATCTTACAGAGGTATTCTCTGTGTCTATAGACTATGCTGGATGAAGATGATGTGAAAGTGGCTGTTGATGCTCTTAAGGAACTTGAAGCTTTAATGCCTAGTGCAGGTGGGCAGGAAAAACAAAGGAATAATGACCGCCGGTAAGTTTCCAGCACATCTCTGGGCCATGGCTAGCCAGTAAAATTTTCTGTCTGCATGACCTTCTTTTGTATGAAAGTTGAACACAGATTGTTAATGTTTGCCAGGGCAAAAAAGAAGAGGAGGAGTCGCAGTCACAGCAGAGACAGGGACAGGAAACGGAGACACCGATCCCATTCCAGGTCACGTTCTAGGACTCTGGATAAGAACAAGGGGAAATCCAGATACCGCTCAAGGAGTAGGAGTCTGAGTCCCAGCAGGGACCGTAAGGATCGAGAGAAATATGCAGAGAAGAGCAATGACAGATGGAGGGACAAGCATGTGGATCGGCCCCCACCTGAAGAGCCTTCGATTGGAGAAATTTACAACGGCAAAGTCACAAGTATAATGCAGTTTGGGTGCTTTGTGCAGCTGGAAGGACTAAGGTACCCATCTCACCTTCATAATGAGCCATTATCACTTCTTGTACCATCATCCTTCCTTTGTGTATTATAAACATTGGCTTCAATTTCAGTTATTAATATGACTTAAAAAAAAAAAAAGGAAAAAAGGTATGATGCCTTATTAGGCGAAGGCAAATATGCCAGTGATACACACTGCATTTCACAACCACAGTGAATTTTCTCTTTCAAAAAAGTAAAGCTGACAGTAAAGAATGTTCCTCTTTCCAGAGACAGTTTATAAACACAGTAAAACCTCTGAGCACTAAACATTTTAAGACATTTAAGTGCTTAAATGATATGTGAAGGGTTGGTTCCCAGAGTAATATACAGTATCTCATGCTCTTCTCTCCACGTGTGACCCACAGGAAACGCTGGGAAGGCTTGGTTCATATTTCTGAACTTCGCAGAGAGGGACGTGTTGCTAATGTTGCTGATGTTGTGAGCAAAGGTCAAAGAGTAAAGGTCAAAGTGCTATCATTTACTGGGTCCAAAACCAGCCTGAGCATGAAGGTATGGAAGAATTTTGTAGATCAAATTATGGTGGAGAGAGAGAGTGTTTACAGTTTTAGTATTTCAAATATTGCTATAAACTAACTTGAATCCCTTCAAAGTATCATATTTTAATACTTAAAGCTGGTAAGTTATAGTTCTGTATTTATGCCACCCATTGGTTCCTACTCCTGTTTTCTCCACATGTTCTTTTCAGATGCCTTGCATATAAAGATTCTAAACATTCAACTCTGTTTGTACCACTCATTGAACCAAATAAAGTGGTAACTTTGAAGTCTTTAGTCAGGTGCCCAGACAGACCCCAAGCTGTCGTTTATGCCCATCCTCCATTCACTGCATGAGAAAGGCATTTTATTTTAAATTACAGGCTACAATGTGTTTCTGACCACAGACTGCTTAATCACTTCTGAGATGTTAATTTAAAAAACAAACAATAGTGAAATGTCTTCACATACATGGGCTGTGTTTGGGCTTGGCCACTCTGGGAAACGGAGAGATCCTTGCCTTTATATGCTTGGTAGAGGAAGGAGGTCCAGGTCAGGTATCTCGGGAAAAGGTGGGACAGTGATTAATAAATTTGTCAATCATATTTGATATAGGATGTTGATCAAGAGACTGGGGAAGACTTGAACCCAAACCGACGCAGAAACCTAGTTGGAGAGACCAATGAAGAGACCTCTATGAGGAATCCAGACAGACCCAGTCACCTCTCCCTGGTGAATGCCCCTGAAGTGGAGGATGATAGCCTTGAACGGAAGCGTCTCACCCGGATTTCAGACCCAGAGAAATGGGAAATCAAACAGGTGTAAAGCACTACCAACTCATACTGGGGTGTCTGGGGCGATGTCATTCAGTGTGGTTGTAGGGGAGCTTCAAAGATTACCATCCAGCTTCCCATTTTTCTTAATAGTCCATGGTTTCTTGGGTACATCCTCCTCACTGTTATAAGCTGTCTGAAATATGGGTTTCCTAAGCTCTGACCTCATAAGGCTTTGAGTAGTCTTTGGCTAATAGTGTGATCCAGTTAAGTGTAAGACCAGTGTCTCTCTTTGCCAGTATTCAGAACCCCCCGCAGGGATCCATAATGGAATGTGGAGCCTCTCACTCCTATATCCCTGATTCATAAATCTGACCAGCGCTTTTAATAACTGACACATCTTTGTTAGAAGCGTCACTTGTCATTCCAGCATCTTTCACCACTAAAATCCAGGAAAGACAAGGTGTCAGAGATTAAAAAGCCCGTTTAGGCATACTAATGCATCTCTGCTGATGCTGGGTTGTTCCAGGCAGCACATCTACCAATGTTGTGTCCAGAGAAGTTTTAAAGTCACAATTGAATTCTTTTGGGAGGAGTCTACAACCCAGTATATCACCTTGTTGGGATGTATTATCTGATATTAATTGTAAATGTCCCTTTCTTAATTTCATCCTATTTTTTCCTATTTATACTGTGTTGTACCACACTAATAGGCACTAGTCCCCTCAGACAATCCCAGTGCCACAATGTCCTGGGAGAACTTACACTTCCTATCTCTTTGCAAAGTGAACCCTTCTTTCATCCCAGAGAGCTGTAGAATCTTAAATGGGCCCGTCTACCCTTGAATGATGTTCACATGTGGGAACTAATCCTCCCCTCTCCATTCCCAGATGATTGCTGCTAACGTGCTCTCCAAAGAAGAGTTTCCTGACTTTGATGAGGAGACTGGGATTCTCCCTAAAGTTGATGATGAAGAAGGTAATATTGTCTGGTAGTTTCACTGTGGGTATAATAGATTCCTTTCTGTGTATGCGATCTATGCAAAAAGGAGCTTCTGATGCAAGCAAGTGTAAGGAGTTTGAGTTAGCAGTAGCTCTAAACACCTGGAGCTGGCAGGTGTGCTGGTTCCCTTTGGTTAATGAAGTGCTGGTTGCCTTTGGCCAGGAGCTCTCTCCTTGCCTGTGACATTTTTACCTTTGTAGAATATGTAATTATACAGTAAACAGGATGCACAGAAAACACTTCAGCAATGTAGCTTCCTTTTTCTGCGGCGGAAGTTTGTTTGAAAAAAAGCTGCATCTGTCTCCTTGTTAAACCTGAATTATTTGTGTGTTTTAGATGAGGACCTTGAGATTGAGCTGGTTGAAGAAGAGCCACCATTCCTGCGAGGGCATACCAAGCAAAGCATGGATATGAGTCCCATTAAAATAGTGAAGGTAAGAGATTTCAGACTAATGATTGAAAACTTGCATGCTGGTTTTATGTAAATGCTCTGGAATTAGCAATAATGAGTGGAATCTTGGTATCCATAGCCCAGAAAATCAGGAGCGCTGGGCTGGAGATCTTTTTTTTATTATACATAGTTGGGTTTTAATTTCATTGGTAACAGTGAGATGAGATCGTGGAATAGAAATGCAAGGTTAACATGCGGCCTACATTTAACAGAAAAAGAGGTAGAACCAAGCGGTGTTCTGCCCCACTCATCCTCTTGTTTTTGATGAGGTGTGGATAGCCAGGAAACTATCCTTCTCACCTCAGTACCAGTAAGCTCATCCTTGATTGGACTATGAAGGGAGTCTGCTATTTTACAGTCACAGCCACCTGCATCCTGGAAATCTAGCCATCAAAAATATTTCTGCATTTGTGAAATAATAAAGTTTTAAAAGCCTTTGAAGTAGCTGTGGGAAAGAGATTGCCTTCAAGCTTGAGGACAGATGGGCTGGGCTGTAATAAAGGTGTACAGAGGAGAGGGGTAGTAAAGGCTCCAGGACTGGATAGTGCTTGTAATTGTATGTTGTTTTTTGTTCTTCAGAATCCTGATGGCTCCTTGTCCCAGGCCGCAATGATGCAAAGTGCTTTAGCCAAAGAAAGGCGAGAACTCAAACAAGCTCAAAGGGAAGCAGAGATGGACTCTATCCCCATGGGACTTAATACACACTGGGTGGATCCTCTTCCTGACGGTGTGTTCTGACTTGTCTTTGTTTAAGTATCTACTGTGCCATTCACTGTGGGAGCTGAACCATTCCAGGAGAGTATCTTGGTGTCTATGTATGTGGCCGCTTCACTTAAGACTTTTTTCATCTCGAGCCTAGCTTATATGTTTAGTCTTCTAGTCAAAGTGTGATGGGAGAGTGGACTGAGTATATTACCAAGTGATGCACAGATGGAACTATGGCAAAAATCGTAGTAGGCCCAAAATCACAATCAATATGCCAGAACAGCTCATTCGAATTCTAAACAGGCAGATTGTAGTGTTATCTATAAAATGCCTTTTTACTGTATCTAGCTCATTACTGCATTTGTGCCATGTGAGCTGAAGAGCGATAACTAAATTCTCTCTTTTTTTTCTTAGTGGATGGGAGACAAATAGCTGCCAACATGCGGGGTATTGGAATGATGCCCAATGATATCCCAGAGTGGAAGAAACATGCATTCGGTGGCAACAAAGCCTCCTATGGTAAAAAAACCCAACTTTCCATCATTGAGCAGAGGGAGAGTCTCCCAATCTTCAGATTAAAGGAGCAGCTGATTCAGGTAAATCCCATGCAGGAACCGCCTTCTCCTTGGAGTGGGAAGGATTAATATGAATGTTACTGGGTCTGTTTATTGACAAATTAGTAGCCACTTGAGAGTTTTAAGAATGAAATTGTATTTTAAAATCATAATTTTTCTCTGTAAATCTTTATAAAACTGCAGTAGGGCCAATATTGGAGCTAAGATCCCAAATGACACAAGTCTTTATGGCAGGGTGAGTCCTCTGAGTGGTCAAAGAGTTTACTGGCTTGCTGGTTAGCAAGACCTAGGCCAGAACACTTTGTCCGAGCCAGCATGAGTGAGGGCGCTCGGGGGCTACATCTAGTCTTAGATTGACTGACTGTATTTAAAAAAAAGAATCCTAACAAGCACTTTCTAACATGTCCTCTTTCAGGCAGTTCATGACAATCAGATCCTGATTGTTATTGGTGAGACAGGCTCTGGGAAAACGACACAGATCACCCAATACCTGGCTGAGGCAGGTTACACGTCAAGAGGAAAGATTGGGTGCACCCAGCCTCGCAGAGTGGCTGCAATGTCTGTTGCCAAGAGAGTGTCTGAGGAGTTTGGTTGCTGTTTGGGACAGGAGGTAAAGTTCTGTGTTGGAGGAGGCAGCTGCATAAACACGATGAAAAGTGGGGAAAAATCAGTAATGGGATAACTGACCTATGGTCTATGGCAAGTTTGAATTGAGGGGCAGAATAACTCAACCTGGGATTATCATTGCCAACAATTTTGTTTCATCAATTCAGTTAGTTTAGTGTAAGGGGTGGAGACATAATTACTCATTCAAACCCATTGTTCTGCTTCCATCTCTTGTTTGGTAGGTTGGCTACACGATTCGATTTGAAGACTGCACTAGCCCCGAGACCGTCATCAAGTACATGACAGATGGTATGTTACTGCGGGAATGCCTGATTGACCCGGACCTGACCCAGTATGCCATCATCATGCTGGATGAGGCTCATGAGAGGACCATTCACACTGATGTGCTCTTTGGGCTTCTGAAAAAGGTAATGTTATGTTTGGCCCCTGGTCTCTCCGCAGGTTATATCGGGAGAGAATGCAGGAGGAAGTCAGGCATGTCTGCCTTTTGAGACCCTCACGTCTTAAAACGGTCAGTTGTGAGAACTGAGCTATGGTTGAAGGTGACTGTGCCTTTACAGGAGTAGTTCACCTGGTCTTAGCTCTGACTGTAAATTAAATGGAATTTTGGCAACAGATGAAGGTCATTTAATTCAGAACAATTCTGGGGATGAATAGGCAACTCTCTCAGAATAAGGAAACAGTCTCACTTAACCCAGTCTGCCTCTCACAAAAGGTCTCTGTGCTGGGAGTTCCCTTAACTAGGAAAAAAGAGAAGTGTATTTTAAATATGGCTTTAGCTTTAAATTGCATGAGATTCTGGCCTTTTGCCTCTCTGAGAAGGACAGTGTATCCTCCTTTGCATTTAGATGATTCTGCGAATCCACCAAAGTCCCTGAGGTGATTGAAGCCTCTTGTTACCTGGAATAAAATGTAACTGAGCGAAGGGGCTTGTTGAAGCCCTTATTTATTGCCCTTGTCACTATTAACGTGGTATGGGAACGTTCTCTCCTGCTACAGACAGTGCAGAAACGTCAGGATATGAAGCTGATTGTAACTTCGGCAACATTAGATGCTGTGAAATTCTCCCAGTATTTCTATGAAGCTCCAATCTTCACAATTCCTGGCAGAACATACCCTGTGGAAATTCTGTACACAAAAGAACCAGAGACTGATTATCTGGATGCGAGTCTGATCACAGTGATGCAGATCCATTTGACGGAGCCACCAGGTAAGTTTAATAAAATTTGGCGGTGGCAGGGTCCTGTGTCATGGGGTCATATGGCTTGATAAGGAGCACATCTGAACGGGAGATCTTTCTACATGGAAGAGAAGAGGGGAAGAAGGAAGCAAAGGGAGTGGTTAGACAGAAGTTGTGTGGAGCAGGATTAATTCTGTTGACACGTTCCCTTTTGTAGGTGACATCCTAGTGTTCCTGACTGGTCAGGAGGAGATTGATACAGCTTGCGAGATCCTTTATGAGAGAATGAAATCTCTAGGACCCGACGTGCCAGAGTTAATTATCCTTCCCGTGTATTCAGCTTTACCTAGCGAGATGCAAACCAGGATCTTTGACCCAGCCCCACCAGGCAGCAGGAAGGTAATGCCAGGCAAAGGGCGGCTTCCCCCTCTGATGAAACACTTAATAGTGGGACTTGTTACACTGTTCATTCCATTCAGAATCTTACTTGCTATGGGTTGGGGAGGAGAGTAATTATAGACTATGCTCTGTAGCTTTGAAACAGCAGCTCTTATGTGGCTTAACTCACAGAACTTTTCTTGGCCAATTCTCCATTCATTTTTTGGCATTTAAGTATTCTTCTGTTTTATTTTAACCCAAACCCTTTTGCGCAGAATTGCTTTATAAATAACATTGATTCAGCAGAAAGATTCTCTAGATGCTACCTTTCAAGGTCATTGTTGTCCTCTGCGGAAATCGGAGTTTCTGAAAGGTGTGTCTAGAAGCAGCTCCCAGAGGATGGCAGTAATTGTCTTGAAGCACATTCTGTGGTAGTTTCTTGTCTCATAAGGGCTATGTTGCAGAGCCAGGCAAAAAAATACTTTTTACGGATCACATAAAATTATTTGAGCAGAAATTGGTAACCTTTTCCTTGTTTTTATCAATGAGTTCCACTGTGTTCACATCACGTACTGCCCTAAAGCTTAAAACAGGGTGCAAATGTTTAAAATCTGGCCATTTTTATGGGTGAAAGGAGAACTCTGCTCACACATATTGGCAGGAGAATAATCAATAATTTTAAATCATAGCAGTTGTGTCAGCAACAGTCTGATTATACCATATTGAATGGTTTGTATAAACAAAGCAACATTTGTTTAGCTTAGTTCTGTTTCTGTCTGGTTGGCAAGCAGAGATAGTATCTGAATCAGACTGTACTCTTGCTTACAGGTTGTCATTGCTACCAACATTGCTGAGACCTCCCTGACTATTGATGGAATCTATTATGTGGTAGATCCTGGGTTTGTGAAGCAGAAAGTGTATAACTCCAAGACTGGAATTGATCAGCTGGTGGTTACACCAATTTCCCAGGTACACAGCATATGTTTGATAATGTATAGGAAGTAAATCTGTGGCTTAGAGGAAATTTTATGGAAACAAGGTGGGGAAATAAATACCACTTTCCCACACACAATGCCTTGCATCACACTCAGACTATGTTTAGCGCATCATGTCTCCTTGCATTGCGTTAGGAGCCCCGTAATAATGTTAACAGAACTGCAGACAACTAACCCTTCATTCCTCTCTCACTTAGTCTCTTGACTGAACCATTGTCCTGGATAATGCTTACTTGCCTCTGAGATGTTGTGTTCCCTCTGAAATCCTACAGGCGCAGGCAAAGCAGCGAGCAGGAAGAGCTGGAAGAACAGGGCCAGGAAAGTGTTACAGACTCTACACGGAGCGCGCTTACCGAGATGAAATGCTAACCACCAACGTGCCTGAAATCCAGAGAACAAACTTGGCCAGCACAGTGCTCTCCCTTAAGGTAGGAATCAGTGTCTCATTATTTTGCTGAAATACAGCCAATGTGATTGTAATTTCCACCCTTTTACTAAATGCAAATGGATAGGAAGGAACACTGTACCATTGGCAGAGCTATAGCTCACTCTCCAGTTCTTTCTCCCAGGGGGTTATAACTTAGACTCAGACTTAGCTTTACAGATATCAGTCGCAGAAAAGCCATTCCTTACACACAACCTGAAAGCCATATTTCATTGCAAGTTCTAGAAATGGAAAGCCCCAGGAGTCTTAGTCGAATCATACGTTTCCATGCCCTGTTATAAAAAAACAAACAAAACCCTTTATAAAATACACATACATTTCTCAGGCCATCACCTCATAGGCGAGGACTTCTCTTTCTGGGGTCGTGGTAGTTGTGTCTTTTTCAAATATATGTATATGAAGATCTATAGAAGACCGTACCCTCTGAGAACTGCAGTTGGCTAAGTAACTGTCCAAGATGTGAGAGTCATAGATGTTACAGATGGCACGGAACTATTAGGTCACCACACATCTCCCTGGTGTTAGTGCAGGATTGTTCACTATTGCACCTTTACTAGAACTTTTCCCTGTTTTGGTTTTTGTCCCAAGGGATGGAATAATGTGCCCACTGGGATTTGTGATTACACTGGAGATAAGGCACGAACCCTGGGCACAAGGTCTAAGCAGCACTGATAAACTCTTGGTTTTGGCTTTTGACTCATTTTTTGATGCTCTCGGAGATGTCTCTACTTATGGAGCCTGGTTTCCAGTTTCTTTCCTGGTGTCTCTTACCCTTAGATTTTCACTCTGTTTCAGGCTATGGGGATCAACGACTTGCTGTCCTTTGATTTTATGGATGCTCCCCCGATGGAAACACTAATCACTGCCATGGAACAGCTCTACACCTTGGGAGCCCTGGACGATGAGGGGCTGCTCACTCGACTTGGGCGCAGAGTAGGTTAAATATCATGCCTCTGAACATTGGTTGCACTGTGTTCTCCGGCTGGCCTGGGTGTAGCTATCCATAGGGGTCATTGCTACTGTCAGTGATTTCTCTCTGTGGTCTTGTGCATTCTTAGTCAACCCAAAGCCACACTTCCCCACTAGCAGTTGGCCTTTGCAGACAAGTAGTAAATAATATTGCCTTTTCTGCTTCCCATTGGAATAGTGCCATTTTCTCTTGTAAGTGAGTTCCATTTTACACGTGTCTAAAAATCCCCTGTAAGTGTTGGGCTGCTCTGGTCATGTAGATGGCAACGGTCATCTGCTCTGTGCCGAATAAACCTCCCCTAGGTAGTGGGCAGGGCCGTGGTAGGGAAACACTCAATGGCATCGTCTTCTCTCCCATTAAGGTTTAGTTACCTCTAACTGAAATGAGTCTGGCCTATTTTCTGATCTTGTGAGACCTCTTAAAGCCTTGCTTCAGCACCACTGAAAATATATGTTGTTGTCCTTTATTCCTGCAGATGGCAGAGTTCCCTTTGGAGCCCATGTTATGTAAGATGTTGATCATGTCTGTACATTTGGGATGCAGTGAAGAAATGTTAACTATAGTCTCTATGCTGTCTGTACAGAATGTGTTCTACAGACCAAAGGTAAGGAATTCAGGCCTATGTGCTGTAGTGCCCAGCCCTGGTTGCATGGTGGGAAGCAGGAATCTGGTGGTGGTTATTGAATGCATCTGGTGTAATGGTACGTGTGTACTCCCCCAGACTAGACCGTAATTAAAGGGTTCATTGGATCACATATTGCAAAGCTAATTCACCTCTTTGTTACATGCCCCCTAGCTGTGGATGTTTGATGCCACTTTGCCCTCGGGGAAGTGAAAGTTGGAGGCTTTGCTTTTTTCTTCTCTTCTCAACAGTAAATGAAACAACATTAGAACCTGCCATCTCCTGCTTTGGAATTCGGAGCCATTCTTGTAGGGTGGCTGGAGGAACCCTGTTCCCCTCCCAGAGAAAGAGAAATGGTTTCAGAATGAAGTTACACATCATAAGCCCCTCCTGCGCTGACCCTCTTCTTGCACCTCTGGTCTGCAGGCTGTGGTGGTGACATGGCTGCTCCTTATCAGACTCCTTTTGGATCTGTTATTTCTTCATTATAGTGTCCTATTGCTGTCTGATTCAATGACCTCAGTGTTTGATTGATATCCCAAGGCTACATCCATGGAATTGAGAAACATGGACCTCTCTGCAGAGCCTATTGATTAGGCCTGGTCTACACTGAAAAGTTATATCGGCATAGCTATATCAGTCAGGGGTGTGGAAAAACCATACCCCCGACTGACATAGTTATGCCAACAAAACCTCCAGTGAAGACGCAGCTATGTGGAGAGAGAGAGAGAGAGTGCTTCTGTGAACGTAGCTAATATCATTCAGGGAGGCGGTTTTCCAAAACTTACAGAAAAACTCTGTTTGTTTGTGTAGGGGGGCTGTGCTGGCATAGCTATGCTGACAGGATTGTCATATAGTCTCCATAGTGTAGAAATACACTCTGTTATTGAATGTCTGATTTCTAAGCAACAAAAATTTGACTAGTTCTATGCATGCAACACAGTGCAGCCGACAGCGTAAGTGAGCCATATGTCCTGTAGTATCATTTCAAGAATAGTTAGGGTGAGGAAAGAGAAGGGTGCCTCAGGAAAGACCCAGTGTTGCAGGTTCTCTGCTCTAGCCCTCCCCTCTTGTGAGAGAGGAGAGGAGGGGTCTGCAGCATGTCTGTGTTTTCAGGTAGGAGCTGTGCTTGTCTTTTTCAAGTTTAACATTGTGTCATAATGGTAATGCCTTAATCATAGGGGGTCCAGTTCAGCCCTGGTGTGGGCAAGGGACCTCCCATTGACCTGCAGGGCTGAGTCTGATCTGCAGTGCTTTGTATTTAATCCTTTACAAAAAAGCCAGTATGCAGTGTATGCATCTCAGCCTTGCACTGGTTAAACATGGGGCTGTCCATTTAGTAGCACATAAGAACATGCAGTATTTGGGCATAAAGAAGAACCAGTGCCCTGTTGCCAGGGGTACATGATACTTTCTCTAAAACACACATGTGATGGAAACGTGTTTTGTGTGTCAGGATAAACAAGCACTTGCTGACCAGAAGAAAGCCAAGTTCCACCAGACAGAAGGGGACCATCTCACCCTGCTGGCTGTCTACAATTCCTGGAAGAATAATAAGTTTTCGAATCCCTGGTGCTATGAGAATTTTATCCAGGCCCGGTCCTTGCGCAGGGCACAGGACATCCGTAAACAAATGCTAGGCATTATGGACAGGTGAGCAAATCCAGCAGAGGGCAGGAACTGGTTCTGCCTTTTTTTTTTTTAAAAGCATTCTTGTCCTTTAGCAGCAGCTGATTGGCGCTTGCTGTTTGGGTGTTATGGTGTCTGTGCTTTGCACACCAAACACGGGGGCCCACTAAATTCTTTCTTTATGACTCTCTTCTGGCAGACACAAGCTGGATGTGGTGTCATGCGGGAAGGCAACAGTGCGAGTCCAGAAGGCCATCTGCAGCGGTTTCTTCCGAAATGCAGCAAAGAAGGACCCCCAGGAGGGGTACCGGACTCTCATTGACCAGCAGGTGGTCTATATTCACCCATCCAGTGCCCTCTTCAACAGGCAGCCAGAATGGTAGGAAAACAGGGACTCTTCATTCTAAGTTTAATTCTCAATTCTACAGCTAGAAAGTCCTCAGCATGGGTTATACATAAAATACAGACCAAAATCTGTGAATGCTCCAATACTTCCGTGATGGGCATGGAACGGGAATAGAGAGCAAAGAGACAGACTGTGGTCTGTTCTCAGCTCCTGAGCAGACGTGTACAGGACATATGAGGTGCTACAATCACTGCAAAGCAAGGCTGTCTGGAGTCCTGCCTCCAGCTGTCCTGTTGTCCCTCTCCTCCAGGTATGGAGTTCAATGCAGCCGCATAAGTCAGCAAGAGGGGGATCCTGACATTAAACCAAGCAGCTCCATGCTGCAGAATGCGGGAGATGCATGAGAGAGGCTTTCTGCTGGGGGTGGCTCTTTTTGGGTCTGGTGAGCCTGGAGGTGGTGATGAAAGGGGAAGGAGAGTTAGAGAACTGGACCAAGGGGGACAGGTCTCGAGCACCCCTGACATGAGATGAGGTCTTCAGCCCCAAGGACCTTCTCATTGTTAAGAACCATTAATTTCCCCTTCTGCAAGCATTAATATTGCTATCTTCTCTCTCTACAGGGTGGTCTATCACGAGCTGGTGCTGACCACCAAGGAGTATATGCGTGAAGTGACCACCATTGACCCACGCTGGCTGGTGGAATTTGCACCAGCCTTCTTCAAAGTCTCTGATCCAACCAAACTGAGCAAACAGAAGAAGCAGCAGCGGCTTGAGCCCCTGTACAATCGCTATGAAGAGCCCAATGCCTGGAGGATCTCTCGTGCATTCAGGAGGCGATGAGCCTGGCTCTGGCATGGGTTGCTGTTGGCGAAGTGTTCCTGGCTGCTGAGATTCTGCACTGTTTTAAAATCCCCTTTTCAGGACACATGCAGTTGAACCCAAATCCAGTTGCAGCTGAAATCCAGACTGATTCAGGCTTTAATTTATTTCCTATTCACTTTGTAAATATCTTCATTATGGGCCAAAAGAACTGGACAATATCACTGATTCATGTCCTCTGCCCTTGGAACTGCTACAGTTAGCAGGTCACTTCTCATGTCCAGGCTCACTCAGGTGTGTTGTATCACTTCCTCCTACTTCCAACCGTTTGAAAATCTAAATGCTTAGAAATCTGGGCATTAATCAACAAATGAGGCAATGATCTAAAAACCAATTGTTTGTCAACTTGATCGTCTCCCATCTGACTGGATCTTCAGATGCTAGAATGGCCTGAGTTTCTAGCCACTTTGAAGAGGGATTGATTTCGGCCGACACTCCTGTCACTGCTCTTGGACAATGACCGATTTTCTTTGGCAGGCTTCACCACTTGTGGTCAACTTTAACTTTTCCATTTTCTTACTTGCTGTAACTATTTGTCTCTTACTTGAAATCAAAAACTCCTGCAGCCAGCTGTGGAGAGAGATTTAGAGTATGTGGTTTGGAATAAGGTGGAAGAGATCCCCTGAAACCCAACCCGGGTGTGTGTTATACTTGGACAATGGCACAGGTCAGACTGGTGGTCTTATCTTTCATCAGCATCTCCTGTGCACTGAAAACTAGAATATCACATGTTAATTAACCACATCCACTCTGCAGCGCAGCTCAGTCTGTGAACTTAAATGGTTACAGATGTCCCAGAGAGAGATTTTCTACACAGTGTGTCATGTGCTTTGTTTCCTCTGACAACATTAGGTGACATCACAACTGGCTTTTTTTTATAGAATATTTTCTTAGGTCTAAAGGTGCATTTCAGCAAAGACCTGCTAGAACAGTTGTTATGAAAATGTAATTCCAGAATGACTGAAGCTGTACATAAACTTGCTTTATTTTCTTTTTGTTATTCTAATGCCGGTGCTCAGACCTGCCTTTTCAAAGCTGGAAATAGCTATCTGGCTCCAGAACTAGAGAGATCCAAACTTTGTAACTTTTCTCAAGTTGGTGTATTTACGAAGTGACTGGTGAAAAGTGCACAGAAGAGCTGACTGGTTTGATTTATACCTGACTCTGTGAGCTACAAGACACTACGGTGCTTGCTCACTGAAAATTGGCTACACCTGAAATCTGCATCTGTCTGTAAAGAGGGCAGTGAGAGGAATGGCATAGATATTGGTTTTAATATGTTGTACAAATGGCCTAAATTCCTTAGAAGCCTTCACAAAGAAAATTTATTATTAAAATAAACTTCTGAAAAAGGAAACTGTTTCAGCATCAAATAAGCACTAGGGGTTTGTCCTTTTGGTGGTAACAGAATGGCTTCCAACCTGGTAAAACCTCTTTGTGCTGCTGTACCTGTTACCAGTGAAACTTTGTGTTTGAACCACATTTTTAAAAAGCCGGTGGAAGATATGGGATATATTAACTGAGGGCTCAGGTCAGACAGCAGTGGGGCTTTGAGGCAAGGTCTCTTCATTCCAAATTCTTTTTTATTTTTCTCCCTGTTTGGAACAGTATTTTGTTTCCTTGGCTGGCTTGGCAGCTTGGCCCTTCTTTGGTAGGGGAATCAAGACAGCGCACATATGCCTTCTAGAACTGAACTATGAAACAGGCATGTTGGTTTACACATAACTCTTTGCAATAGGCTTTATAGACCTGTCCTGCTTGGAACAACTCAGAGCATCAAGTTCTCAGATGTATCCACTGGCAGATGCTAGAAAGCGGTTACCTCAGTCACAGTACCCATGGAATTGGAGCCAGAAGGAAGCACAGTCATTGAAAAGGTTTCTAGTCTAACATTAAGCAACTGTTCATTGATATTTTTAGATTCTGAGGCTAGAAAGGATCACTATGAGCATCTAGTTTATCCTCAAGCATAACACAGGCCCTAGAATTTCACTCAGTGATTCCGCTAGGAGGTCCATCTGCAGTTAGTCTAAAGAATATTTCAGTAGTGTGCACGTAACTAAACTCTGGGAAAATGAAGGTGACAGAGGGTCTGAGGACTTGTCTATGTTGGAAGGTTATACCAATATAAGGTAAAATGTGAATTTAACCAATATAGTTATACAAACATAAGCCCCAGTCTGTAGGCACTTGGATTCTGGTATCAGAATGGCATTCGCTTATATCCATTTAGGAAGGTGTTTAAACCAAAAAAGCCACTTTTCCACTAGCATAAGTGTGTCAACAGAGGGGATTAAACCAGTATAACTGATAAAAACTTTCCCACGTAGACAGGCCTGAGAGAACTCTTGACCCAGAGCAGTGTACGTACAGCCATACACACAGCCTCCTCATCCGTCCCTCTCCACCACTGGGGATCAGAGTCATAGAAATGACCCATCTCCTTACACTTCTGCAGCCCTGGTTATGGTGCCGGGTATGATAGCAGAGATCATAGAATCATAGAATATCAGGGTTGGAAGGGACCCCAGAAGGTCATCTAGTCCAACCCCCTGCTCGAAGCAGGACCAATTCCCAGTTAAATCATCCCAGCCAGGGCTTTGTCAAGCCTGACCTTAAAAACCTCTAAGGAAGGAGATTCTACCACCTCCCTAGGTAACGCATTCCAGTGTTTCACCACCCTCATAGTGAAAAAGTTTTTCCTAATATCCAATCTAAACCTCCCCCACTGCAACTTGAGACCATTCCTCCTCGTTCTGTCATCTGCTACCATTGAGAACAGTCTAGAGCCATCCTCTTTGGAACCCCCTTTCAGGTAGTTGAAAGCAGCTATCAAATCCCCCCTCATTCTTCTCTTCTGCAGACTAAACAATCCCAGCTCCCTCAGCCTCTCCTCATAAGTCATGTGTTCTAGACCCCTAATCATTTTTGTTGCCCTTCGCTGGACTCTCTCCAATTTATCCACATCCTTCTTGTAGTGTGGGGCCCAAAACTGGACACAGTACTCCAGATGAGGCCTCACCAATGTCGAATAGAGGGGAACGATCACGTCCCTCGATCTGCTCGCTATGCCCCTACTTATACATCCCAAAATGCCATTGGCCTTCTTGGCAACAAGGGCACACTGCTGACTCATATCCAGCTTCTCATCCACTGTCACCCCTAGGTCCTTTTCCGCAGAACTGCTGCCTAGCCATTCGGTCCCTAGTCTGTAGCGGTGCATTGGATTCTTCTGTCCTAAGTGCAGGACCCTGCACTTATCCTTATTGAACCTCATCAGATTTCTTTTGGCCCAATCCTCCAATTTGTCTAGGTCCCTCTGTATCCTATCCCTCCCCTCCAGCGTATCTACCACTCCTCCCAGTTTAGTATCCTCCGCAAATTTGCTGAGAGTGCAATCTACACCATCCTCCAGATCATTTATGAAGATATTGAACAAAACCGGCCCCAGGACCGACCCCTGGGGCACTCCACTTGACACCGGCTGCCAGCTAGACATGGAGCCATTGATCACTACCCGTTGAGCCCGACAATCTAGCCAGCTTTCTACCCACCTTATAGTGCATTCATCCAGCCCATACTTCCTTAACTTGCTGACAAGAATACTGTGGGAGACCGTGTCAAAAGCTTTGCTAAAGTCAAGAAACAATACATCCACTGCTTTCCCTTCATCCACAGAGCCAGTAATCTCATCATAAAAGGCGATTAGATTAGTCAGGCATGACCTTCCCTTGGTGAATCCATGCTGGCTGTTCCTGATCACTTTCCTCTCATGCAAGTGCTTCAGGATTGATTTTTCATGAACATGATGTAATGGGGTGTGCTGGCTCTAGCTTCTCCTCCCTGGCAGCGGCAGCAGCAGGCTCGCACGTGGGTGTTGGGGGGAGAGAACAGTATGCCTTCAGGCTGGGGTGGCTTTCTGCTTCCTGTTGCAGTTGGATGAAGTGCTTGCACAATGCCATAAGCTGTAATTAAGCAGGGAAATGGCTGCCAAAGCATCCTTGTTAACTTTATAGCTGGTGGCAGAAGGCAAGTTACAGTTAAACACAGGGAGAACCAGGGATGCAGATCTAGGAACCCAACGATTAAAAGTGTATAACCAGTGCTGCTACCATAGGCAGTGGGCAGGCTGCCATCAGACATCAGTGCTGAGGTCCTGCCCTGCCTTCTGCTACCTGGCTATAGCATCATGTGTCCTGGTAGCAGCTGCTTTATTCAAAAGGCCTCTCGGTTGAAATCCAAGAAGCTGCAATCTGAAACACTCTGCTCTTTTCAGGAGCTTTGGGCTCTGACAAAGAGGAACTTGCAGCCTCTCTGGCCCAGCTCACGTCAAAGTCTCTCTGTAGATTTTCCACTTCTAGAAGCTGGGAGTGTTATTTTGGAGCATGCTGATGCAAGGTGCAGTAACTAGCCTCAGGTAAGGTCACTCCCACTTGTTTCCCAGAGGTTGGTGTGATGCTGTCCTACCCACAAGTACAAGAAGCCCCTGCCTGCTCCCCTCCGATTCTGTTGAGTACAGCTGTGAATCTTTATGGAGACACAAAACATCCAGTGCACTTGTCCAAACTCCAGCTGCACATGCCGAAGATCTGCAGTCCACTTGTATGTATCGCCTGCATACAGCCTGCTTGTCACATAAAGTATCCTGGACAAAAAATATCAAACTTCTCTCACACGCACCTTCTCTCTCTCTCCCTCTCTCCAAATAAATCAACCTTTTGCCCTTAATCCAAGAAAGATAAATAAGACTTTTACAGGCAGCACCACACGTATTCCATCTGTTATAGCAACTGCCTTCCCTTTATTTAATGGGCTTGTTACCAGAGCCATTGTGACAGCAGTATGCTGCCATACAATGAGAGTTTTGTTTTCTCCTAATTCGGTTTTCATGAGATTTTGTGACAATTACAGAGAGGGTCACGATACTGACCCATTAGCAGTTTGGTGGAATTTCTCATTTATGAATGTATTGTTCTTTCAGGCCAGCTGGGAATATGGTAACTGAGTATCTGAATCTCCCAAATGGGGTTTATAGGTGTATGTTCTGCAGCATACATAAATCCTGTAGCTGGTCTGACCATAGGCTTGGGGTGAAGAAACCTGCACACTAGTTTATTTAAATTCAGAACAATCACCCTGTGCTTGTGGCTGGTGAGCAGTTGGTTCAGTCAAAGTGCAGTTCTACACCAAAAAATGCCACTCAAAACAGCACCTCCCTGTTTAATGTAGATATGCTTCCTGATCCTGTCTGTGTTCAGTGTTACTTCCCTTCTACAAGGACACAGGCAAGGGGAAGCTACTTGCCCAAGGTCACTCTGAGTCAGTGGGAGAGACTAGGTGCTGACTCCCAGTCCTGTGTTCTAACTAATGTTCTTCTCTTAATGCACACTCACTTCGCACAGCTTAGGCACTCACATACCCTGGGGACAGAACTGGGCTTGCTGCAGGTTTGTTCAGAAATTGTGTCTCATACGGGACTGATAGAATTGTGCTGGAGAGGATGTTTGTTCCCTCCAAGATGGCTGGGGTTGGCATGATTTTAGCACAGGGGGCAACAATATTTAAAAGAGTAACTTTGCTATCAGAAACCACATGAGAGCCTCCAGTGCTGGCAGCTACGCCCTAGAATGGCATGTGATCTATGGCAGTGTGTAGATGCAAACCACAGTGTTACAGTGTTTGGTCACAGCCATATCAGAAAACTGATTCAACCTCCATTACTAGCTGGGTGTGATCAGAAAGTCTCATGACTCAAACCAGCCCGCGTGAGAGCGTTTCTCTCTAAGGAGAGCAATGGCGTAAGGCAGTGGTTCTCAAACTTTTGTACTGATGACCCCTTTCACATAGCAAGCCTCTGAGTGCGACCCCCCTTATAAATTAAAAACACTTGTTTATATATTTAGCACCGTTATAAATACTGGATGCAAAACGGGGTTTGGGGTGGAGGCTGACAGCTCGCAACCCCCCTTGTAATAACCTCACGACCCCCTGAGGGGTCCTGACCCCCAGTTTGAGAACCCCTGGCATAAGGCCACTGTTTGATTTCCTTCAAGTTTGGAAAAATAAATTCAAGGCACCTATTTGATTCCATCTCCTGGTGGAGAAGTCTGTGACAAGCTTTGGGCTACGGCTGCTCACCCTTCACTCTCTCTCCATCGAGTGGATACTTGAGTCAATACAAATACACATGAGGTAAGCAGCCCAGCCCGCACATCCCACTTAGCACTAGACCCAGCATTCAAAAATCAAGTGACATCTTAAAATCATAAAGTTGTGGTTTTTTTAAGTCCGTGTTTGGTTCTTTTCCTTTGCCTTCTGGCTTTTGAGCCTTTAGGCTGCACTTGCTGCATGTTTTCAAGCTTTTCTTCACAACCATGAAGGCTAGAAACTTACTTAAAAAACAAAAAAGAGAGAGAGCTGAGATTCTTAGGCACTCCCTTGCTTCCGGAAGCTGCATCTTTCAGAAAAACACCAATTATCATGACATTCAGCAATGCTGCATCCTGGCTGTGGCTCAGATGGGCTGCACAACCTTCAAGAGTGCAGTCTGCCAAGAAAGGCTGAGGTCTGGCTGTGCTGTGAATGATCTGTTCCTGCAGCAGAGGGAACGGGGCGCTGAGCAGGTTTCTCACTGTTATATTAGAACAGCCACTAGCTAGCGCCATAGCTCAGGATGGAAAACACTTTCCGTTACAACCCTTGTTTCCCACCTGCAGAACGTCCTGTAGCATTCACCACTGTGGTGTTTGGTACAGATATCCCCCCCCAAAACAGATGTTCTGAGCAACTTCCCATCTGAGTTTTTTTAATTATAGGAGAATGAAAGAGAAACAACATTTTTGTTGGAAAAAAATTCTAAGCTTCCTTTTATGTGTAGGGCTCTGGCCAGAGTCTGACCCCCACAGAGGCCTGCCTGGGCCTTTGCTTGATTTGAACTTTGAGCGCTGTGTGCTCAGGATGTGTGGTAGGTCTTTGTAATTGGGCAATCAGGTGACACTAACCTATCATATGACAAGGGTGCTGACCCTTTCAACTCTGACCCCAGTCAGGTGACTGGTGGCAGGCAATAAATTCAGTCTCTTCTGTCTAGTAGGTCAGTGGGGGTGGTGTGTGCATACAGCAAGGGGGAAGTGTGAACCTAGAGAGTGGGGTGCTGCCTTTTTTACCCTGCAGCCTCCTGGCCCCAGGCAATCCCTTTGTCCCCTCAATCTGTGCGGCTGCTGCTGCATTTCTAAAGCCTGGAATCTGGTTTGGGGCTGCTCTAGCTCAGGATAAACCCCCGAATTCAGCAGGACAAAGGAGGCAGCACCTACCCCAGCTGAGGATGGCTGCGAGGGGCTAGGGCGACCACATGTCCCGATTTCATAGGGACAGTCCTGATTTTTGGGTCTTTTTCTTGTATAGGCTCCTATTGCCCCCCACCCCCTGTCCTGATTTCTCACGCTTGCTGTCTGGTCACCCTATGAGGGGCAGAGGGATAGAAATGTCAGTGTGGGGTACAGCTCTGTGCTCCCTTGGGCTGACTTGTGCCTGCGAATATGTGGCAGAAAACTGTCAGTCAGTTCTAGGGCTCTGGCCTTTTCCTCCCCCCAAAAATTTATTTTCCCAATGATTTCCCTGGAGAAGGTCCAATAAGCGGAGTTTCCACAAACTGCAGAGGTTTAAAGCAAATCCCAGAAGGGGAAACCTGATGCCAGGCGCTGCCAGCTCCCAAATCCTCTGCCATTAACAAGCAGAAATGTAGAGCCTGTGAGAGGATAAATAGTGGGAAAGACACAAGCCGAGGAGCCAGGGATCCTGTTTCCATTGTGTGCGGGCAGGTGGGGGGAAGGTTTGCATAAAGGTGTGCGTTACTTGTCTGCGGTTTGTAGCAGTCAGGCTGTGGTGGAGCTGCCCAGGTCCCATCTATTTTTTCTGGCCAGGAGCAGAGCCAGGGTGAGGAATGATGTCAGGGACAGCTTGCACGAAGCAGCCGCTTTCCTGGTCGACAAGGGCCTAGGCAGCACTAGTTAGTGGAGTGGGGGGGGGGGGGTGGAGGGTGAGAAAACCTGGATTTGTGCTGGAAATGGCCTAACCTGAAGATTACTTTAGATAAGCTATTACCAGCAGGACAGTGGGGTGGGAGGAGGTATTGTTTCATATTCTCTGTGTATATATAAAGTCTGCTGCAGTTTCCACGGTATGCATCTGATGAAGTGAGCTGTAGCTCACGAAAGCTCATGCTCAAATAAATTGGTTAGTCTCTAAGGTGCCACAAGTACTCCTTTTCTTTTTGCGAATACAGACTAACACGGCTGTTACTCTGAAACTAGTTAGTCAGTGACTCTCCCTGAATCCAGCAGAGGGAGCACTGAGTTCAGCGTTCACACACAAGGGGAGCAGAGATTAAGGAATTTGCCCCATGCTGTGGGGACTGACCCAGGTTTTGCCTTGGCGGTTTGTGTGATGAGATCCTTTGGTTCCAATCTGTTGGAGCCTGTGTAGCCCATAAGATTTGGGTTCAGACAAACTGCAAAATGCAGCTCGAATGGGCAAGTGAAACCCTGTAGCTCACGAAAGCTTATGCTCAAATAAATTGGTTAGTCTCTAAGGTGCCACAAGTCCTCCTTTTCTTTTTGCGAATACAGACTAACACGGCTGCTACTCTGAAACCTGATTTAAATGCAGTGCTATAAAGTGAACGCCAACCACCTGCTCTGCTCCTGTGTGAGCATCTGTAACGAAAGCGGGCAAGTTTCCTGCAGTCTCTGCTCCTGGTGCTGCAACATTTTGCTCAGCTCCATGACTGACACCTGTCTCCCTCTCTAAACCATTCATCCTTCTAAGAGCTCTTCCTTCCATGGGTTCTAGATCAGTCACTTCAGGGTAGTTGGAGTTTTCAAGCAGGTAGAAGCAGTTCAATGGGTGCAGCTGGGCTCTAGCACTGAAAGTCAGCCAGTGGGCTGTGATGTTGCTGGAAGCTGGTTTGTGACCTAGACTGATGGGAGAGTCCTCACTGCTGACAGCTCCAAGTAGGCAGATGTAATCACACAGAACCAGAGCAAAAGTGCAATCACAGCAGGCAGCATAAAGCTAATTCAGAAAAGTGGAAACATGCAGCATGAAATAACAGATCAGTGAGCAATAATGGAGAAGGGAATTTCAGGGACAGATGCAGCAGTTATGTGCTCAATAAATAGGGTAGTGGCAAATCTTTCTCAAGGGTCCTGCATGAAAGGCTCTTAAGCAAAGTAAGAAGTCATGGGATAAGAGGGAAGGTCCTCTCATGGATCAGTAACAGGTTAAAAGATAAGAATAAATGGTCAGTTTTCAGGATGGAAAGGGGTAAATAGCAGGGGCCCCCAAGGATCTGAATTGGAAGCAGTGCTGTTCAACATATTTACAAATGACCTGGAAAAGGGGTAAACAGTGAGGTGGCAAAGTTTGCAGATATAAAATTATTCAAGATAGTTAAGTCCAAAGCTGACCGTGAAGAGTTACAAAGGGATCTCACAAAACTGAGTGACTGGGCTACAAAATGGCAGATAAATTTCAATGTTGGTAAATGCAAAGTAATGCACACTTGGAAAACATAATCCCAGCTATACATACAAAATGATGGGGGTCTAAGTTAGCAGTTACAGCTCAAGAAAGAGACCTTGGATTCATCATGGATAGTTCTCTGAAAACATCTGCTCAGTGTGCAGAAACAGTCAAAAAAGCTAATGGAATGTTAGGAACCATTAGGAAAGAGATAGATAAGACAGCAAATATTATAATGCTACTATATAAATCCATGGTACGCCCACATCTTGAATGCTGCATGCAGTTCTGGTCACCCCATCTCAAAAAAGATAGATTAGAATTGGAAAAGGTACAAAGAAGGGGCATGAAAATGGTTAGGGGTAAGGAACAGCGTCCATGTGAGGAGAGATTAAAAAAACAAGGATTGTTCATCTTAGAAAAGAGATAGCTAAGGGAGGATGTCATAGAGGTCTATAAAATCATGAATGGTGTGAAGAGAGTGACTAAGGAAGTGTTATTTATGCCTTCACATAACACGCGAACCAGCAGGTTTATAACAAACATAAAGTACTTCTTCACACAATACACTGTCAATCTGTGGAACTCATTGCCAAGGGATGTTGTGAAGGCCAAAAGTATAACCAGGTTAAAAAAAGAATTAGATAAGTTGATGGAGGATAGGTCCATCAATGGCTACTAGCCAAGATGGTCAGGGATGCAACCCCATGCTCTGTGTGTCCCTAAACTTCGGACTGCCAGAAGCTGGGACTGGATGACAGGCTGGATCATGCAATAATTGCTCCGTTCTGTTAGTTCTCTCTGAAGCATCAGGCACTGGGCACTGGTGGAAAACAGGATGCTAGGGTAGATGGATGATTGGTCTGACCCAGTATAGTTGTTCTTATGTCTTCAGTGCAGACACGTTTCTGGATGGGGTTGGGACAGCTGCTGAGTTTGGACCAACAGGGCTGCTGCCCTTGCTGAGTCCCTACTTTGCTCTTTCATTCTGTCTGGCTCATTTAACATGGTGGTGGGCACTTCCTCTTCTGCCCTTCCACAAGTATATCAGCTATCAAGGTACACAGAGATCAATATTCATTGTACCAAGTGGTTTCCAGTGTTGTAGTGGATTACGATATTACTGTGATTGAAATGCAGAGGGGAAGGCAATGTATGGGTAGCATTAGGGCTGATTCATTTGACAGAACGAATCTCCTGAGAATATCAGCAAAGTTCATGCCAACCTCCTTCTCAGGGGCTTTACGCAGCTGTAAAGGACTCAAACATCCCAATATTGTCACATAAACCACCCTGGGGCTGGCCTAGTGACACACGACACCCAGCCAGCCGTGGCCTAGGGAATGGAGGCTGACTTGTTTCTAGGTGTGCTGTGTGTCAGCTCTCTCACTGCGGGGGGGCAGGGTACGTGCCAAGGGGACAGGCTCCCTGTCCCAGTGCCCATCCCAATGTTCGGATATGGTGAAGCAGAGGGGATTTGTGGTCTACAGGGCTGACCCCAGAATAGGGAGCATGCAACTCCTGCGTCCCGCTCTGGCACTGACTCCTCTCGGAGCATCTGGGAAGTCACTTCCCTTGTCGGTGTCTGTTTCCTTCTTGGTAAGGTAGGGTGAATGATATTGACGCATCTCATGGTGGGGCTGGGAGGGCATCATGGGGTCACAAGTGAAGGTGTAGTTCGCTCCAGAGTCTCAGTCCACGTTGCAGTGTTACTGCCCTGTTCAATGGGATTTCCTTGCCTGGGAGAGCAAGGCATTACTGCAGGTCAGGATCCCAGTGGCTGTTGGGTAGATTGTCTGCTTAATATGCTCCAGTCCCTTCCACTAGCATTAATGGAATGATGGGCCAGTATCCAGCTCTCTCCAAACTGGTGAGCTGCTTTGCACTGAGTCAGCATGCAGAGGCTGGGCGTCCCACAGAACTGGGCTCTCTGGCAGAGGCCAGTGGGAGGAAGGGAATGTTCAGCAGCAACATGCTGGGCTATCAGGAAGACATTATTTGGAAACACACATAACAGTACCGGGGAAGCTATATGTTCATGATAACACTCACCCTGTCACGTGGCCTCTGGGACTCTGACCCAGGTCAGGAGATTGGGGCCAGGCAGTAATCCCTTTCCAGCAGTGTGTGTCTCACCTGCACAGTGCTGCAAATGCTGCTTCACTCATGGTGCTAGGAAGCATTTTCAGAACCCCCAAGCAGAATGGACAAGGCACTGTAAATGATTGCATCTGACCGAAGCAACATATAATATAATCCTCCTCTCCTAACCCTCTCCTATTCACTCATGGCTCCACCTTCAATAGGAATTTTGCTGCTGCATGTGTCCTTCAGTATCTCTATTCATTAATATTTCAGAGTAGGAGGATTCTTTTATGTTACCAACAATTTCTTATGTAGCCTGCACTCTGATGCTAGTGCAGTTCTGCATCGCCATCCTTTCATATTAGGATTAATTCCCTTACAGCGTAGTCTAAGGGCACATCTGGGACAGACTGTAACGTTACGTTAATTATTTAGTATGACCAGAAAGGAACTTTGCATCAGACTCTGGGTAGTAGATTTATGATGCTTCCTGCTGGGCTTTGTATTATTCCTACAGCAGGAGTAGCTGTGGGACTAGAGCAACGATAGAAACTGCTCCGAAAATAGAAAATCCACATTAGGAAAAACTAAATCACAAAGAAATGATCATGGAGAATTTTTTTCCAGTTGGTCCTGTAGCATAGTCACATTCTAGTGGATAATTCACCAGGCTAAAACAAGAGGTGTAATCAGTAACAATGGAAAAGATGGTGAGAACTTTACAAATATATGTACTGTACCCAGTTGTCTGGCTCTTTGTCCTGATCAGAATTCCTGTGACAGAACCCATGACTTTTGGCGGTTCCATAAAGAAGATCATGGCCTTTCTCCGCATCTGCCCATTAAGGAACAAAACTTTTATTGTGAATTTTTCTAATGGGTTGGGGGAGGTTGTGTGTTTTGCCAGCTTGACACACTTTCAAGCAATTAACTGCAGCTAACACATTTAAGAAAATCTACTGTAGTGACAGTAAGATGGGAGTCAAAGAGAAAACTCTGCTCTGTTCAGACCCTGCTGTGCTTTAGAACGATCTTTGTAACAAAAGAACTGCTGCTGCGTTAATACACTAACTAGCATGTGCACCATTATGTAGGTCAGGCCCAGAATTGACAAATGTTTTATCTGGTAGGAACAATACTTGCCTCTCAGGTGCAGAGTTAGGGATGGAAGATGTGGGCTTTAATATTTGAGCAGTTCCCTCACTAGTCACCTGCCCCATCAGTCTCTTGCTGAGCTGGAAACCCAGAGTGGATTTATTGACTGCCAGGGCTCTGATCTGCTGATTATAAACCTCTATCCTTCAGAGCTCACTCCTCCTCAGTTATGAGAACCTGATCTCACCAGCTCCCAGAACCACCCCCCATGTCTGTCCATCCTATTGCACTGACTTGAAAAATCCAAAGTGAGACACAGGTTTAACTTTTTGTCTGAAAGTGAATTAGTCCCCAAAATTCCCTGCACAGGGGCTGGCTGGGCTGAGCACTAGCACAGAAATTGCAGCATAATGTGTATGCAAAGCACTTCAGGATAAGAACATAAGAATGGCCTTGCTGGGCCAGACCAGTGGTCCACCTAGCCCAGTATTCTGTCTTCCAACAGTGGCTGGTGTCAGATGCTTCAGACAGAATGAACAGAACAGGGCAATTATTGAGTGATCCAGCCCCTGTCGTCCAATCCCAGCTTTTCGCAGTCAGAAGTTTAGGGACACCCAGAGCATAGGGTTTCATCTCTCACCATCCTGGCTAATAACCATTGATGGACCTATCCTCCAAGAACTTATCTAGTGCTTTTCTGAACCTAGTTATATTCTTCACAACATCCCCGGTAATGAGTTCCACAGGTTGACCGTATGTTGTGTGAAGAGGTACTTGCCTTTGTTTGTTTTAAACCTGCTGCCTATTAATTTCATTGGGGTTCTTGTGTTCCTTATTCACTTTCTCCACACCATTCATGAGTTAATAGACCTCTGTCATATCCTGCAGGGTGAAAGACGCTAGATAAATGCAAGCTACCACTGTTCTTAATTTTCACGAGACAGCAAGTGCAACACCAGGGAACACAGCGGGCTAGCTCAGATCCTTTTTCACAGCTGCACGGTTTGGTTCCTAGAAGAGAGAAAATAATTTTTAGGAATGTACAAGACCTTCCTGGGGCAGGAGGCAACGTTGCAGCAAGGAAGAATTCCTGGGCTTAGAGATGGCTCCTGTGCCAGTTGCTGGCTGGATCCAGCATTTCCTAGGCTGTTTCTGAAGCTCAGCTGAGGGGATGACTGCGCCTCCGGCATCCTCCCAGGATGGCTTTTCTCTATTACCTCTGCTGTGCACTTGGGTGATGTCATCCTGCTTGCTACTGCCTGTATGGCACCTTGTTCTATTATACGGGCAGCTCTGCAGCTAGGGTCTGGGAGCTCAGCCATAAGATGGCCCCATGCTCATCCCTAGTGCTCACAGTGACACTTTCCAACAAGAGGGTGGTGCTATGGAGCAGGCTCAGGGAAAGACAATTTTAATTAAATTATCAGAGCTGAGATCCAATGGCAGGAGCCTTTATCAGCCTGGGACTGTGCAGAGGAATGTGGGGGATGTTCTCTGCAGAGGCAGATAGCTACTCCCCTGGCTCCAGGTGCAGCAGGAAACCACTGATTTCATTGTGTACTGTCCTAACAACGAGTGCTTGAGCTGGACGGCAGTGCCCCCAGGGCCACGCTGAGGCAGGCTGGGCTGATAATGAACTCTCCTTCTTCCCATGTCCCCCAAAGCCTTCAGTCTGCTCCTCCTTCATCCTGTAGCAACACCCCGGGGGACACCACAAACCCAGCTCCTGGTTTCACTGCCAGGACGGGGCTTCTGCAGCAGGAGCAGCTATAGCTCCTTCCAGGCAAGAGCCACTGGACCACAGAACACACCAGGAGTTTCCAGAGCAGGGATTTCCCCACCCCTGCAAACACTATAGAGCCAGGACAGAAACAAGTGGACTTTCCAGCCAGTGATTCTGCAGATCCCACACCTTGCACATTGGTGCCCTGGCCTCTCAGCTGGAGTTCAGAGTCCCCAGTGCCCTGCTTACACGGAGCACCTTTATAAGCTTTACTAGGCACAGAGAATCCCATGCAGCGCTCACATTCTGTAACGTTGAAGGCCAGGCTGGGAGGTAGCTGTACATGTGCATTACAACGCAGCTCACAGCCCCACTGTGCTGTACCCTCAGGAGCCTTAAAGTCAGCGTTTAATCCAGGAGTATGGTAGGCTCTCACCCAGCATGGGGGGGATAGAACCAGCACAGAGGGTGTGGAAGTGGAGGCTAGCACTACTGCAATGGAAATACTGTGGGGGTGCACCCTCGTGTGTCATTCCCTGTAAACTGCATGCATGCGCCAGGTGGGTGGGGACAGATGAAAATGAGAGCAGGACCTGTGGGAACTGGAGTGGCTGCCGCGGTGCTTGGGGTCAGGTAGGAACTGGGGTGATGGGGCCGGGGCCAGCAGCAGTGACACCTGGGGAGAGAGATGCATTGCTGGGGCACCCCCTTCCCAGCCTAGAGCTGTCAGCCTCCCCTCCTGTGTTAAGTCTCAACAGCTCCACCTTCAGAGCACCCACCCCGCTCCTCCCTCCTAGCCCTTCAACCCTCCTATTTAACACGAGCTTCCACCCTTCTGACCCTATGCACCTGCCTGCGATGAGAGTCAAGAGGCCCATGGTCAGGAGAGATTCAGCTGAGAAGTGAATTCACCTGGCTTGTGACTCTCCGGGGTTCCCTCCTTCCCGGCACTCTATAGCAGAAGATGGACAGAAGGTCTGTGGTCATGGAAACGGACTGGGGGATTTGGGACTCTGGACAATCCTTCTTCTGTGGGGAAACCCCCAGGCCTAGAGCTTCTTAGCCAAGGCAGGGGGAGAAGCCGTCTGCTAACATCCTCACACAGAGAACATGGAGACAGGGTGGGATGAAGCACAGTGGGTTCTTTTATTCGGGTCCGAGGATGGTGAATACAGACAGGCTCAGGGAGGGAGTAAAGAGTCTGCCGAGCGTGGAGTCATGACAAGCACCTTTCCTCTTTTGGGCATTACCACAACATTAAAACCCCTGCCTGTCCAAGTTTAAAGGGAGAATCCCAGCGTCACCATCGCATGACCAGACCCCCACAAGCCCAGCCAGCGTCTCCAGTCGTCCTGTGCCGAAATGACAAGCTATGAAACACATTTCTTCTCTTGCCCCATTGCTTCCTGGTGTACTTTTCTCCCCAGCCCACCACTGCCCTCTCACCTAATTCCTGCCACCCAGGCAGTTGTGCAAAGCACGGAGGCCCAGCTCCCTCAGTGCAGGACTCCTGCTGGGATGCACTTTGCAGGCACTCAAATCCAAAGGTGCTCACTGACACCTGAGGTCACAGAGCCCACCTCTGAGGAGTGAAAAAGCCACATAGGTTTGTCCAGGTATCGCAATCTCTTCCTGAGTGTGGACATGTGCACTCTGTCAGCCCTCCTGCAATGGAGAGGCTCTGCTGGACCACAGACTTCCCCTTTAAACAGGGACTTATGCGGTGTTGTGACAGAAGCAGTTTAACATGCAGAGGAAGCCTAGCATGGTGCCAGTGTGAAGGCAAGTCATTCACTCTGGGTTTCTTGCCTGCACAGCCTGGCAGGGAACAAAACAAAACACTCCATTTTCTCACTTAATATTAAGTTTATAAATCTAGTATTTGCCCCCATCCTCCTTCCAGCAGCAGCCAGCCCTGGGCAGGCTTGAACAGCTCAAATAGCATTTCCCATGGAAACATCTGCAGCTAGTATATTGCTAAAGCAACTCTCAGCACCCTGACAATGACCCAGTAAGACTGGAGCCGGTGCTGGGCTGCAGGGTGAATCATGCATGGGTTGGGATTGTAGGAAAGGGATTTTTGTATTGCCCAGCACTGTAATTTGTAAAGGCTTTATCTGAACAGGGGCTGACCCAAAATGGTGGTTTATAGCATTGGGAGAATTTGCACCTTTATCTTAGGCAGCTGGTGCTAGTGCAGTCTTATAATGTACATTGTTTTCATTGAGAGTTGACAGCAAATCATAAAAAGCAAATGCTGTTAGCCAGGTAGAAAAATTAAACACACAGTGAGAAAAAACATCCCCCCAAATATTTGGTATAAAACTTGCACGTGTCCAGCTCGCACTGCGAGCCCATGATCTGCCACTGCTCCTGTCCTTGTCTCGCTCTCTGGAGTGGGCTTCAGCAGGGCAGACACGACTTGGGTTGGAGGACAAGGAACTGGAGGCTGCTGAGTGGGAACTGTCCCTTTGCAAGTGATTGCACAGGAGCAGGTCACTAGTCCACAGGGTTCCGGCCAGTTACAGTACCTTGGCCTACACTGAACATGAAAATAAATGCACATCCCCCGTCTGGCTGAATCAGTCCATACAAAGCTGCATGCTGATGCCCGTGACACAAGCAGAGCAAGCTTAGAAGGGAAGGTAGAAGAAGCCAGGGAGCTGAATGAAGGGGCACCGGCCAAAGATATAGACCAATTTATTGATTATAGTATTTTTTTACACTCATAAATAATAAAAATAAGTGATGCCGATGGGAAGAGCTCCCCCTCTCCTTCACTCGTGGGGCAATGGAGAAAGTGTGCTTCCCACAAGAGGAGTGAGCAGGGCGAGGGCTGCAGAGACCCAGAGGAGGGGTGGGACCAGTAGAGGAGGAGGGAGGTTCTCACAAGGGGGCAGAGGAGCAGGCTGAGCACTTTGTAAATGGAACATGCCCACCATGCTGTGGGTCACAGAGAGCTTCCCCTCCAGACATTGCACCTGGGGCCGAAGCGAGGATCCCTGCTAGCTGCATAGAGACGAAGTTCCTGGGAAATCAGCCTCTTAAGCAATATAAAAAACTTTCCCTCCAAACTGCCACATGAGGCTGAGCCAAAAGCTTTCTGCCCTCAGGAGCCTGAAAGTCATCCAGAGGAGCAGCAGGGCGCAAGGAGAGCTGAGCCCCACCACACAGGCACTGCTGCTCCTGTGATCCTGCTGTGGTTGTGCCTGGGTGGGGCTGCTTAGCACAGCGGGGGCAGGGGAGGGGCCCTCTCAGTGAGAAGGCTGTGAGAGATGGCATAACAATCTCTCGTTATGCAGCCCGTGCTGCATTAACCAGTTGGGACCCCTGACAGCTTCTCATGAACTCCTCCCTTACCCCTCGCATGTGCCCTTCTGGGAAGGCCAGAATCAGATGAACAAGGAGAGTGTGGCTTTTTTGCAAAGCAAATGCCTCACATGCAGAGGCTGAGATTGTTTTCTAACCTCCAGGGTTTACCCACTTGCCCAGGGACAGCAGGTCTGACCAGCGCTAATGGAAAGGAGTACTTGTGGCACCTTAGAGTCTCTCAAAATTGCTGAGGATGTTTTTGGTGGAAGCTCTTCAGTTTTGAAGAGTCTGGCTGCTGTAGGTAGCCCCTGCTCAGTCAGGAGCAATCAGCAGCCCAGCCACTGGCTTGGGCATTGGAGCCCATGGGCACCAGCATCCCTTTCCTCGGACCCCATCTCAGACTTTGCTCTCTATCCTCAAATTCCCAGTTATCTGCAGGGTTCCTCTGGCTCAGAGCCACACTCCAGGCCAGTGGAGTCCAGGGGCTCCATGGCTCACCCTCGGTGACATTTCCTATCAAGCAGACCAGAACCACGCCAGCATTGGCTGGTGGCAGCTGGTCCCCTTCCTGTCATTGCCAGAATGACAACAGGCTTCAAACACTAAACAGCCCAGAGATGAAGCATCCTTAGCAAGAAGGCACCAAGACAGGAGCAAATGCATCCAAGGGAAGAAATGTTCCCCATTCCCACCAAGCAGTTTGTATGGAACAAGTGTGAGCTGAAGCCTTCAGCTCCCTACTGCCCTGCTTACTGCCCTGCTTCTTACGTCCCCAGCACGTAAGAAGTAGTGGGGGTAATAACAGTGCTTGTAGGTGGGCTGGGTGTCTGAGGGAAGCTTTGTAGGAGTGTGTGTGTCTGGGGAAGTGAGGGAATTAACAGCTTTCACAGAATCATAAAATCAGAGGAGAG
Source organism: Eretmochelys imbricata (assembly GCF_965152235.1). Classification (NCBI taxonomy): domain Eukaryota; kingdom Metazoa; phylum Chordata; order Testudines; family Cheloniidae; genus Eretmochelys; species Eretmochelys imbricata. The sequence goes on from NC_135598.1 coordinate 16,235,788, forward strand.
AGCCCAACAGGGTCCCATTTCCTCCCCACTCTGCTCGGCGGGAGGTCAAAGCCAGAGACAGGATCGATGCAGGGATGTGACACAATCACACATTTAACTGACTGGAGGCAGCACTGGCTCTGGATGCTGCTGCTGGCAGCCCGGAGAGGTTTCTGCACTGGTGAGAGAGCCAGTTCCATTGCACCAAGTCTGGGGCCACATCCTGGGTGAATGAGGTGCAGCCAATGTCTTTCAAAGCCTCAGATGCTGGCGAGCTGTCCAAGGATGGGCTCGCATCACCTCTGCCTGTTTCAAAGGCAGCTATTCAAAGAGTCTAGTGGAGCCCAAGCTGGCCCAGGAAAGCTTCTATGCAGATCGATTACTAACAAACGTCTCCATAGATACAAACACAACGGCTGTGCAGCGGGCTACTGGTGGAATTAGTAGGGGTAGCCCTTGCTGTAAGGCTGGGAAGGGAGGCTCCCAAGATCCTGGATGTAAGCCGTGTTCTCGTCCAGGTGGGAGAGAGGAACAGTATCTTCCTCGCTGATCTGCCGGTCAAACTCTGCTTTCAGGGTTGGTCGCTGATTGTCAGGGAAGGCCAGGGAGAAAAGGGCTTCAGGCTCACACACAAACTTATACACATAGCGCTCTCCAGCAACCTGCAGGGAGGAGACAAGGTGAATGCTCCAGTCTCTGTCCCACCCAGCTGGCGTGCAGCTAGCTGCTCCCAGCGAATGACAGCAGCCATGGGCATGTGAGTTGTTCAGTGGGGGATGAGAGGGACCCCATAGAGCTAGGAAAGACCCTGGGCTCCTCTAGACCGTCCCCATGTCAGAGAGGGAGTTTTCACCACTTCGTCCAGCATCCTCTGTGGCTGCTGCCCTAATCCCATCTGAAATAGCTCCAGGGATAGTGACATCTCAACCCGATAAGCAGGCGGGCCATGTTGCAAGGTACAGCTTTTCTCTTAGGGGGCTGGAAATGGGGAGGGTGGGAAAGAGACTTTTAACTGTCGGGTCGGAGAACCATTCGATGAGGACCAGGATTTGTCGTGGGTTATCTTCAATTGCTGGACTGAACGCTGTATTTATAGGCTATGTTAAGGGTGCCCAGAGCACATGGATAGGTGCTACCTTTAGCCTTTTTATAACTCTAACTAGCACTAATAACTACAAGAGACTCCCTTGCCAACTAATCCCATGACAGGCACCCTGACTGTTGTAGAGAGGATTCCCCCCTTGCTCCCCAACGCAGGCGAACATGGAGAAAGCATGACCCCGCCCCCTGATCGGCTTTCCCCTAGGATGCCTGGATTCAGCTCCTTCAACCTTTCCTCAGGGGTCTTGTTTCTTTGCTTCCTGCTCTGCGAATGGTGGGCCAGGGAGAGAGTTGCAGGGAAAGAGGGAACCTCAGGAAGTCAGGGGGTTCAGAACTTGCCATGAGCCAGCCAAACCTCCAATCACAAGCAAGACAAGTGTCAGGACGAGCATAGAACTTGGATCCCATCACAAACTGACCTTCTGCATGATGCCCTTCTCATAATAATAGCGAAGGGACCGGCTCAGCTTGTCGTAGTTCATGGCTGGCCGGTTCTTTTGGATACCCCACAGCCGGGCCACCTGCAGGACAAAACGCCAGGGTGCATTAATGTCTGTAAGCTCTGAGGAAAGGAGCGCATGACAAATGCCTGTGTTTATCTGTCTGGGGGATGTTCCGTGTGATTCCTTTCTGAGAGAAGGATGCTGCTCAAAAGGTAATATAAATAATAATTTAAAGTAGGCAAACAATGGAATACAACTAATAAATACAGCATCGTTCACATTTCACTGCAGTGAACAAGGAGGGCAAGGCTGATAAACAGAAGCTTCCTTTCATCACTGAGAAAATGTGTGCGTGCAAATGTCCCTGTGGCAATTGTATTGATGGAAAAGTCCATCAGTAGGCAAACATTGTCACCGGCCCACAAACTCCCTTCCTCGATCCCCCAACATGCTGACAGAAAGTAAGGGGTTTGAGAATACTAGTAATCCTGGGTGCTGAGTAGCTGATGAAAAGATCACATGTTACTACAGACAACATGCGAAGTGCTTGGCACTTTTAGCCAGTGCCTCTATATTGGCAGGACATGCCCACAGCCAGGTCAGCACTGGGAAAGGACCACTTCATAGAATCATAGAATCTCAGGGTTGGAAGGGACCCCTGAAGGTCATCTAGTCCAACCCCCTGCTCGAAGCAGGACCAATTCCCAGTTACCTGAAACCACCTTCACCCTTGAACGATGAGCACTATTATACAAAAAAGAGGCTGAGAAAACACTTGTAAACGAATGTTAATAGTGAAGTGACCCAGCAAAGTGACTCAGCCCATCTGCGCTGCACATGTTCGTAAGAGCCGGGGGATTAGCTGGAGCAGCTGCTAAACACAGCCATAAATCGGATCCTGACATTAATGGATGTTCCAGACACATTTCCCAGCTATTATCAGAGTTTATTGCTCTGTTTGGAACATGGTGGCACTAGAAATGATATCTGTTAATTGCAGTTCGAATCCATCCATCCCCAGATTAGGACACGGTTTCTCCCAGATTTTTATTTAAAATGCTGTGATCAATGAAATACACTCCTGCCCCGGATCTCAGAGACAGCATCGGGCACTGACCATGAGATAGGTGGCACAGAACCAACATGGGACAGCCCAAGAGTAAAACCCTTTGGAAGAAGGAGACCAGCTGAGAACCCCACCAACTGCAATTCCCTTTAGCAACTCTGAGATCCTAATGAGGGAGCTACTGGAGGGGAAACTGCCATCTCCTGTATCTGGAACCCACTGACCCAGACTGTTCACCCGCTGAAGCTCAGATGATGGGCGCCACCATCATAGAGCTGGGATTTTTGGCACTCAGCTGCTGTGGCCTCCTCCTCTAAAACCCCAGCCTCAGTGGTGACCCTTAGGGCAACTGGCAGGCAGGAGGCCTTACATGTGGCAAAGGCCCTGGCCCTTAGGAATCTGCAGAATCAGTAAGTCAGCCCAGGGGCCCCTCTTGCTCCATGGGTAGAAGCCGAAGAGTTTTCACCTCCTCAGGCTCAATGAGTTTGAACTCCATCCCTCTGCCGGTCCAGGCGATGAAGTGGGAATTGGTGGGATCATCCAGCAAAGCCACCAGGAACTGCCAGAGCTGAAGAGACCCTCGGCGCTGGTATGGGGGTCCTTCCCGGTACCCGCCCACTTCCTGCTTGATGTCTCCTGCTGAGCAGAACAAACACAAAGGGTTTTGCTATGTCCCTTCCCTTGACCTCCAGCAGTTCTGCCTCTCCTGATGGGAGGAAGATGCAGAGAGGGCTTCTCGGTGGAAAGCCACAAAAGACAAAGCAGGCTCCAGGCCACCTACAGAGGTTACTACAGGGATGCCTGAGGACTAACCTCCTCTCACCTGCTGTTTACCCAAGAGGAGAGTCTGGTCAGAAAGCCAGAGCCCAGAGTGCAGCAGGAATCATGTGACAAGCCAGCCGAAAGAGTTGCTCGCTCTTTGTTTAATTGGAAGAAGTTGGGAGAGTTTTACTGTAGTTCAGGGATCACTTCATAGTGTAAATGCAACAAGACCCTAATGCAGTAGGACATGGCATCCGCTCCCAGTAGAGCCCCATCCTCCAGAGATGGATGCTAAAGGAACTGGCTGCCCTCTGATTTCTGAGAGAACTCTGCAGAAATAGAGCTTTACACCAAATGTGCTTTCCCCCCAGCGTCACTGTCCCCTTCAGAGACTGGCTCCCACCTCCCTTGACTCCCACATCCCTGGGCAGTGGGGAATCACTAGCGACTCATTCAGGCCCAGGCTCAGAACTGCTGTTAATGTGCAGATAGCCCAGCTGGCTGATGCCCAGCATCAAAGCCCATTAGGTAATCTCCTCCTCTAATGTTCACAAAAGGCAGGGCTGGCCCTTGGGTCCCAATGGGGGTGGGCGAATCCCAAAGGGGACGAGGAGAGAGGCTGAGAAATACAGGTGCCAAGATTCTGGGCAGATGCCGGGCCTGGCTTCTGGCACGAGGCATTTACGTGTTCAGGCTTGACTCCTGCAGCAGCAAAGCACATCGGAATGTTTTCAGCTTGTGTCTCATCCCAGGGCAATCCCACACACTCTGACCTGTATGGGTGGCAGGCTGCACATCAGGACCAAGCTCCATTACTGTGAGTGAGCCCATGTTAGACGCACACTGCCTTCAGAGTGACACTGACAACCACACAGCGACTCTAGGGGTGTATGGGGACTACTGTAAACTGAAGCCAGGTTGGTAAAGAGGCCCTGGGGTGCCGTGCTCAGCTGGCACTAGGAAAGGGCAGTGATCTTGGCGAGAAGGTTTGGGGGTGCCTGTGGAGAGCTGGGACAGTAATCAAGAGGGACTGTGCCCCAACACCAATAACAAGGCTGGGAAATGGGGCTACTGGCTGGGTGATCCTGGGTTCAACTACTGTGCAGAAATCAGCATCTCTCAAGTGTTTGCCTACAACATTTCAGTTTGCACAGGAGTGAAAAGGAGGAGAAATTCACCACCAACTGCAGTGATCTGGGCTTAGCTGCTGAAATATCTGTCTGCTTCTATGAAAACTCAGAAAACAAACTCCCAGGAAGCACAACATCAGCCATGACTCATACATCCAGGTGCGGCATCTCCGAATGAATAGGGTCACAAATAGAGTGAGCAGAGCTGGCAGTGACTATGCCCACTCACATGGCTACATAGGGCCTGGGGTAACCTCATCCTACCCCAAGATTTGGAAGACACACAGGTTTCTCTCTGACCTTCAAACTTCTCTGGGACGACACAGACATCATCAGCAAATGGCCTCATCTGCTTGTTGTAGCCATAGCCTGGAAGAGACAGCAGCAGATGCAATCAGAGAACACAGACAAGCTGCAGCACTGGAGTGAGGTCCATTGCAGGAGCAGATGAAGAGGAGACAGAGCCATGGAGGTTTCTTACCTAATGTCCCTTCGGTATTTGAATGGCTTTGATACCCCTCAGTGTTCATGTACATGGAAGGACAGCCAGGAACATCTACAGAATGATCAACACACACAGATCACTGCCAAGCACAATACCCATCAGAGCCGGCCTGCTCATCATACGGGATCACAGCCTCAGGCCCTGAAACAGCCGGGCCAACCACTAGCCTTGTGCCTTCCTAAGAGAAAACTGAGGCTCTAGATCCCGTCTTTGTTCCAGCTCAGACCGGTTCTAGGGCTTGTCCTCTCACCACATTTTCAATAGCCATGGATTAAATTAATGTGCAATTGTGACACCACTCAAAGCACTGTTTTTATCCACCATGACAAAGAGAGAGTGGAAATATTAACACAGGTTAAATTTGTTTGCTATTTCTCCTTCATTTAGGGTTTAGGGTGACGTGACACCATAGGCGCCAACTTCTCCTGGTGCCAGTGGGTGCTCGACTCCCCCCTGCCCCAACTCCATCCCTGCCCTGCCCCGCCCCCATTCTAACCCCTTCCCCAAAGTCCCTGCTCCAACTCTGCCCCCTCCCTGCCCCTATTGGACTGCTTCCCCAAATCCCCGCCCCGGCCCCGCTTCTTGCCGGCCTCCTCCCCTGAGCGCGCCGCGTTCCCGCTCCTCCCCCCTCCCTCCCACAGCTTGTTACGCTGCGAAACAGCTGTTTTGCGGCAGCAAGTGCTGGGAGGAGAAGCGGGGACGCGGCACGCTTAGAAGAGGAGGCGGAGGCAAGGTGAGCTGGGGTGGGGAGCTTGGCTGCTGGTGGGTGCAGAGCACCCACCAATTTTTCCCCGTGGGTGCTCCCAGCCCCAGAGCACCCACGGAGTCAGCAGCTATGCGTGGCACTGGACTGCACTCTGATTGTTACAGGTGAAGAGGATGTTATTAGTCAGGATGGGCAAGGGATGGTGTCCATAGCCTCTGTTTGCCAGAAGCTGGGAATGGGCGACAGGGAATGGATCACTTGATGATTACCTGTTCTGTTCATTCCCTCTGGGGCACCTGGCATTGGCCACTGTCAGAAGACAGGACACTGGGCTAGATGGACCTTTGGTCTGACCATTCCTATGTTCTTATTTTGCTACAGTGCAGCTATGGACTGCAGGGCCCCTGCTGCATAGTGCTACTATGGACAGTCTGTTTCAGGTATATTGTTGCAAGCACTTGGGTCTTAGTTCTCATGAGCATTAGAAAAAGTGAAAGGGTAAAAACAAGGTGGGTGTGAAAGAGGGCAGCAGTTTTAAAGGTTCCATACTGCACATACAGTATGACTGGTTACTGTAGTTTATACATTAATTTTCCAGCCCTGGCTGGAATGAGGGAACTAACTGGACACTTTGGAAGAGTTTTCTCACATTTCTCATGCCTTTTTGTATAATGCAGTTGCCTTCAGCGCTCTTCTGCTGATGCAAAAGGCAGGGGTACACTGAATTGACTGCAGTCTGCACTGTACATTATTACAGACATAAACTAGTTTCACAAAAGCCATTCTGCTGGAAGCAGGGTCATTTTTACCCATGTCTGGGTGGAGGCACTCAGTGAGGGGTATGTCTCCATGGCGGACAGAGATACATTCAGAACCCCAGTGGGAAATGTGATTGAATTTATTTTTGCTCATGAAAACCAGTCCAAAGTGGCCATTAAAACACCAGGAGAACAGGAGCAGCCTTCTCTCTTCAAAGGGGGATTAATCTAGTATGGATCACGGCAGCATGTGCCCACACCTCAGACAGGAGTCTGGTGGAAAATAAGCTTTTCACTGAGAGAAACTAACTTTAGTCTCTGACTGGTTGGGTTCCCAGGCAGCCCCCTTTGGAGATTATTAATAAACATTTCTGTAGCGCTGTGATCAGCTCTGGCATCCTCTGAGATACTGGGTCTTCACCCCTGACTTCCCCCAGGATGCTTGCTGTGGGGGTGACAGAGCCAAGAGGAAGATAGTAAGTCCAGCTGATTAGAAATTTCTGCTTAGCGCAGCAGACAGGCCCAGCTGTGCTGGGAGTGGCTCCCATTCTCCAGTTTGGTGTTAGTGGCACAGATGTAAAAAGAAAAGATTTGCTTCTCAGAACAAAGCTGGTTTATCCTGCGATTTAACCTCCAAACGAGGGAGTCGTTTCTCATTGTCCCTGACTCGCTCCAGGCAGCAGTCAGACAGCAACACACCAGCTCATGTTACCAGCCACCGGCTGATGTCAGCTGCCTATGAAAAGAAAGCATGTGGTGAAAGCTGACACCACCGCCAGCCCAACTGGGAGCTCAGCTCCTTCCCCAGCCCTCCATTTTGTGAATGAAATTCCTCTGACTCCATTCAGAGGGAGAGGAGCAATGTGTGCCAAGCTGCAGGGCGGGAGCACGGTTCAAGGTTATGTAATGCAATCCCTGGCACTGGGGAGGAGTGCTCCAGCTCCCCTAGCATTTGAAGGTCACTGGCGCTGCAGAGACCGCAGTGCATTCTCTGTCCTAGTTCCAAGCCACTGGACTCCCTTCTGCAGCTCTTGACAAAGGGATTTCTGTGCAACTTCTGCAAGGCTGAACACAGCAAAGTCTGCAGAGAGCTAAACAGAATGCAGGGGAGCTTGCAGCGTGCACACCATAGGTGCTGGAACTAGGGATGCAGCTGCTTTCTTGAAGTGTCAAGTATCAGAGGGGTAGCTGTGTTAGTCTGGATCTGTAAAAGCGGCAGAGTCCTGTGGCACCTTATAGACTAACCGAAGTATTGGAGCACCACGAAAGCTTCTGCTCCAATATGTCTGTTAGTCTATAAGGTGCCACAGGACTCTTTGCCTCCCTTGAAGGGGTTTCCATTATATACAGCCTTTCCAGTTTGGTTCAATGGCTCTCAGCACCTCAACTATACAAACTGTTCCAGCGTCCCTGGCACACACTGGCTCGGGTAAGAAAACCGCTTTCTGCAGAACCCACTTGCTATACCCTCTGGCCACTGCTGCCTCCTAGGTGGCCAAAGCTCTTCCTAAGAGCTAGTGTAACCCACACACCTTCTGGGTGTGGTGTTCTGGCCCATCTAGTGGCACCGAGACCACTTAGAGAGAGAGCGAGATAAAATGAGTCTGCTCTACAGACCTTAGCTAACAACCAGTTGGCTTTTAGCTCATGCACTAAGCTCGATCCCACCCGACACACCTCTTATATAGGGAGTAACAGCAGCCTCCCATCAGCACAGTATCGGAGCACTTTCCATGCAAAACCAAGAGCCACACTGAAGCCCCTAGTGGTCTTCACTAACAAGTGTTTCATTTCTGACTCATCTCATGACACCAAAACAAGTGAGTGACACACCAAGTACCTTTCCCAGACCTGAGGATGAGCTCTGTGTAGCTCGAAAGCTTGCCTCACTCACCAACAGAAGCTGGTCCAATAAAAGATATTATCTCACCTGCCTTGTCACAAGAACAAGGGGGCAAATGAAGCTCCTGAGATGCTATCCTTCTTGGGTTTTTTTAAACACATTGCATACTTAGCATCTGGAACTCACTGCCACATGATATTTTGAGGCCAAGAGCTGAGTGGGATTTGACATTCATGTAAATCATGAGGCTATCCAGAGTTACATTAAAAAATACAAATTTATAGGGGTGTTAAACACTTTTTCTTCAGAGCATGAGCCAACCTCTAAGTGCCTGGGGATAGGGGAAGATTATTCCATAACTGTCCATTGTAGGGTGTTTTACATTGCTTGTCAAAGCATCTGGTGCTGGGCACTGTTGCAGAGAGAAGCCTGGTTAGATGAACCCCTGGTCTGATCAGGAGTGGCAGTTCATATGTTGTGGTATGAGGAACACACACAGAGTTCCATTCCCCTCTGTTTTTTGTCACTTACTCATTCATTCACTGGGGACTCTGGATTAGTGATTGTGCATTGCTGGGGGAGGGGTCAGAAGACAACAAGGCACCCCCAGGACTCTTCAAGGAAGCAGAGAAACCAGATGTGGCCTACCCTGCCCATGCACAGGTCTGGATCCAGAGAAAAGGGCTCCTTCTTTTGAGGACTTACCCTTGGAATCCAACCAGAACATGACTAAAAATACATCCAGAAAGCAAGAGTCCTGCTCAGTGTTCTCAGATCCCTCAAGAGGAGGTCATTGCAGCCTGGCCAGCTGCCAGAGCATTTCTGCAGATTGCAGGAGTCAGAACTCCTACGAGGAAACATTCTCTGATCTTTTTAAGGAAGCGTAAGTTATTATTTATTGTTATTGTTAGCAGGCAGATTGTGGGGCATGAATCAAAGACTGAATATAGGACTTGAGCTTTTTTCCAAGGCACTTCCATGATTCTTTACAAACTGGGCTCAATCAGGGCCCAGTCCTGCATTGCTGATGGAGCTTTGCCATTGATCGCAATAGTGCAGGATCGTCCCACCCCGGCAGGGTTGTGGGCAGCACAGAACCCACTGGGATGCTGAGCAGGCGGGACATGGCATCCCTACCAATACTGCCAAGCAGTTCTGAGGTTTCACTGGAAACTGGCAGGGCAGCAGTCCATTTTCTAAGCAATTATAGACTCATCATCATCTCAAAAGTCACTGCTTTCCAAAAATCCTCCACTTTATCATTCAGGGAGAAAGGAATTTGCTCCAGAGAGCCCGTGGAATGTCCTCTGTAATAGGCCAACTAGGGCCAGGCAGAGAGATTACGCTTCTTGGCCTCCATCTCTGGCTGCTTCACCACTTAAGATTGTCAATAACAGGCTAGTAAAGAACATGCATTACTGTGCATTAGCCTTCATTAATTTCCCAGCTCTGAGGGCCACAAGTATCTCTGGCAGGGCAGTATTCCTGTACTTAGTGCTCAGGCACAGGGGGGAGGGAGGCCACACCTCTCTTTGAGATGTAATCGTAGGCTTCAGGGGAAGGTAGAGGACAGACTTGGGGAGTAGCCTAGTGACCTGTAATCTCCCGCAGACCCTCTGAGATGCTCTGTCCCCTGTCCCTTTGGGGACATCCAGTGTGTGTATGTAGCACCCAGCACAATACGGTCCTGCTCTTTGACCAGAACCCCTAGGCAATATTAAAATAAAAATAATACACGAACAACATAAATTCCTACTGGGCAGCTGCAGCTGAGGGATTCTCCTTCTGCAGTCTGGAAAGTCTGATTCATCGATTCACAGAGTTCAAGGACAGAATGGGTCATTCTGATCATCTAGTGCAGGGGTTGTCAAACTTCATTGCTCTGTGACTCCCTTCTGGCAACAAAAATTACTACATGACCTCAGCAGAGGGGACTGAAGCCTAAGCCCCACCCAAACCCTGCTGCCCCAGGCCGGGGGAGCCCAAAGCCCGAGCCCCACCACCCCTCGTGGGGTGGGGGGGCGCAAAGCCGAAGCCCAAAGGCTTCTGCCCGAGGCCAGGGGCCTGTAACCTCAGCCCTGCTGCCTAGGCCTTGGGCTTTGGTCCCAGGTGGTGGGGCTCGGACTTTGGCTTTAGTCCCAGGCATCAGCAAGTCTAAAATGGGGTCACAACCCACAGTCTGAGAACCCCTGATCTAGTCTGACCTATTGCATAGCACAGGCCCGAGAACCTCATCCAGTAATTTCTGCATCAAACCTCTAAATGCTGGTTGAGCTGGAGCTTGTCTTTTAGAAAGAGACCCAGTGTTGATTTAAAGACTTCATGGATGAAGAATCCACAATGGCCCTAGGTAAATTGTTCCAATGGTTAATCACCCACCCTAATAAAAATGGGTGTCTTTTTCCCAGGTGGAATTTATTTCATGTCAGCTTCCAATTAGTGGGTCTTGTTCTGCCTTTTTCTGCTAGAGTAAAGAGCCATTTCCTGTCAGAAATGTCTTCCCTAGGCAGGTACGTATAGACAGGGATCAGGTCACCTCTTCACCTTCTCTTGGATAAACTAAACCAACTGGGCTTCTGAAGCCTCTCACTCAGTTTAAGTCATGTTTTCCAACCTTGAATCATTCTCACAGCTCTTTCCCCGCTCTCAGAAAACCTCCCTCAGGGTGTGGAAATAGGGAGGGGAGGTTTTGCAGGGGGAGGGAGCCTGTTAGCCAAAGCACCTATGTGCTGTTGCCCCATAGCCCGTGACAATGCCAGCAAGAAGGTTCCCCAGGAGCCAGCACACCCAGCAGCATCTGGCCGGCATGTATTGCTTTAGTCAGGATAATTCTCCTGCCCTACCTGAGTCATAGGCATAGTCTGTCTGCTCCTGCTTGATCACCACTCCCGCTGGGTACGAGTGGTCACTGCTGCCCCCCAGCTGGCTTGCCTGCTCATACATTGGGTCGTGGTACTCCTGTTTAAAGTCCTGCGGATGGTAATGTAGGCAGGGCTCGGACATCTGGCGCTGGTAGGCAACTGGAGCGTCTCGGCCCATGGCCTGAGAGGAGGGGAAGGAACGGCACATCTCCGTAGGTGGCTGGTAGATGGAGCTAAACGGGGGAAATAGCTGATGTGGTGACTGCTTTCCCTAATCACAAACTATTTGAGACCCGTATGCAGTGGTAGGAGGAACAGGGATTTTAGAGGGTTGTAGCTTAATCAAAAGAGACACACGTGCACAGTTCTAGCAAGGTATTCCCGGGGGCTGTTGCATAGCCGTAGGTCATATAGAAGCTACGGCTATAGAGCTGAATGGGCTTCAGACAATAGACTTCCCCCACATAGGCACAGGGCAGCAGCTTGGGACCCAGGCTGGTAACAAGAGGGAAGGTCTATGATTGCTGGAAAGAGACAACTTTGATTGAGATATGAGGGGAAGGGGGGAGAACGTCAAGGGAGCTTTGGGGAGGGGAGCCCCTTTCGTTGGAGGCTGTCTACCACCTTGCTACTGCTGTGGACACTCACCTGTGTTCCATGAGGAATCCACGGCTGGATGTGGGTTGGGACGGCCCCCGAGGGCTCAGGAAGCTCCTGTCCTGCCTAGGGAAATGTTGAAGCGGTGACTGTATCGGGATTCCTGGGTTTGGGGACTTGAGTCCAACTTGTCTGGTTTGGTCATAGGCACTGGGACAGTCAAACAGATATTGGAATATTACAATCTCCTGACAGCGACCCATTCCATTCACCTGGGGAGAACGTGCCACAGGCTGTCACCTGGCAATGCAGCGCTCTGAGTAAAGTTCCCTCTTTCTTATTACTGATCACTCTCCTTGATCAAACTAATGGCACTTTACAGAGGAGTCACCCAATGAAATTAATAGGCAGCAGGTTTAAAACAAACAAAAGGAAGTATTTCTTCACACAACACACAGTCAACCTGTGGAACTCCTTGCCAGAGGATGTTGTGAAGGCCAAGGCTG